>NW_026652286.1:1566867-1620275 GCF_009828535.3 Hylobates moloch | reverse complement strand
TCTCAAAAAAAAAAAAAAAAAGGTATTTACTTAGCAAGATCTCTTTTACCAACATTTTATTAACATTGTTCCTATATTACTTTATGGCAGGAGTCACTAAACTATGGTCAGCCAACCATCTGCTTGTTTTTATAAAAGTTTTTTTAGGACACAGCCATCCCCTTTGTTTACGTATTGTCTATGGCTACTTTTGCAATACAACAGAAAGCTGAGTATTTGTTATAGCCTATATGGCCCACAGTCTTAAAATATTTACCATTTGGTCCTTTACAGAAAGGTTTGCTGATCCCTGCTTTTTAGTATCTTTTGTCTGTCGTATCTGTAGTACTTTTGTGCTTTGTATTTCAGATATTTATATACATTTCATTTCTTTTTTTTTTTTTTTGAGGTGGAGTCTTTCTCTGTCACCTAGGCTGGAGTGCAGTGGCACGATTTTGGCTCACTGCAACCTCCGCCTCCTTGGTTCAAGTGATTCTCGTGCCTCAGCCTTCCAAGTAGCTGGGATTATAGGCATGCACCACCACACCTGGCTCATTTTTGTATTTTTATTAGAGACGGGGTTTCACCATGCTGGCCAGGCTGGTCTTGAACTCCTGACCTCAAGTGATCCACCCACCTTGGCCTCCCAGAGTGCTGGGTTTACAGGCGTGAGCCACTGTGTCCGGCTACATTTCTTTTCTTTCATACAAGACTAGTCTGTAAGACCTAGGATTCAGATTTATTGTTATTTCATTCCGAACATCTAACCATGAAGCTTCTTCATACATTGTTGGAGCTTAGTATTTATTGAATAAACCCACGTATGTGTTGAATTTTAACAATATTACTTGAAAAATATGAAAATAGATTTTAGGTATTTTGAATTCAAACTTTTTGCTAATATAGACTGGCCTGTCCAGGGAGAATCATAGGAAGGTTCCACTATGTTTATGTTTTTATTTATTTTTTTTTTTTTTTCAGAATAGTCTTACCTAGTTAATTATTCCATGGTGGAAAAGATTTTCTGCTTTATTAAGCCACCTACTTAGAGATTTCTTCATGGCCAGGCACAGTTGGCTCACACCTGTAATCCCAGCACTTTGGGAGGCTGAAGTGGGAGGATTGCTTGAGCCCCAGAGTTTAAGACCAGCCTGGGTCACATGGCAAGACCTCATCACTACTATTTAAAAAATTTTATATATATATATATAGATATATAGATAGATAGATAGATATATGTAAAAGAGAGCTTCCCACAACTAAAGACCACTTATCAAACTCTAGTACATTCTGGTCAGGTATGGTGGCTCATGCCTGTGATCCCAGCACTTTGGGAGGCTGAGACGCGCGGATCACAAGATCAGGAGATCAAAACCATCCTGGCTAACACGGTGAAACCCCGTCTCTACTAAAAATACAAAAAATTAGCCGGGCGTGGTGCCGGGCACCTGTAGTCCAGCTGCTCAGGAGGCTGAGGCAGGAGAATGGCATGAACCTGGGAGGCGGAGCTTGCAGTGAGCCGAGATCGCGCCACTGCACTCCAGCCAGGGCGACAGAGTGAGACTCAGTCTCAAAAAGCAAAACAAACCAAAAAAACAGTAGCTGGGCGTGGTGGCATGCGTCTGTAATCCCAACTACTTGGGAGGCTGAGGCAGGAGAATTGCTTGAACCCAGGAGGCTGGAGGTTACAGTGAGCCGAGATGATGCCACTGCACTCCAGCCTGGGTGACAGAGCAAGACTCCGTCTCAAAAAAAAACAAAAAAAAAACAGTGCCTTCTAGTAGCAATCTTAGACCTGTTGGCCACTTTTATTTATATATTCTTTATTTCTCAGTAGGTATAATTTTAAAATATGTTTTAGTAGCAGAGAGAAGAAACTTAAATAGCAGTTTCCACTTAATTATTTTCCTCATTTCTTTTTTTGAGACAATGTCTCATCCTTTTGCCCAGGCTGGAATGCAGTGGTGCAATCTTGGCTCACTGCAGCGTCGACTTCCTGGGCTTAAGTGATCCTCCCACCTCAGCCTCCCAGTTATCTGGTGCTACAGGCATGCACCATCACACCCGGCAAAATTATTTTTTGTCGATGCAGGGTCTTGCTATGTTGCCCAGACTGGTCTTGAACTCCTGGCCTCAAGTGATCCTCCCAAAGTGCTGGGATCACAGGCATGAGCTACTGTGCCTGGCCTTATTTTCCTTATTTTTTAACCAACCCACTCTGTGTACATCTCCATGCCTGTAGCTTAATTGAAGTAGTAGGAATTACTAATGCTCCATCAGGAGAGGTATTTGAGCAGATGATTAAGGAAGGCTTTGTTTTATTTTGTTTCTAGGTGTTTTGGCTATAGAGGCCCTTAGGCGTAAAGAATCAGGTAACATTTCTTATTTTTTTCTTCCATACAGGATATATTTTGGAGAAGTTCAGCTGAGTGGCTTAGGAGAAGGTATGTATCAAGGTTGAAAAACATTCGTAGTGTTCAGAGCTCCCCTAACTTCAGAGATGAGCTTCGTTTCTACTTGTTATAATATGTAGATTGTCATCTTAATATGCATAATACAAGTAAAGAAAAGATGAGAATGCAGGTAGGTGGTCCAGGTTACCCCTGATCTGCCAGGGTAACCAAATAATTTTTCACAAAGTTCCAGGAACTCAGTCTTCTTTCTTACTCTTTTTTTTTTTTTTTTTTTTTTTTGAGACGGAGTCTCGCTCTGTCACCCAGGCTGAAGTGCGGTGGCTCAATCTCGGCTCACTGCAAGCTCCGCCTCCCGGGTTCACGCCATTCTCCTGCCTCAGCCTCTCCGAGTAGCTGGGACTACAGGCGCCCGCCACCACGCCCGGCTAATTTTTTGTAGTTTTAGTAGAGACGGGGTTTCACCGTGGTCTCGATCTCCTGACCTCGTGATCCGCCCGCCTCGGCCTCCCAAAGTACTGGGATTACAAGCGTGAGCCACCGCGCCCGGCCTCTTTCTTACTCTTTATAAAACTGTATATTTTCCTAATTTTCTACAATGAGGATGTTAAATGTTTCTGATGAACACCAAGAATTTTGAGAAATTGGAAATGAAACCAAGAAAATCAGGAAAGCTTTGTTGAAAGTGTTACTTGCAAGGCCTTGGCTGTTTACTTAGCCGTGGAGTGGCAGCTTGGGTGGAAGGCAGTTAACTTCTTAAACTGAAGTGTTTGTGTGACATTCTAGTGCTCCTTCACTGTCTTTTTTAGCATGTGATGTATCCTTTGCAGGGCTGGTTAGTAGAACTTTCTCAGGCCTTAAGACTAACAGTTATTTTATCTCTTTGAAGGTAGCTTTATCTATAAATAGAGTGCTATTTCCCCTGCCAATATTGGCTCAATATAGAATACATTGAGAGGGAAGAAACCTATATATACACACACATACACGCACATACACACACACACACACAAAATTAAGGCTGCTGCACTTAACGTGCTAAGTGGATAATGCCAGGGATTACACAATAGGCCAAATAATTCAGGGAAAGACGGTCTGGGGGCAGTGTCAGTATTCTCTGCAAAAAAGCTAATAATGTGTCTCTTCTCCTAGGCTTCCAGACAGTTCGTGTTGGGACAGTGGGCACCCCTGTGGGCACCATCACTCTTTCTTGTGCTTACAGAATTAACTTGGCATTCATGTCTACCAGGTGAGGAAGAGCCCTGGAATCCAAAAGAACCCTTCCAAAGACGTTAAAGCTTTTTTTCTCCTAAACTTCAAGACTAAACCTGCAATTCAGCTTTGCTGAAAGCAGTACCTTCAGAAGAATAAAGAGAGAGCACAGTTGCCAGATTGGAGAATTTGAGTGTCCCAGAGCCAATTTGTCCAGAACGTAGGATTGGTGGTTTATATTTAGGGATTGTGATAGTTAAAGCTCTGGTAGTGCCTGCCAACAGATGTAAGGTAAGGGGCCCTCTGAGGACTTTGTGGGGGCTGGAAAGGCATTCTAACAAATACTGGAATCTGCTTATTGTATTACAGGCAATTTGAGAGGACCCCACCTATCATGGGGATTATTATTGATCACTTTGTGGACCGTCCCTATCCCAGCTCCTCTCCCATGCACCCCTGCAGTTACAGGTGAGGAATGTGAAAAGGTGCTCTCCCAAACTGCAACTGGGCAGAAGCATCCGTCCTGCACAAGCGCATAGAACACTTTTCTCAGCACTCACTCTCCAGTGGGCAGGGGGCCACTGATGGAGACCCTACATGGAGAGAAATCAAATGGGCCAGTTTTCCTTCTTTCTGCTCCCTCTTAGGTACACCAAGACTTAGTATATACAGATGTCTCAGAAAATTCTTGGGATATTTTGGATCTTGATGTTAGTGATAAGACTTTTTTTGGTGAAACCCCATCTCTACTGAAAATAAAAAAATTAGCTGGACATGCCAGCACGTGCCTATAATCCCAGCTATTCAGGAGGCTGAGGCAGGAGAATTGCTTGAACCTGGGAGGCAGAGGTTGCAGTGAGCCGAGATTGCGCCACTGCACTCCAGCCTGGGCTACAGAGTGACTCCGTCTCAAAAAAAAAAAAAAAAAAGACTTTTCTCAGTTACAAGTTACTTAGAGCCTTAGAAGAGTGGCAACAATTTGTGGAATATCCTTGAAAAATTAATTGGTTTTCAGGTTATCATCTGGCACATTAGTTTCTTATCAGAATAAAATGTCTCCAGGTCTAGAACTCAGAAAACAGGGGTTAGAATAGATGTATATCAGGAAGGATAGTACCTTTATGTGATTGACTTGTGAAATTGAATAGGCATGTCTTTAGGGTTTAGATACTTGTTTCACGGAGTCTCTACTACTGATAATTCTTTGAAAACCCAGATGTGAGCTCCATTACTGGCCTGGCTTAAGAAAATGCTCTCTCAGACCAGGCATGGTGGCTAACACCTATAATCCCGGCACTTTGGGAAGCTGAGATCTGTGAATTGCTCAAGCCCAGGAGTTGGAGATCAGCCCAGGCAACGTGGTGAAACACGGTTTCTACCATTTTTTTTTTTTTTTTGGGGGGGGGGGGACAGATTTTCACTCTTGTTGTCCAGGCTGGAGTGCAGTGGTGTGATCTTGGCTCACCGCAACCTTCACCTCCCAGGTTCAAACAATTCTCCTGCCTGAGCCTCCTGAGTAACTGGGGTTACAGGCATGCACACCACGCCCGGCTAATTTTTGTACTTTTAGTAGAGACGGGGTTTCTCCATGTTGGTCAGGCTGGTCTCGAGCTCCTGACCTCAGATGATCCGCCTGCCTCGGCCTCCCAAAATGCTAGAATTACAGGTGTGAATGAGTCTACCAATTTAGAAAAAAAGAAAAGAAAATCCTCTCTCAAATAATAGGTCAGGTAAGATGTTTGGGTTTAAAAAACAAAACAGGCTGGACGCAGTGGCTCACACCTGTAATCCTAGCACTTTGGGAGGCTGAGGCAGGAGGATTGCTTGAGCTTAGGAATTCAAGACCAGCCTGGGCAACAGAGGGAGACCCCAGTCTCTACAAAAAATTAAGTTAGCTGAGCATGGTGGTACGTTCCTGTAGTCCCAGCTACTCGAGGCTGAAGCAGGAGGATTGCTTGAGCCTGGGAAGGCTGCAGTGAGCCATGCCACAGCACTCTAGCCTGGGACAGAGTGAGACCTGTCTCAAAAATGAAAAAACAAGAACAAAACATTGTCAAACCTCTGAATGCCACTCTCTGGAATGTTTGAAATTATTGAGGACTCCACATGCCTTTCTTGCCAGTACAAACTGTGTGAAATAGTTCTCAGCACAGGTCCCATCTCTATCTAATCACCTTTTATAGCCTTTCTGAAATTGACTGCCACTACCATAAAATTCATTATTTCTTTCTTTTCACTTTAGAACTGCTGGTGAGGACACTGGAGTAATATACCCATCTGTAGAAGACTCTCAAGAAGTGTGTACCACCTCTTTTTCCACCTCCCCACCATCCCAGGTAGGGGGAAGCAGGTTCTGGGGTGGTGGTAGTTATTTGGTCTATATATGGGCTTTATGAAATGGTGTCCAAATTTAGCTACAGTCCCTTTTGGTAGTGGTGGTGATTGTTTCAAAGGGGTTACTTTGAGGGGTAAGAGAGAGCCTTCTTGTCCAGAAGATAGTATTTCTAGTCTGTAATTATTCATAACCTTCAGGATTACATTTAGCCCTTACCTTCCTGGTGACATCTTAAAATTCCCTAGAACATCAGTTACAGAATTCCAAATGCATTCTGATACCAGAGATTTTGTCTCACTTACACTTGTTAACTTCATAGCCACTTCTCTATTGAGTGGTAAATTTCATTTCTAATAATGGAAGAGGCCCCAAAGAGCCAAAAATTATTTAGCATAAAATGACAGGGAGAAACCAGTAGTACAGCTTTTCTTTATAGTTGACACAGATTTCTGCTTGTGTGTATTCCTTATCCAGACATTTTTAACCATTAACTTTTCCACTTCAGTCTTCAGTGGCAAACCCAGTTTCATAAAACACAGTCTCCAAACACTGTTGTCAGCTTCCCCAGAGAAAGCACCCCTGTGGTCTTGTTGTGTAATGTGTGTGGCGCCAAGGCTGCTTTGGCTAAACAGTCATTTTTGCAGCTGGCTGAATTGCCGGGCACATTTCTTGCCTTCCACCACAAGTCACACATCCTCAGCTTCCTTGCCTCCAGATTCCTCTTCTGCCTGCATTAAGTATTGCTCTCCTCTTTGACTTTCACATTAGCTGGTTTCTTCTAGACCTACCTCAGTTTTACTTGCCTTTAAATAAGCCCAGATTCTCCTGTTTGAACTTCTTATTTGGAGGACCAGACAAATTCATTAGCTGTCCATGTGTTTTTATTTACTGTTGTTGTTGGTTTTTTTTTTCCATTTTTCTTTTTCCCCTTTTTTTTTTTTTTTTTTATTGAGACAGAGTCTCGCTCTGTCGCCCAGGCTGGAATGCAGTGGCACGATTTCAGCTCACTGCAACCTCCGCTCACTGCAACCTCCGCCTCCCGGGTTCACGCCATTCTCCTGCCTAGCCTCCCGAGTAGCTAGGACTACAGGCGCCCGCCACCACGCCTGGCTAATTTTTTGTATTTTTAGTAGAGATGGGGTTTCACCATGTTAGCCAGGATGGTCTCGATCTCCTGACCTCATGATCCGCCCGCCTCAGCCTCCCAAAGTGCTGGGATTACAGTGTGAGCCACTGTGCCCGGCCTTTTTTTTTTTTTTTTTATTTGAAACAGGGTCTCACTCTGTTACTCAGGCTGGAGTGCAGTGGTGCAGTCTTGGGTCACTGCAGCCTAGACCTCCCAGGGTCAGGTGATCCTCCTACCTAAACCTCTGGAGTATCTGGGACTACAGGCATATGCCACCATGCTCAGCTAATTTTTTGAATTTTCTGTAGAGATGGGGTTTTGCCATGTTGCCCAGGCTGGTCTTGAACTTCTGGACTCAAGTGATCTGTCTGCCTTGGCCTCCCAAAGTGTTGGGATTACAGGCTTGAGCCCCCACACCCAGCCCTTCTGTGTGTTTTGTTTTGTTTTGTTTTGTTTTGTTTTGTTTTGAAACAGGGTCTGGCTCTGTCGCCAAGGCTGGAGTGCAGTAGCGCAATCTTGGCTCACTGCAGCCTCCGCCTCCCAGGCTCAAACCATCCTCCCACCTCAGTCTCCCAAGTACTGTTTTTGTAATTCCAAAAATTAAAAAATTTTTTCCATCCTTGGTTGTTGGAGGAGATATTGGATTAAAGTCATAGTTCTGCTGGGCACAGTGGCTCACGCCTGTAATCCCAGCACTTTGGGAGGCCAAGGCAGGCAAATCCTGAGGTCAGGAGTTTGAGACCAGCCTGGCCAACATGGTGAAACCCCCCTCTTTACTAAAAAATACAAAAAATTAGCTGGGCCTAGCGATGGGTGCCTGTAATCCCAGCTACTCGGGAGGCCGAGGCAGGAGAATTGCTTGAACCCCGGAGGCAGAGGTTGCAGTGAGCCAAGATTTCTCCACTGCACTCTAGCCCGGGCAACAGAGTGAGACTCTGTCTCAAAAAAAAAAAAAAAAAAGGCATAGTTCTGCAGGGCTCAGTGGCTCATGCCTGTAGTCCCAGCCCTTCAGGAGGCCAAGGAGGGAGGATCACCTGAGCCCAAGAGTTCAAGACCAGCCTGGGCAACATGGTGAAACCCTGTCTCTACCAAAAATAAAAAAATTAGCAGGTGTGGTGGTACAAACCTGTAGTTGCAGCTACTTGGAAGGCTGATCTGGGAGGATCGCCTGAGCCTGGGAGGTTGAAGTTGTAGTGAGCTGAGATCGCACCACTGCACTCCAGCCTGGGTGACAGAGCGAGATCCTGTCGGAAAAAAAATAAAATCTGTTTCAAAAGCAGGAGTTAATGTCTGTGGTTGATCTTGTAAAATCCATGGGTCACTATTGTTTCTATTGTCCTAGTTTGTTTTGGGTGAAAGAGATTCTTGTTCTAAAGTTGCCAAACAGTTTAGTTTGGGGGTTTGAGAATTGTCATTCCCCTGCTCTCATGAACATATGTAGGCATGAATGTCAGCAGTGATCTGGTCAGGGGAGCTTCTTGTATGCTTACTGACACAGAGGAGCATTGACAAAAAAAGCAGACAAAGACCTGCTTTCTTCCTAGTGCACATTAATGGAACCAGGGTTTTTTGTTGTTGTTGTTTTTAGGTAATTAAGTTGTAGATATGTCGAATATTTTTCTTTTTATTTTTGTAAGCTCATCCCAGCTGTTCTAAAAGATATGTCAAATTTAAATTTCAGTAAGCAGTTCTGTTTTACAAGTAATAGATTCATAAATAATAAATTGTAACTTGCGAGATACGAGGGTTGGTGAGACTGGGCCTTAACCAAAACAGGTTGTCTGTTTCCCTGATACAATGGAAAGTTGAATCTAAAAGTAAATGGAAGTTTAGTAGTTTCTCCACCTGGTGTTTGCGTTTGCATCAAAGTTTGTATGCCTGTGTGACTAGAGGTTATCTTTTTAATGGTAACTGTCCCTTATTGTGTCTTATCGCAGTTTAAAACTAGATCACACCAAATTCTTATCAACAGTCTGCACTCCATAAGTGAGCCCTGTCATTACTCCCTGGGGACCTCTGATCAAGGCTGGTACAATTTGGTACAAAAATACTCAATTTTGAACCTAATTTCTCTTGGCAGTAGAGAGACAGTCATTTGCTATCATTTCTCCTCATTCCTGCTAATATTATTCCTGTTAATAATGTACTTTTCTTAGTGACTTGCATAATTACTCAATTCAGCAACTTCTATTGGAGCTTTTGCTGGAGTCCAGTAAATACATGTTAATGTGGTGTTGTTGGTTTTGGCAACAGTATAAGGATCATTGTGCCATTTGGGCACAGAGTTGAGTCTAGAAATGAACCTACTGTGTGGCCTAAGGTCCTGCCTCTAGTTGTAAGCATTAATTAGCAAATCGGTCAGGTTTAAAACTGGAACAGGCCGGGCGCGGTGGCTCACACCTGTAATCCCAGCACTTTGGGAGGCCGAGGGGGGCGGATCACGAGGTCAGGAGATCGAGACCATCCTGGCTAACACAGTGAAACTCTGTCTCTACTAAAAATACAAAAAAATTAGCGAGGCGTGGTGGCAGGCACCTGTAGTCTCAGCCACTCAGGAGGCTGAGGCAGGAGAATGGTGTGAACCCGGGAGGTGGACGTTGCAGTGAGCCAAGATTACACCGCTGCACTCCAGCCTGGGCAACAGAGCAAGACTCCGTCTCAAAAAAAAAAAATGGAACAGCAAGACCCAAAATAATCATCATGACCATAATCATTATGCCCTTAAGTAGCTTTGAAATCATAAGAGTTTTCAACGTGTCCCCAGCTTTTTACTTCATCAGGTTCACCTACGCCATCAGGGACTGTAAGAACGCGTACACACACCCCTGCACACCCACTTGTCTTCCCTGGAATGAAGTAGGAAGTGTGCATCTGAGCTTCTTGAAGTTCCAGCCACCCCTTCAGCTGTTTGAAACTGTCCTGCAGATTCTGGGTTTCCTGAAAAAGGCTTTCAGTTGAACATTACAAGCTCCACATCCTTACTCATCTTCAGCACACCTTGTGTCTGCAGTCAGACCCTTCTGTTGGATGCTGCTGTCTGACTTCCTGTCTTTTTTGAGTAGAGACAGACGAATGGTTGACTCAAGTTTCTCTGTTTTGCCAAGTTGTAGCCAGCTCACCTCAGCTTTGTTTTCTAGCTGCTCATCGGGGAGACAGGCATACATGGAATGCCCTGAAATAAACATCACTCTAGGAACCTTCCAAGTTGTCCCTTTAGAAAGACAGCCCCATGCCCTTGCCCTGCTTCACTCCTGACTCCAGTGTCGGTTCCGGCCTCTCTTGCTACTGCCCCTTGCAGTTTCTTCACTTCTTTCTCAAGTCCCTTTTCTTTTTTTTTTTTTTTTTTTGTTTCTCCTGTCTCTGTGTGTGTCTGTGCACAGTGTGTGTTTACTGTCACAAAGGCACATTTTCAGACCCCTACTCCTGTGGTGACGGACACCCTGAGGGTCCCCATGGCAGGACTGGCCTTTTCCCATCAAGTGAGTCCATAATGGGAAGAAGGGGATATAATCAGATGGCATCCTTTTATTTAAAAATTGTAAATAAATTACAAGGTATGGTTATTTAAATGTCCCAAGTGTTCTGTGGGATTATTTTGAGGCTTGGTAATAGATTTTAATAGGACACAGCCACAGCCCAGCAGCCCAAAATAGGGAATTTTCATCTGCCCCTCCTCCTACCATTGATGTGAAAAATACATGGAGTTATTTACATCAGATTTTTAAATAAACAACTCACAACTGGTATTCTGTCATTTTTCAATATAAATAGCAACATTCCCATACCCAGGGGTGATGGAGGGTGTGATTAGAGAAGAGGACTTTCTGTGTCAAAGGGGCCTCAGGACAAAGGAGAGAATAGAATGACTTTGGAGAACCTGATGACTTCGGCTACCAGTTCTGCCCAGGCTTGTGCTCCACACATCTGCTGGGCTTAGCACTGAAACAGTTAGCTCAGCCCCTGGGAAAACGGGGAGGAAGGAACTTATTTGAGGCCTTTGGGAAGCTGCACAGCTTGGAATCCCAATCCCAGTACAAACAAGTCTGTGTTTTCTTCTCTAATAACAGCCTCGTCTGTCCCTAACCCTTATCACGTCAGGCCCCCTGCACTGTGGGCATGTGGGCGGGAGCCATTCCTTATCTCTCTGCTGAGCCCTGTTGTTTGTCACGCTCTGGGATTGCCTATTTTTTCCTTGCCTTTCCTCTTCTCTTTGTTTTTCTCTTGCTTAGCTCTCAAGCTCTCGCCTTTCCTATCAGCCTGCTGCCCTGGGCGTTGGATCAGCTGACCTGGCTTATCCAGTAGTGTTTGCTGCTGGCTTAAATGCTACACACCCTCACCAGGTATCTTTAAAGATGGGGAGGACCATGGGTTTCCAGTGCTGCCTCCCCTGCCCTGAGGCAATTGAGGGCTCTCTCAAGGCAGAGGGATATGTTCTAAGTGCTGTATTCTGAAGCAAAGCTCTTTCGTAACTTCAGAGACCAAAAGTGACTCTGAGAGGAAGGAGCCTCTTAGACTTCAGAAAGGAAAGAAGACTTTACCAGGATTTTTCTCCCTTTCCTTTTTCCTCTGTAGTCATTACCATGCATTTCTTCCATTAACTGAGTTTCAGAGAGGATAAAGATCCAGGGATTGCTGCCCACTTGGTGGCAGCGTTGATGACGGAGGAGTCAAAAGCAGATACCATCATGCTAGAATGTGAGGTTCCCCTCCTGCCTGGCATGCCATGATTTACTGTCTCTTTCCATTTTTCCCCAAAGCTGATGGTTCCCGGGAAGGAAGGTGGGGTACCTCTTGCTCCCAACCAGCCTGTCCATGGTACCCAGGCTGACCAGGAGAGACTGGCAACCTGCACCCCTTCTGACGGAACCCACTGTGCTGCCACACCCTCCAGTAGGTGAGTTCAAATTTTGGCTCTGTCTCTGGTAAGGCTGGCCAGGGGCCTGGGCTCCCTGACATACGTGCTTATTTAGTATCAGTAAAGAGTAACTTTCAGCATTGGCTGGGACGTGGCATTTGAGCCCAAAGCATGAACTCCTAGCTGGGAGTGGTGGCTCACACCTATAATCCCAGCACTTTGGGAGGCCGAGGTGGGAGGATTGCTTGAGGCCAGGATTTTGAGATTAGCCTGGCCAATATAGTGAGACTCTGTCTCTCAAAAAAATTTATTTTTCCTTTTTTTTTGAGACAGAGTCTTACTCTGTTGCCTAGGCTGAAGTGCAGTGTTGCAATCATTGCTTATTGCAACCTCCACCTCCTGAGTTCAAGCGATTTTCCTGCCTCAGCTTCCTGAGTAATTGGGATTACGGGCGTGTGCCACCCCACCTGGCTAATTTTTGTATTTTTAGTACAGATGGGGTCTCGTCATATTACCTAGGCTGGTCTCGAACTGCTGGCTTCCAGTGATCCTCCCTCCTTGACTTCCCAAAGTGTGGGGATTACAGGCGTGAGCCACCACGCACAGCCTCAAAAATATTTTTTTAAAAAAGAAAGAGAAAAAGAAAGTGTGGACTCCTTGAAGTTCCCTGGTAAGAATCTGATATATCTGCTGGGATGTCAGGAAGCTGGCCTGGAACTTCAGTACCAACAGGAAACAGCAGGAGCTGGGTTCTTGTCACCCTTATCCAGTAAAGGGGTTGTCAGATGTTTTTCTCTTACCCCAAGATTTATATCCTTGGAGTCAGTCCTTAGTGTTTCCCAAGGACCAGACAGGGTGTTGACCATAGCCCTGAAGTCTGGGCCACAGCATGTCTGTGTTGTAGTTGGGATTGATCTTTTTCTGCTGTGTCAGAGCCTCATGGAGAGCCCTTGGAACAACTGTCTTCCTCATTTAAAAGAATGTAAATCTTTGTCTTTTCTGATTACCGAAGTGATACATTCTATAAAACTCAAATCCTAAAGACATTAGATAGGAAGTGAACGTTCTCATATTTCCACCCTGCAGAAGTCACCACTGTTACCTGCTTATTTAAAGATGAGAAACCTTCAGAAGGGTTAAGTGATTGGCCTGAGCTCAATTAACTCACAGGGCACGAGGGCAAGCAGATTCTCTGACTTCAGAGCCCCACCCCTTCTTTCCACGATGCTTTCACTCTCCCTGGGGAGCCATGGGCTGTTTTGACCTGCCCTACCCTCCCTTGATTTTGAAGGCCCCAGAGATAATGAGATTACTTTGCCCCCTCACATTCTAAATGAACTTTCTCCTGATAGAAATTCCTGATTTTTTTTTTTTTTTCCATTCCCACGGTAAAGTGGGAAGGAAGTCATTTAGGAAGGTTTTTTTGTGTGTGTGCTATCCATCAGGAAAAATAATGTGTGTCATTCCTGGCTTCTCAAACTTCCATCCTCTCCCTTTTCTCCCTCTGTTAGATGGTTAAAGGCATTTTACACTCTCGTTTTCTGAGCCTTGACTCTTGGGACATGTCCAGGAGTAGCTAAAGACAGAGGCCCCTGTGTGGGAATTCTTAAATGGAGGTCATAAGAGCTCAAAAGCCTTTGCACAGTACAGGTCCTCCCTGCTGGCTGGAGTCCAGGGGCCACTTGACTGCACAATCCTCCTTCCCACCTTGAACCCCTGTTTTTGGCCAGAGGGCTTTTCCTAACCCTTGCTGCTTGCAGGGCTGTGACTGCTGGTTTGGCAGCTACAGCCATGGGCCCCCGCTGCTGCTGCTTAGGGCCCCCTGTGCAGGACTCAGCTTCAGTCTGAAAGGCTGGGGAAGGAGGGAGTGGGAACAGCCAAATTAAATGTGTCATTCAAAGACCTTTAGTTGAGGGAGGGATGATTGGGGGCGAGGAGAGGGGAGGAAACATGGCAGGGAGCCCAGAGAACCTTAGCCCAGGCAATTTGTCAAGGGTGAAGAGATCAAATTTGGAACTAAAGAAGAAGAAAAGATAGAAATTTTAGTAGTTCCAGGAAGTGCAGCCCTCTGCGATCAACTCAAAAGGCAGGGCAATAGTGGCATCAGCGGGACCACGTAATGCCATCTCCCATTGATGGGCCAGTGGGGGCCAACTCCTGCCCTAGGCCACAGCCCCACCAGATGGTGTATTTATAGAGAACTAAGTCTCCCTGCTGTGGTTTGAGAATGAGTACTAACTTAACCTTTCTTCTCCAGTGAAGATACTGAAACCGTATCAAACAGCAGCGAGGGACGGGCCTCCCCTCACGATGTCTTGGAGACCATCTTTGTCCGAAAAGTGGGGGCTTTTGTCAACAAACCCATTAACCAGGTGATTTTTCTGCCACTGCCACCTGTGAGAATGTGTGAGTTCTTGGAGTGAGGCCCCACAGGCAGTTTTCTTAACCTGAGGATTGATATGTGTGAAACGACTGAACTGGCAAAACTGTGTGTGTGTAAATTTTTCTGTGAAGAGGATTAATAACCTGTGCCGCCCTCCAGAATAAGCTAAGAGCTATTGTTCTGTAACCTTTGAAAGCCTCCTACAAGAAAAGGAGACTAGACCTAGATAGCATTTAGTACAAAAACACTACACTGTATCATTGCCTCGGCCTTATTTGAATGGAACTAGGAGGTTCCTCCTCAGCGGGGCCAGTGAAGCACATTATTACTGCATTACTGTGGATCAGGCTTCCAAAGCTGAATTCCCAGGGTCCTCAAGACCCCAACCCTTGTTTATGCTGTGGGTGTATGTGATGGGGGACAGGGAGGTGAGCAAGCTTGGAGAGCCTCTAACAAGCAGGAGCCTGAGGGGCAGCATGGTCAGCATAGCCGTGTGAACTTGCTGGACCTCTAGGCTTCTGGCAGCCTGGAAGGAAGCATGACCACTACAGGAGGGGCAGGCATGAATGCTTTTCTCCTGTGTCTCTTCAGGTGACCCTGACGAGTTTGGATATACCCTTTGCCATGTTTGCTCCCAAGAATTTGGAGCTGGAGGATACCGATCCAATGGTGAGCCCACCATTGACTACGAGTTCCTGGTAGATGGTGCGGTAGTCATTGTTCTTCCTGGGCCAGAGTCAGTAATCCCCCCCAGACTATAAACCATGGCCCCTCGGCTTATGGGTTTGTAGCCAGCATTAAGTTCTTCCCAGAATTTTCAGATTGTTTACAGTAACTTGAATCTGGGTCACAGCATCAGCCCTAACCCTGCCTTGCTATGAAACAGGTGAATCCTCCAGACTCCCCAGAGACTGAATCTCCTCTCCAGGGCAGCCTGCACTCAGATGGCTCCAGCGGGGGCAGCAGTGGCAATACCCATGATGACTTTGTTATGATAGACTTTGTAAGTCGCCATCACCTTCCTTGACCTTTGCTGTCCCGGGGAACTAGACCTAGAAGCATCTACTGCACTTGATCCAGATTTCCTTCATAGGGATCAGATGTGCTGGTATACACAGAAGGGATGGACAGGTGGAGCCTGGTCTGGGGAGACATTTTGGAGGCTGATAAACAACAAGGCATTTTGTGTCATGCCTTTGGTTAAAATTCATAATGAAATTCAGCTCTAAATGGAGATTTTCCACTGATACCCACTTAGGTCCTATCCGTGCCTAGGCAAGGAGCTTGAAGGAAGGGGCCATAAACTTAACTAGTGGAGAGGAAGATTATCACCAGCATTAGAAGTGAACAGTCTGGAAGAGAAAAGTGTTAAAGATTTCTCTTCCTAAGATAAGCCCGGAAGAATCTTTTGATAATTGCTAGAAGGAAAGACTTGTTCATAGCTTATCTCCTTTGTGGTTCAAGGCAAGCTAAACTGAGTCTGTCTTGTTTTTGAAGAAACCAGCTTTTTCTAAAGATGACATTCTTCCGATGGACCTGGGGACCTTCTATCGGGAGTTTCAGAACCCACCTCAGCTGAGCAGCCTCTCCATAGATATTGGAGCACAGTCCATGGCTGAAGACTTGGTATGGAAACGTCTTCCTCTGCCACAGTGCATCCTTATTTGATGGTCATTCCTTTGCCACAGGCCTAGGAGGCCTACTACCTTCTATCTTCCCTGTGATAGGAAAGAGACAATTAGCCGGGCGCGGTGGCTCACGCCTGTAATCCCAGCACTTTGGGAGGCCGAGGCCGGCGGATCCCGAGGTCAGGAGATCGAGACCACGGTGAAACCCCGTCTCTACTAAAAATTACAAAAAAATTAGCCGGGCGTGATGGCGGGTGCCTGTAGTCCCAGCTACTCGGAGAGGCTGAGGCAGGAGAATGGCGTGAACCCGGGAGGCGGAGCTTGCAGTGAGCCGAGATTGAGCCACCGCACTCCAGCCTGGGCGACAGAGCAAGACTCCGTCTCAAAAAAAAAAAAAGAGAGACATAATTGGACCATTATCTTTTGATCACACTTGAGATTGGCATTGTGCCTGGCAGTCATTATCTGGAATTTGCTTGAGCTTGGTTCCTTCTTTCTCTGCACATTCTCAGCATTACTTACATGCTCTTGTTGTTCTGTGCCTGACGTCTTCTCCTTGCAGATGCCACTAGGCCAAGTTGCTCTGACAGCCGTTGCATTAGCTATTTAGCTTTCCAGGCAGATGCCAGTGGCACGGGGCAGGGGAGATTGTGAGGCCCTGAGTGTCTGTGTTCTTGCTCTTTCCTCAGCTCACTCCGTCATCTAGCAGTTCTCACACTTGACCAGATGTCCTGATACTGATCATAATGACCCCATCTCTGCTTAGGGCAATTCCTCTTCCTGCCTCTGAGGGGCAGAAGAGTGCCCTGCACAAGCCACAAACTTTGGGTGCCCCATGCCAGGAGATGTCCCTCTTTGAGGTGGAATGATCACCTCCTAAATAGATATTAAGATCCTATGGTAGCTGCCCTGGATTTGCTTTAAGGAGAAAAGCATGCCCAGTAATAACAATACAGTAATAGCCCGGTGCAGTGGCTCACGCCTGTAATCCCAGCACTTTGGAAGGCCAAGGCAGGCAGATCACAAGCAGGAGTTCGAGACCAGCCTGGCCAACATGGTGAAACCCCGTCTCTACTAAAAATACAAAAATTAGCCAGGCATGGTGGCGGGCACCTGTAATCCCAGCCACTTGGGAGGCAGAGGCAGGAGAATCACTTGAACTCGGGAGATGGGGGTTGCAGTGAGCCAAGATTGCACCACTGCACTCCAACCCAGGTGACAGAGTGAGACTCCATCTCAAAAAAAAAAACAACAACAACAACAAAAAAAACTAGTAATTATTATTACCAAGGCCTTTTGGGCTGGGCACAGTGGCTCACACCTGTAATCTCAGCACTTTAGGAAGCTGAGGGGGCCTTCACTTGAACTCAGGAGTTTAAGACCAGCCTGAGCAACATGGTGAAACCCTGTCTCTACAAAAAGTACAAAAAATTAGCTGGGCGTGGTGGCATGCGTCTGTAGTCCCAGCTGCCCTGGGAGGTGGAGGCAGGATTGCTTGAGCTGGGGAAGTCAATGCTGGGGTGAGCCATGTTTGCGCCACTGCCTCTGGCCTAGGTCACAGAGTGAGACCCTGTCTCAAAAAAATAAATAAAAATCAAGGCTTTTTGAGTGCCAGGCATTTTTCTAAGTGTTTTACATGAATCTTCAACAGCCCTAAGAAGTAAGTTTTCTCATCCCAGTTTACAGATGAGAAAACCAACAATGATTAGCTTGCTCATGGTAACACAGACCCAGGCAAAACAAAGTTTTGTTTGATCTTAGAGAATCTGGCTCCTCAATTTAGCCTTTTAACCACTAAACTCACCTGCCTATCATAACATGCACTTGGAAGAAAGTGTGGCTCCAATTCGCTCAACTGATGCCACAGCTGTAGCCAGTTCTGAGGCCACCCTCTCCTTTCAGGAAGCTGCACCCAAACCACCCTCAGCTGTTGGTGTCTCCAGGCCACATTAAAAACTCTGAGGCAAGAGCCTCTCCACGCTCCCCTGCGGTCGTGTTTAAAGCCCTACTGTCAGGAAATTGTGATGGTGAAACTCCGCAGATGCAGCTTCTGTTTATTTAGTCATCAGTAGAGACACATTTTTATTAATAGTTGATACTCTAGGACAGTTAAACTTCTCACAGTTCTGTTTTCCTCTGCTTCTGTCTTTCCCATTCTTTCTCAACCTCTAACTCACCCCTTCCCCAGCTGGTATAAAGATAACAGATTCTGGCCGGGTGCAGTGGCTCACGCCTGTAATCCCAGCACTTTGGGAGGCCGAGGCGGGTGGATCACAACATCAGGAGTTCAAGACCAGCCTGGCCAACATGGTGAAACCCTGTCTCTACTAAAAATACAAAAAATTAGCTGGGCGTGGTGGCGGGCACCTGTAATCCCAGCTACTCGGGAGGCTGAGGCAGAGAATTGCTTGAACTCGGGAGGCGGAGGTTGCAGTGAGTTGAGATCGCGCCACAGCACTCCAGCCTGGGTGACAGAGTGAGACTCTGTCTCAAAAAAATTTTAAAAATACAGGTTCCTAGGCCTTACCACAGAGCTGCTGCTGTGTCAGAATCTCAGTAGTATAGCGGGGCCGCCTGGTTCACGTTCCCCCCAGGGGGTCCTGATGCCCAGCAAAGGGTGTGAAGAAATCTTTTGTAAACCGTTTAATTTGTAGAGCTGTACACTTGGCGTTTTATTCTAGTGTCAGTCAGATCTGTGCCAGGGATATTTCATGTTTAATTTCTGAATCATCTTGCTCTTGTGGTCCTTTTCTCTTTTGTTAAGTGTGCGGCCCACTTGGACTCCCAAGGCCATCCCATTAACCCTCCAGCCCCCGCAAAGCCCTGCTGCATATGCCCCTCCCTACCCTGTGCCTACGCAGCCGCCCCGCGTTCCCCCACTTGCTCGGTCCAGCTAGGGCTGAGCTTTGTCTTCCTTGCTCCCTCCCCTCTTGGGGACTGGGCTGGCTGCCTCTTCAAGGCCCTGCCTGAATAAATGACTCTTCGCTCTCTTTCTGGTACAGGACTCATTACCAGAGAAGCTGGCCGTGCATGAGAAGAATGTCCGCGAGTTTGATGCCTTTGTGGAAACCCTGCAGTAAAAGTATCCTCAAGTCCCAGCAGCACCCCCTTTTTGTGGCCCCAGGGGACAGGCAGCCTCCCATGCATCAGCTGCTCCCACCCCTCATCCTGCTCTGAGCCAGGTGGAAGGGAGGCTGGCTTCTCCCATGGGGACCCAGAAGTCCCTACTCTTGGACCTCCTGGAGACTCCGTGGTGGCAGTCAAGCCCAGTGCCCAGTTGGAGAAGACTCACGTGCTGGCCTTGGAGATGGGAAGACCCTTCCTATGAAAAAGCCCTCAGCAGGGCCATCTTTGTGCCCTGCCCATCACCAACTGCTTCCCAAGGGTGTCATCCTGTTCCTCCTGCTGCCGGCCTCCTGCCTGGTCCTGCCTTGCAGCTGGCCCCTTCCTTGCCTGCTGTCAGCATCCACTATTTGACATTCCAGCTGGTGGCCAAGAGATTGGTGTGGAGGCAGAAAGAGGAAGGAGACAGTGCCAGGAGGAAGAAGGAAGGAGTCCTTTAGCTCTCTTCATTGTCCCCTTTACTTCCTGCTATCTTCTGCTCTTCCTCCCTCTCTTGCCCCTATGCCTGTATTTCTGGCAATATGACAGGCCTGCCTACCCAAGATCAGAACTCCAAAACCAGCCACTCCCACCCCTGAAGGTCGGGAGGGTCTGAGCAGCCCTGGTGGCTGCCCATGCTCAGGTCCTCAGCTCCATGGGAAATAAAAATGGAACCCTGAATCTCTAGGATTTTGTCACTTGGAGTCACAGCAAAGTTCTCTTCCTCTTGTCCCCCCGTTGCTGCTCCTTGGTTATAGAACATGGTAAATATTTATTACTTTCAGAGAAACCAGATATTTTATAGAGAAGATATGTTTGAGGTGAGTTGTTTTTCACTTGGAGAAGGTGGAGGGCTCTTCCTGGGACTGAGACCTCCTCCTCTGGAGGTTATTGAGAATCCGGGCTGCTGCTGCGAGGATCTTCCCACCATACAGCGAGATCCAAGAAGAGGGCTGGCCGGGGGCAAAGTCACCTCCCAGCGTGGCTGCACTGGAACTGACTGAAGGCTTTACCTTGGACAGCTGCATATTCCTGGTGAGAGCCTTACGTCTCTCACAGCTTCTGCAGAGTGACTGACTCCATTCTGGCAGCCCAGGAAGTCCTGGGTGTTAAATGTGATGGCCACATGTAGTGGTTAGGGGATGTTGTGTGTGTCCCCTGACTCCCTGGGTACTTGTTCTGATCCCTGGGGCTGTCCTGTGGAGCTTTTCCTCCTGCTTGGGCCTAGCCACCACCTCCCTCTAATCCCAGAGTCTGTACACTGCCCTGGGGTTTACCAGCTGGATTGGCTCCTGGTTGAGAAATCAGAGCTGGGCGTATGATTGACTTAACCCTTCAGGTATTGTTACTTGAGTAAGTCAAGTGCCTAGCCGCACCCACCTATCATCTGTCCTTTCCCAGCCTCGCTGGTAGTCCTGGCCAAGGAGATCTAGGCCTACTCCATTCCTCCTGGCCCGCCTGGGGCACTCACTGGCGGCAGCTGTGCTTCAGTGGAGCAGGTGGCTCTCAACTGCTTGTTAGTAAACTGCATGTGACACTGTTCCCACATACAAGGTTGACCTCTGAGGATTGGAGCAGGCTTTGGAGGGGACCAGAGCTCTGCATGCTGCTGCTGCCACAGAGAACTGTTAGCAGCAGCAGCAGCAGCAGCCAACTGGCCCACCTGACTTTGGCCCAGAGCACATGCGTGGCTTGCTGAATCCAGGCCCAGGTTTATCCCCAAGGCCCCAGCTTTGAGAAGGGGGAAGGCCCCTGGTAAGTTATTGATGCCCCCATATTTCAGCCACTGCTCTCTTTCCAAGGCCTTGCATGGAAAGGCCTACTAGCCATTGTCTGAGGCAGCAATCTTTGGCCGCTACAGGTGGCAGCAGCCTTTCACTGGGGCTCCATCTGTGAAGAGTCTCAGCCATGACTTTGAGCCGAGCCTGGGAGAAGTAAAGCAGCTGTTAAGGCCGGCCCTTGCCCCTCAGACCTACCATAAAAGGAATGAGCCCTAGACTGACTCCTGCAGCACCCCCGGGACAGGCTGGGACCAGCTGTCTGTCTCCCGGTGTCAGAGTCCCTCCTCCTCCTCCAACCTCTCCAACCTACTTTGTTTGGAAATACTGAGCTACACTTCAAAATGTATGCAAGAGATTTCCAATAAATTTTTTTCTGTACTTTATAGCCTCCTGTCCTGAAGGTTGTCTGAAGACTTTGTAACCCCTTCTTCCCCACCCCCGCCCCAGTGCAGGTCTGGGAAAGGGGAGAGTGGTGCGATGTGAAGCGCAGAAAGACCTCAGTGTCTGGGCAAGCCTGTTTTGAGTTGGGTGTGGCCACTTAGGGGCTGTACACCGTGGGGTTTCCTGGGTCAGGAAACAGTATTTCTCTTTCCCTGGTCCCCTGTCAGGGGCTTGAATTTGAATATTCAGTTGGAGAATGCATTTAAAATACACCCATAGTAAAATCTCCATAAAATGTAGGCCACCGTTACCAGCTCTTTATTGCTCTTGCATAACAACTCACCCTGGAGGGAAAAACAACAGTGCGAGGCAGGGAGTGCAGGGCTCCCCAAGCCATCTGGGGGATTTGTGGCTGCACAAGCAGAAGAGAAGTAGCAGGAAGTTAAAGGTCCATGCAAGTTTGTTAGCTGCCTTGATCTGACTGGTGGTGCTTGAGGAGCCAGGAAGAGTAGAAGAGCCCCGGGGGATGCATCCTGTCTGGCTCCTGGGGCCTGGGGCTGCAGGCCTCTCAATCCGGCCAGGGCCAGGGCCAAGGCCAGCTCCGCCTCCTAATTCTCCTAGTTTGTGCCCATAGTTGGGGGAGGGAGCTGATTGGTGGAGCCAACATCCTGGAGGTAGGGATGGTTCTAGAGGCAAAAGAGAACTGACAGAACTGGACAGCTGCTGTCTGGGTTGCTTCCCCACCCACCTTCAGGCTGAAGCCAGGCCCAGGATTAAAAAGGGCTGGTTAGAAAAGTCCAAATCCAGCCTGTTCCTGGAGCCAGGAGCTCCTGATTATTAGTAAACCAGGTGACACTGACCATGTGGCCAGCCAGGACAGTTGCCCAATACCTGAGTCAGAAGTGATGAAAAGGCTGTTCCTGGTGTTCCCCCTTCAACTGGGAACCCCCAATAACAAAGTTCTCAGTTGCCCCATGCCCAGCAATGGTGTCCTACCTCTTTAACGCATCTCCCTACACTCCACCCCTGGAGGCCGTCGTTAAGGCCTTGGTAAATTGGCATTTGAGTCACTCAGCGAGGCCCTGCCAGGAGCCCAACACAAACAGTTTCCTCGCTGTTTCCCTGGGTCACCGCCTCTCTATTCCAGTCACTTGGCTCTAGCTGAGCAGATCCAGAGAGAGAGGAGGCCCCCAGTGCCTGGAGGAAGGCCACCATTGTGGAATGGGACTTGCTTCCTGGGGCTCAGGCCCAATGTTTGTAATCACCATCTAACCACGGCCTGATCCTGCAGCTCTGGCCCTGCTCCCCCAGCCCCGACAAGCAAGGAGGAGAAAAACCAGGCTCAACTGGGGCCACTATAGCCTCCTGATTGCCATTAGCAAGCAAGCAGCAGACACCTGGAACCTGACCACTATGGGAGGTGAAATTCTGGCCTACCTTCTCACCAACAATTCTGTCAAAAAAAAAATGCGGTAAATAACCATCTTAACTTTTAAAGCAAAGCAAAACTTGCTTAAGAGAGGATAGGAGAGCTGGGCACGGTGGCTCACGCTTGTAATCCCAGCACTTTGGGAGGCCGAGGCGGGCGGATCACGAGGTCAGATCGAGACCACGGTGAAACCCCGTCTCTACTAAAAATACAAAAAATTAGCCGGGCGTGGTGGCGGGCGCCTGTAGTCCCAGCTACTCGGAGAGGCTGAGGCAGGAGAATGGCGTGAACCTGGAAGGTGGAGCTTGCAGTGAGCCGAGACTGCGTCACTGCACTCCAGCCTGGGCAACAGAGCGAGACTCCGTCTCAAAAAAAAAAAAAACAACAAAAACAAACAAAAAACAGGATAGGAGAACTGGATCTGTCACAGCCTCCATGTGAGCATGGCAGGTGGAAATGGCCTGGCCTCAGGCTGAGGGGTGGGCAGGAAGGGAGGACTTGGGCTGAGGGACCCTCTCCCAGCTGCTGCTGCATGAGGCTGGGGCTATCACACCATTCACCCATGACCACTGCACACTTGCGGTGTTAGATACCGTCTACATTTTTTTTTTTTTTTTTTGAGGCAGGGTCTTGTTCTGTCACCCAGGCTGGAGTGCAGTGGTGCAATCACGGCTCACTGCAACCTTGACCTCCAGGGCTCAAGCAATCCTCCCACCTCAGCCGCCTCAGTAGCTGGAATCACAGGCATGTGCCATCACGCTCAGCTAATATTTTTTTCTATTTTTGGTAGACAGGATCTTACTATGTGAGATCTCACTACGTCCAGGCTGGTCTCGAACTCCTGGGCTCAAGCAATCCTCCTGTTTCTGCCTCCCAAAGTGGTGGGATTACAGGTGTGAGCCACGTGCCTGGGGTGTCTGCCTTATTTCTGATCCTCAAAGGAACCGTCTTCTGATGAAGCAGCACCACAGGGGTGGTGAGCCAGTGATGATGACTGTTAGCGGTGAGAGCTGGCACGTGAGGGAACGAGGACTCAAACTCTCGTGTGACTCCAGATCCCACACCATTGTCCATCACAGTCCACACCACTTTTCTTCCCCCTGCTTGTCTTAGATAAATCTTTTTTTTTTTTTTTTTTTTTTTTTGAGACAGAGTCTCGCTCTGTCGCCCAGGCTGGAGTGCAGTGGCGCAATCTCGGCTCACTGCAAGCTCCGCCTCCCGGGGTTCACGCCATTCTCCTGCCTCAGCCTCTCCGAGTAGCTGGGACTACAGGCGCCCGCCACCACGCCCGGCTAATTTTTTTTGTATTTTTAGTAGAGACGGGGTTTCACCGTGGTCTCGATCTCCTGACCTCATGATCCGCCCGCCTCGGCCTCCCAAAGTGCTGGGATTACAAGCGTGAGCCACCGCGCCCGGCCAGTCTTAGATAAATCTAAGTTCCCTTCAAACTTCTGGTACCTTCCAGTTGGGAAACAGGAGAGGCCCTGGTCATAGGATGCAGCACATGGTGACCCGCTGGAATGCTGGGGGTACGAACAACGGGAAGGTGGCCGTGGACACCTCCATGCCTAGAAGCTGGTCAGGAAGCTGCCCTCATCACCACTCAAGTGCACAAGATGAGGAAGCGGCAGACGGACTGGGGAGGGGACTTCCTGAGGCCCCATATGTTCCTCTTCCTCCACTGCACCACACCTCCCATCCAGTTTCCAACTTCCACACCCCACTCATTTCCCCAGCATCCAGATGGGCAGTTTTGCATCTCCATTTTTATTGAAATACAAAAAGTGCAAACGGTGAAATACATGATTGGTGCGAAGGAAGTCATTAAGTGTGAATGTGAACACTGGATTCACAGTACAAGCGCCCCCTCCCTGGGGTACAGACCAGTGGGGGGCATGAGAAAGACCAAATAGATCCAAAAGGCTCCCCAGTGAATGGGGCTGTGAGCGACACTTGATACACAAAGGAGGGCGGAGAGCAGAGCAGCCCTGGCCGAGGCTAGAGACCAAGGGACTGATGAAGAACCAGCAGCAGCCCAGGCCCCAGGGGGCTGGATGCGCTGCCGATGGTCTTGGGAGAGCCCAGCGAAGTTATGCCCAGGCCCAGCCTGGCTTGCAGATGGGGCTGGGCTGGTCAGTGAGGATCCCCACAGTACGGGCTCTGGAATTGTCCTGCTTGGCCAAGGTTGTGGGGGCAGGGTCACTGCTGGTACTTCCCTGTACTCCCCAAGGACAAGGCTGCAGGAAGATGGGTCCCCAGGAAGGAGTGTAATTCTACGAGACAGTGGGAGTGAGAGATCAGCCATCATTGGGGTCGAGGTTCTTTGAAAGACAACAGGGCTGGCCGGGCGCGGTGGCTCATGCTTGGAATCCCAGCACTTTGGGAGGCCGAGGTGGGTGGATCATGAGGTCAGGAGATCGAGACCATCCTGGCCAACATGGTAAAACCCCCTCTCTACTAAAAATACAAAAATTAGCCGGGCATGGTGGCGTGCACCTATAGTCCCAGCTACTCAGGAGGCTGAGGCAGGAGAATCGCTTGAACACAGAAGGCGGAGGTGTGCCAAGATCGTGCCACTGCACTCCAGCCTGGTGACAGAGCCAGACTCCATCTCAGAAAAAAAAAAAAAAAGGTGGCCCTAGAGCCCCTTAATCCCCTGGGGAAATTGCTAGAACCCACCTATCTGGACTGATCTATCAGCACAATCTCTGCCCCTCCTGTGGGCACTCTTAGCCTCTACCCCAGCTCCTTTAAGAGCCCCCCAGCTGGAGGAAGGAGCCACACAGATCCTGAGGCACTGAGTCACCTCTGGCTGGGGCAGAGGCCAGTGTGACTCCGTAACAGACAGGTCCACAAGAACCTGAAGGCTGATGATCTGCCCGCGTGGGAAAGGAAGCCAGGAGGGGAGAGGCTGACCTGGCCGGTCACTGTAGCTCTCAGGGGCGGGGAGGTGGAGAGGGAGGTTTCAAGTGGATGCTGGGACTCTGAGCCCTGTCATCCAAGTTACCAGTCCTTGCAGAACCAAGGGGTTAGGACACCCCAGGGGCAGTATCACTCGGGAAAGGCTGACCCAGGATGTGTGGAAGAGAAGGAGGCAGAAAGCAGACACAGGCTCTAGCCCTGTCACTCCTCAGCAGGGGAAATTTCCCAGACTGAGATGCTGAGGGCAGTACAGGAGCAAGGGTGCTTGCACTCAGGTCTTCATGCAGTGGGACTTCTGCAAAGCAGGGCAGCCTACCAGATGCGGAGGCACCTCAGCTTGGGGTGGTGTCCACACCAAGGAGCTCAGCTGCTCATTCCCAGCAATCAAGAGGGGAGGACTGGCCCCTGCTACCAGCCCAGTCATTTGATTCATCCACAGTTGCCAGGGAAACAGAGGCAGGAAAAAGCAGGAAAGGGGTTACTGGGGCTCAGTCCTTCTCCAGCTGGAAGAGCCAAGCCCAGCTCTGGAGAGCCCAGCAAAAGCCAGGTGTCCAAAGAGGCAGTGAGAAGTGTAAGGCGAAGAAAAACGTCTTCTGGTAACAGCGAGGCCGCCAGGGCCGTGAGGCAGGCTGGACAGAGGTGGGGGAGAGCATTCCTGATGGGCGGCTCCAGCACCTCTCTCCAGGGGGCTTCATGGCCCCTGATGCCAGGAGGAAGAGTCCAAACCCAGGCTACCAGAGAAGGGGCTGGTGGGGCAGGGGCCAGGTTCAGAGCCCCCTGGGGTCCGGGCTGGGGAACAGCTCCCCTTGGTGATCCAAAAGGAACTTGGTGAATGTGTTGATGGGATTAATGGCCTTGAGGGTGATGGCCGCATCCTTGGCCCACAACAAGTTAGGGCCGAAGACAACAGCCAGGTTAGTGTTGGTCATCTTGTTCTGGTCACTGTGTGCAGAAATCTGTGGAGGGAATCAGGGACTGCAGCAGGAAGCCACAGATGCTGCCTCCCACTCCCAGCAACCATGACCAGGGTGCAGAGGAGGCGGCAGCTCCTCCTTCCCCCTCCCTTCACCCCAGAGGCCAAGTCCAAGGTCTCACCTGCACCAGGAAAGCAGTCAGGAAACGAAGCACCTGGTAGTTCTCCTCGGGCAGTGTCTGGAGGACCTGCAGCGTCTCTGGCACCCTCTGGCTTTCATCAATGTCTATGAGGAAAGGAGGCCCGGGTTATAGGGGCCCTGGGCTGGGCTGGTTCAGGACACTCTGACGCAGGCTAGAGGGGAGACCCCCTAGCCGTCTTCCCTGGGAGGCGCCTAGGCCCGAAAGCCTGCAGCGCACCTGCCCCAAGTCCAGCCCCAGGCCCAACAGAAGAGAGGGGGACTCACTGAGGAAGCCCACCACATGGGGGTAGAGGTCAAAGGTGAGCAGGGGCTCAGGAAGCTCCCGGAGGAAGGTCTTGAGGATGACTGCTGGCAGGTGCAGCTCATTGTACTGGTCGAAGTCCACAGGCAGCCCTGGGGTGGGGGCAGCGTGAGAGAAGCTCGGCACAGCCTGAAGGGCAGCACCCATCTGCAGACAACGCAGGCCGCACTGCCTGACTGCCCCTGGACCCTGCATGAGCCCCTCCTCCCAGGTGCGCCCTCTGACACCTGCCTCCCTCTTCCTCTGTGACCAGAGAACACAGGTTCCGGCCATCTGGGGAAGTGGGGCCTGGCACACCCCACCGTTATTCCTTGCCTCTGAATGTGCCTATATCCAGGACCCGGGAGCCCGACCGATGAGGCAGCAGGCCTGGCAGAAGTGGGACTTATGTGACACCAAGTGCCACAGAAACCTCCAGCAGGAAGAGACTCTGAGACCCTCATTTACAGGGCAGCAGAGGGCAGAGAAGCCCCCTACCAGTCACACACATACGGCCCTGCCACAGCCCAGGGCTGCTCACCCATGTTGTACTTCTGCTGCACTTCCCGGACCACTTGGGTATTGGCCGACCTCCGGAAGATGCCCTCGGTGGTGAGAGCTGGGAAATAGTAGGGTCTGGTGAGCCTCCGAGCGCTGGGCACCGGCTGGATTCCCTGCCCCTTCTCTGTCTTGGGGTTCTAGGCAGGGCTGGGTGGGGGCATTGAGGCTTGCAGGACCTCCCTCTGCCCTGCCCAGCAGCTTCCCCAGCTTCCTGAAGGGAGCCGGGAGACCCGGCTGGTGAGGAGACAGGCCCAGCACTCACCGTGGGCCTGTAAGTAGGCAACAGTCTCCCTGAGCACGATGGGAATGGGCTCCTGCTCTGGATTCTTCTCCTGGAGGCTGCAGGAACAAGGCTGGTGAGCCGGGCCTGCAGCCCTTCCCGCCCCCCGCAGCCCGGCCACCTTTCACACTTACTGCTGCAGCGAGACTCCAAACTGCTGGTTGGGCAGGGGGGGCCGTGGGGGCATGGGCTTGGGGGCTGTCGCGGGGCTCTTCTGTGTGGATTTGAGGAAGTCGTCATATCTGCAGGAGTAGAGGGAGGTGAGTCAGGCCCTGCCTGGCTCTGGAGTCACCAATTCAATCCAGCATCGACTGCGCAGGGTCAGGAGGATCATCTCATGCGATCTCTGTAACAACTCTGCTTTCCACAGCAGAAAACAAAGACCTGGGAGAGGTCGGGACACGGGCTTGCTCTGCTTAAGCCCCACGCGGTCTCTGAATCAGGACACACGTCCTCATTACCCCGGCTTCAGGAGCCCCCAGCCGCCGCACCCGCCTCACTTGAGCACTTGGCGAGGGATCCCCAGCTGCTCCAGCTTCACGTGCTCGCTCAGCTCGCTCAGGTAATTCACATAGAAGATCTTCTGCCCGAACTTGAAGCTGTTGGTGGAAGAAAGGGCCTGGGTTGTGGGGGCCCGCTTCCCGTGGCCTCCACCCTCCCCTCAACACCCACCCAATTCAGACTGAAGCCCAGCCGCACCTGGTGGTCCCCGGGCTGCCCAGCCTCCCAGCTTCAGAATTCCAGGCAAGCCGGGACCACCAGCCCTGCCCGTGGCCGCTCACCTGATGAGGGGCTTGAAGAGGATGAGCAGGGTTTTGATGAACATGGTCGGATGCACGATGTACAAGGCCTTGATGTTCTTCTTGTACCTGCAGAGGCAGAAGGGACAACTCAGGAGCAGGCACGGTGGGACAGGTGCCACGCTAGGGTCCCAGTGCATACTTTTTTTTTTTTTTTTTTTTTGAGACAGAGTCTCCTTCACCCAGGCTGGAGTGTGATCTCAGCTCACTGCAGCCTCCACCTCCCGGATTCAAGCTATTCTCCTGCCTCAGCCTCCTGAGTAGCTAGGATTACAGGCGCCCACCACCACACCTAGCTAATTTTCGTATTTTTAGTAGAGACGGGGTTTCACCATGTTGGCCAGGCTGGTCTCAAACTCCTGACCTCAAGTGATCCGTCCGCCTCAGCTTCCCAAAGTGCTGGGATTACAGGTGTGAGCCACCGCACCCAGCCTCAGTGCATACTTTCTGATTTGAACACGCACGGCCAGCATGCGAGGTAAGGGCCATCACTGCCCCATTTTACAGATTAGAAAACAGGAGGCTCAAAGAGGTTAAGTAAAACGAGGTCAGAGTGCGAATAAGCTGAGAAACTGGGCTTTAAGCCCAGGGTGATCTGACTGCAGATCCTCTACATTGACGTAGACGGCAGCCCCCGCCACCCCCTGCCTTGGAATAAGTTCCTGCCCAAGTGGAGGGCAGCCCGGAAGCTGGCAGAGCCGCTGCCTCTGGATCTGACTGTGCAGGCCCCATGCCCCAACCCACTTGCGGTCAAACTCCCGGTAGGCATCGCGGAGCCAGCTGAGGGAGGGCTTGTTGTCGCTGGTCAGGCCGTGGTGCAGATACAGCAGCGTGTAGTCGTTCTCCACGTACTGGTCCAGGGTGTGCTTCAGGTACCTTCCAGGGAAAAGCCCTGCTCAGGCCTGCCCTGTGCACAGGGGCAGCCCCACGAAGACAGAAAGCAGCCCCAGGAGTCTCCCGCCATGTCACAGCCCCTTCCCCACGGGCCCTCCCTAGCACAGTCTGTTCTGGCTCATAATCAGTCACCAGGTTCCTGTGGAGGAGGCCTAGGGTAGAGGCTGGGTGGAGGAATGAGAATAGTAATAACAGCTCTCGGCCGGGCGTGGTGGTTCACGCCTGTAATCCCAACACTTTGGGAGGCCAAGGCGGGCGGATCACCTGAGGTCAGGAGTTCAAGACCAGTCTGGCCAACATGGTGAAACCCCATCTCTACTAAAAATGCAAAAATTAGCCGAGCACGGCCAGGCGCAGTGGCTCACGCCTGTAATCCCAGCACTTTGGGAGGCCGAGGCGGGCGGATCACGAGATCAGGAGATCGAGACCATCCTGGCTAACACGGTGAAACCCCATGTCTACTAAAAATACAAAAAATTAGCCAGGTGTCATGGCAGGCGCCTGTAGTCCCAGCTACTCGGGAGGCTGAGGCAGGAGAATGGCATGAACCCGGGAGGCGGAGCTTGCAGTGAGCCGAGATCCCGCCACTGCACTCCAGCCTGGGCGACAGAGCGAGACTCTGTCTCAAAAAAAAAAAAAGCAAAAAAACAAAAAACATTAGCTGAGCATGGTGGTGCACCCCTGTAATCCCAGCTACTCGGGAGGCTGAGGCAGGAGAATCGCTTGAACCCAGGAGGCAGAGGTTTCAGTGAGCAGAGATTGTGGCACTGTACTCCAGCCTGGGCAACAAGAGTGAAACTCGGTCTCAATCATAGTAATAATAATAACAGTTCTCACTCTTGAGCAGGAACTAGATGTCAGGAGACCAGGAGCCTAACCCGGGCCCGCCTAGGCCTGCAGTGAAAAGGGGAATGATGTTTCCCCTGAATCAGGGATTTCTCTGAATCAATAATAATGATGACAGTCACCATTTCTCAATATTAAGCTTTTAGTGTCTACCAAGCACTTCACATACATTAGCTCATACCTTGCTTATAACTGAGGCTGATGTAATCCCCATCCTACAAATGAAGGCAATGACCAGAGAGGTTAAGTGCTGATCCAAGGTCACACAGCTTGTGGTAGATCCTGGAAGTGAAGTGTCTAACGCCAAAGCCTTTTTTTTTTTTTTTTTTTTTTTGAGACAGGGTCTTACTGTCACCCAGGCTGGGGCACAGTGGCGCGATCACAGCTCACCACAGCCTTGACCTCCCAGGCTTCAGCTATCCTCCTGCCTCAGCCTCCTGAGTAGCAGGAACCACAGGTGTGAGCCACCACACCCGGCTCTTTTTTCTATTTTTTATTTTGTAGAGACAGGTCTCACTATGTTGCCCAGGCTGGTCTTGAGTTCCTGGCCTCAAGCAATCCTCCCACCTCAGCCTCCCGAACTGCTGGGGGATTACAGGCATGAGTCACTGCACCTGGCCAAAAGCCTGCATTCTTGACCACGGGACAGCTTTGCCTGTTACACATGAACTCCAGTGCCAGCGGTAAAACACTGTGCCCATGAGAGGGGATGGGGTGGCCAGAGAGTCACCTGCTCCAGTCACTGGGCCTTTAGTGGACCAAAGAGCCCCAACTCCTCTGGTTCCCTATTATGCTCATGACACGCTACCTACCAGCTCAGCACAAACATATACACACCTGGTGTTGAGCACACTGAGAGTTATGGATGGAACGAACAAGAACTGGGGAAAGGGAGGGGAGTGTGTGTAAAGCCCTCTCCCTTTTTTTTTTTTTTGAGATGGAGTTTTGCTCTTGTTGCCCAGGCTGGAGTGCAGTGGCGTGATCTCGGCTCACTGAAACCTCTGCCTCCCAGATTCAAGTGATTCTCCTGCCTCAGCCTCCCAAGTAGCTGGGATTACAGGCATGCGCCACCACGCCCGGCTAATTTTGTATTTTCAGTAGAGACGGGGTTTCTCCATGTTGGTCAGGCTGGTCTCCAACTCCCAACTTCAGGTGATCTGCCCACCTCGGCCTCCCAAAGTGCTGGGATTACAGGCATGAGCCACCGCGCCCGGCCATAGAGCCCTCCTTCTAGTTGGCCAAACAGCTCCTAGGCTCCCACAGGGAAACTACTCCAGGCTGGGAGGCTGGGAGGCTGGGCAGGCAGAATGCCAAGGACTTCCAAGGGGAGGCAGGGAAGGAGAGAAGCCTGGTGAAGTGGCCAGAGCTTGACCTAACCCAGAGAGAGTATGCTCAAGACTGGCCCGTGGGTGCCAGGCTGGGCCAGCACAGGCAGGCATGGGGTGGCTGATGCTGGGATCCCCAGTACATGGTCATTTACCCCTTCTCCACACTGAGCACTGCAGTTTACAAAGAGCTGTCGCATAAAGAGATTGCATCAAAAATAGCAAAGATTGTAGTGAAAACAGACACTCTCATCCACTGATGGAGGTTACGGCCTTTTGTAGGGAAATAAAGTGATGTTTATCAGAAGCTATAAAATGCTCATATTCTCTGACCCTGTAAAAATATGTCTAGGAGTTTGTCCTATGGAAATAATCTGAGATGAACGAAACATTTTTGTAGAAGGCTGTTCCTCATGGCCCATTTTATGATGGGGGAAAAAAAATCTAGTGGCAAGCTAACTGCAACAGCAGAGAACTGGTTAAATCAGCCACGTGACAACCATAAATAGAATAGCTTACAGGACATTTCTGCAGACAGAATGAATCTGTGAAGTCAGATGTCAGAACAGTGGTTATGCCCTTTGTAGGGTGTGAGTGACAGAGATGTGTTCAGTTTTGGAAAATTCACACAGTGCACTTATATTTTATTCACTTTTCTGTCGGCATATTAGATGTCCATAAAATGTTTTTTAGAAGATATCTTTGAAGAATATTTAATGCTCAGAAAAAAATGTTATGTAAGATACAAAACCAGGCTGGGTGTGGTGCCTCACGCCTGTAATTCCAGCAATTTGGGAGGCAGAGACGGGCAGATCACCAGAGTTCGGGAGTTCAAGACCAGTCTGGCCAACATGATGAAACCCTCTCTCTACTAAAAATACAAAAAGTAGCGGAGTGTGGTGGTGCACGCCTGTAATCCCAGCTACTCAGGAGGCTGAGGCAGGGGAATCGCTTGAACTCAGGAGGTGGAGGTTGCAGTGAGCCAACAACGTGCCATTGCACTCCAGCCTGGGTGACAGAGCAAGGCTTGGTCTCGAAAAAAAAAAAAAAGACACCAAACTGACTATAGAGTTCCATATACATTATAGAAAAAACAGGAAATGACTACACAAAAATATTAACAGTAACTTTCTCTCTAGGTGGTGGGTGTGTAGGAGACCTTTTTTTTTTTTTTCACAGTTGTCTATATATGTTTTTATTTATAGCTACGTATATTTTTCTAAACTCTCTAAATTATAATACTTTTAAAATATACACAATGGATTTCATGTATATTCTTTTTTTTTTTTTGAGACAGAGTTTCACTCTTGTTGCCCAGGGTGGAGTGCAATGGCATGATCTTGGCGCACTGCAACCTCCACCTCCTGGGTTCGGGTGATTCTCCTGCCTCAGCCTCCTAAGTAGCTGGGATTACGGGCGCACGCCACTACACACGGCTAATTTTGTATTTTTAGTAGAGACAGGGTTTTGCCATGTTGGTCAGGCTGGTGTTGAACTCCTGACCTCGTGATCCACCCACCTTTGCCTCCCAAAGTGCTGAGATTACAGGCGTGAGCCACCGCGCCAGGTCGTATGTTCTTATCTAATGCCCACAACAGCCCTGGGAGGTGGGCACAAGTCTCTCTTTTTTTTTTTTTTTTTTTTTTTTTGAGACAGAGTCTTGCTCTGTCGCCCAGGCTGGAGTGCAGTGGCGCGATCTCGGCTGACTGCAACCTCTACCTCCTGGGTTCAAGCAATTCTCTTGCCTCAGCCTCCTGAGTAGCTGGGACTACCGGCGCACGCCACCATGCCCAGATAATTTTTATGTTTTTAGTAGAGATGAGGTTTCACCATGTTGGCCAGGATGGTCTCAATCTCCTGACCTCATAATCCACCCGCCTTGGCCTCCCAAAGTGCTGGGATTAGAGGCGTGAGCCACCGTACCCGGACTTTTTTTTTTTTTTTGAGATGGAGTCTCGCTCTGTCACCCAGGCTGCAGTGAAATGGCACGATCTGGGCTCACTGCAACCTCCTCCTCCCGGGTTCAAGCAATTCTCCTGCCTCAGCCTCTTGAGTAGCTGGGATTACAGGCATGCGCCACCGCGCCTGGCTAATTTTTTTATTTTTAGTAGAGACAGGGTCATGTTGGTCAGGCTGGTCTCAAACTGCTGATCTTGTGATCCACCCACCTTGGCCTCCCAAAGTGCTGGGATTACAGGCGTGAGCCACTGGGCGCCCAGCCACAAGTCTCATTTTTACAGGGCTTGGAAAAGACCTGCCCTAAGGCACGCAGCTAGCAAGAGGTGCAGAGCTGAAGTTCAATGTGTCTTCTGAATTTCATTCCAAGCTTCAGGCACTTTCTTTTTTTTTTTTTTTTTTTTATGAGACGGAGTCTCACTCTGTCGCCCAGGCTGGAGTGCAGTTGTTCAATCTCGGCTCACTGCAAGCTCTGCCTCCCGGATTCATGCCATTCTCCTGCCTCAGCCTCCTGAGTAGCTGGGACTACAGGCGCCCGCCACCACGCCCGGCTAATCTTTTTTTTTTTTTTTGTATTTTTAGTAGAGACGGGGTTTCACCATGTTAGCCGGGATGGTCTCGATCTCCTGACCTCATGATCCACCCGCCTCGGCCTCCCAAAGTGCTGGGATGACAGGCGTGAGCCACCGCGTCCAGCTGCTTCAGGCACTTTCTATTTCAACCTCCACGATCTGAGTGGACAGCTGGGAAGAGCCATATCTGAGATAATCTGACTGAAAATGGGACAAAGTGCTTCATGATGGAAGCACCCTGCTGCCCTCAGCAGGGACTGTGACCAGGACGGAAGTGATGGGGGACAAGCAGCAGCTGATGTCGAGGACTTCCTGAAGCCAAGGACGCCCCGGGGTAGGTGTGGCCTTCCCCAGCAAGCTGTCTCCTGAAAACCAGGTGCTTTCCACCCCTGTCCACCGACTTCCTCCCACTTCACTTTTTATCTGGGCAGGAGGCTGTCACCTGGTACATCAGACACAGAAAGAACTAGAGAAAAGGCCACGTGCCCCCACCGGCCCCAGGCCAAGCTCTTGCCCATTCTGGCTGGGCCGCGCGGCGGGCTTGGACAAGGCTCTGCCTGCCTTGTCTGAAGAGCAGTGGGAAGAGGGTTCAGAAGGCCAGAGAGATAGAACTCTTAGATGGCGCTGGAAGACTCAGCCTGTGGCCCTGGCTTGCCAGGACTGGCTGAGACTCCAAATTCAGGCCCTTCCCCTTCTGCCGCTGCCCTCTGGGTCTGTCCCTAAGTTGACACCTCCTCCTGCTCGCACGCAACCATTCAGGATCTCAAAATAGCTGCTTGGGACAGTGCCAGGATTTTACATTTCAGAGAGTGCTTCAAACTGGTCAGGAAAAAAGTGCATCTTTCTAAAATTTGCCGAGAAAACAGAAAGAAGGGCAAGATGGTCTCACTCTACTGCACACCCCGAGGACAGCAGCAGGAGGTGAGTTTGCTCACCTGTGGGCCCAGAGCTGGCTCAACCATAAATGGGTCTTTCAAGCCTCGGCATTCAACCAGCCTTCAGACATGAATCAGGACGTGTCTGGACCGGCCAGAGCTATTACATATGTTTGGCTCCCAGAACCCACATCGGTACAGAAACGACTGACACCAAAGGCACAAAATAAGACAACACTAATGAGTCCTATAAACGATAAACAACTGCAACCATCTCAGAAACACCATAGGATTGTAACAGTCAATCTTCACATCTGGACAAAAGTCCTTCCTTTTCATGTGCTGTTTCTCACTCCTACAAGGAAAGAGGCCTATATTATTATCCCTTTTGAAAGGTAAGGAAAGCGAGGCTTAAAGATGCTTACCAAGGTCACCCAGCTTCAATAACTAGAAACTAGGTCTGACTCCTCGTCCAGTGCTCTCCCCTAAATATAAACCAGCTCCTTCATGAGAAGAGGGGAGGCATTAAGGCAGGTGGCCTAGCACACACAGGCAGGGAGGGACAGTGAAGAACGTGGCATTAGGCTACAGTGGGGATCTGGGCAAAGCTCCAACGCACTTCCCGGCAGGTACTCACCCCAGGAGCTTGCTGTGGTCGAGCTGGTGGCTGGGAGGCATTCGGCAGGCACTAAACACAATGATCTTCCGCCCATACTTGTCATCTCCTAGGTGTGGAGAAAGATGGAGCGCAGTGGGTTGAAGGGGAACCAAAAGAAGTGGGGTGAGGAACTTAAAGGGGCCAGGCCTGCTGATCTGAGCCAGTTACCACAGGGGCCAGAGTGCCCATGCAGACAGACCTCTGGGCAGTCTCCTGCACGCAAGGGTGTGCCACTGAAGAGAGGGACAGCTTGCTTTCAGGGCTACTGAGCTGGGGTATTTAAAAAAAAAAAAAAAGTGGGCTGGGCGCGCTGGCTCACGCCTGTAATCCCAGCACTTTGGGAGGCCGAGGCGGGCGGATCACGAGGTCAGGAGATCGAGACCACAGTGAAACCCCGTCTCTACTAAAAATACAAAAAAATTAGCCGGGCATGGTGGTGGGTGCCTGTAGTCCCAGCTACTCGGAGAGGCTGAGGCAGGAGAATGGCGTGAACCCGGGAGGCGGAGCTTGCAGTGAGCCGAGATCATGCCACTGCACTCCAGCCTGGGTGATAGAGCGAGACTCCGTCTCAAAAAAAAAAAAACAAACCAAAATTAAAGAAAAGAGGTGGAGGTCTCAATGTGTTGCCCAGGCTGTTCTTGAACTCTTGGCTTCAGGTGATCCTCTCACCTCAGCTTCCCAAGTAGCTGAGGCTACAGGTGTGCACCACTGCACCCAGCTTATTACTAGAATTATGGACGACGCTGGCTCTGATTGACTTCTGTAGGTTTCTAAGCATTCTATCCTTTCTCATTAAGATATTCTAGGGCCCCCACCAACCCTTAAGACTCAACGCAGGCATAATCGCCTCCTGGAAACCCGTGTCCTTGCCCTCTTTCCCCAGACAGGTTAGCCGCCCCTTTTATGGCTCCCAGCATAAACCGTCACCCATCACTGTCCTGACCCTTCGCTATCCTGTAGAATTGTTTATGTACCTGTCTCCCTGACAGGCTTGTGAGCAGCTCAAAGACAGAGGCTGTGTCTCATTGTCTTTGTTTGTTCTTTTTCTTTTTTACTCCTGGCAAGCTGTGATTTTTTTTTTTTTTTTTTAAGAGACAGGGTCTCACTCTGTCGCCCAGGCTGGAGTGAAGTGGCACAATTGTAGTTCACTGCAGCCTTGAACTCCTGGGCTCAAACACTGCTCCTGCTTTAGCCTCCCATGTCCTGAGTAGCTAGGACTACAGGCACATGCCATCCCAGATGCTTAATTAAAAACAATTTTTTGAGACAGGATCTTGCTATGTTGCCCAGGCTAGTCTTGAACTCCTGCCTCAGCTTTCCAGTAGCTGGGATTACAGTTGCGTACCACGGCCCCTGCAGTCTCCAGTGCTGGTCCAGTGTTGGGCACGTGGCAGGTATTCAATACGTTTTGGTAGCCTGCACAAAATCACAGGTCACCATGAAACTATGGGATGTCTGGTTCTAGTTATATTTCTATGTTTGTTCTTTTTTCTTTTTCTTTCTTTCTTTTTTTTTTTTTTTTTAAGATGTAGTCTTTATCATCCAGGCTGGAGTGCTGTGGAGTGATCTGGGCTCACTGCAACCACCATCTCCTGAGTTCAAGAGATTCTCCTGCCTCAGCCTCCCAAGTAGCAGGGACTACAGGCAGGTGCCAGCACACCAGGCTAATTTCTTTTTTTTTTTGAGATGGAGTTTTGCTCGTTACCCAGGCTGGAGTGCAATGGCGCGATCTCAGCTCACTGCAACCTCTGCATCCCGGGTTCAAGTGATTCTCCTGCCCCAGCATCCTGAGTAGCTAGGATTACAGGCATATCCCACCACACCCAGCTAATTTTTGTATTTTTAGTAGAGACGGGGTTTCACCATGTTTGTCAGGCTGGTCTCGAACTCCCGACCTCAGGTGATCTGCTCGCCTCAGCCTCCCAAAATGCTGATTACAGGTGTGAGCCACAATGCCCAGCCTTAATTTTTGTATTTTAATAGAGACAGGGTTTCACCATGTTAGCCAGGCTGGTCTCCAACTCCTGACCTCAGATGATCTGCACGCCTCAGCCTCCCAAAGTATTGCGATTGTAGGCATGAGCCGGTGTCCGGCCTCTGTGTTTGTTCTTGATTATGCTCTGGTTATGGGTCAGACTGCTTCAGACAGTGAGTTTCCCAAAGCTCAGGATAGAACGTCTCCAGATTTGCAAGCAGAGACTCCTCTACCACCCTGTCTGCAGAGGAGGTGCAGCTCCAGCCCGGCAGGTCTGTTTTGAAGGACCAGGTGGTACCTGCTCTCTTTCATACCCTAGCCTAGATCCTGAGGTGCTGAGATCCCGGAGGCCAGCTGGGGGTGGCTCTGGGGCTATGTGCCTGCTCTGATTCACTTCCCACTGGCTCTGACAGTGGAAGGAAAGGCAGACTGGCAGGGGCCAGGGACAAAGGGTTAGACTGGCAAGCCCAGTCTCACTACAGTCTGGAGCTTCAGAAACCCCCGAGATGCCTACCACCAGCCTGGGGAGAGGGGGCCTCATCTACCTACCTCCTTCTAAGCAGAGGAAATAAGCAGGATATGGGGGAAATGCTCGGGGACCATGGGGGCTACCAAAAGAATCTTTCCTTCCAGCCCATGAGTCCCCGCACCTCACATCTGCACCGGCAGCAAGGCTGGCAGATTTGAGGATTCAGCCAGGGCAGAAAGTCTGTGAGGCCCCTGGGTCTAAAATTTAAGAGGTAGCAACTGGTTAGGGAAGCTGTTGTGGGGAGGGCTGGAGGCCTGTGGTGCCTCCTCTCAGCTGGCCACAGCACTTTGTAAGTGGGAAGCTTTGGGTTCTGAACCAGGGCTCCACCAATGTGCTCAGCACACACAGCACCTCCATGATGTTATATGACAAATATTACAAGGATGTGCACTTTTTTTTTTTTTTTTTTTTTGTCGCCCAGGCTGAAGTGAAGTGGCATGATCTCAGCTCACTGCAACCTCTACCTCCTGGGTTCAAACGATTCTCCTGCCTCAGCCTCCTGAGTAGCTGGGATTACAGCCAGCTAATTTTTTTTTTTTTTTGAGACAGAGTCTCGCTCTGTTGCCCAGGCTGGAGTGCAGTGGCGTGATCTCCGCTCACTGCAAGCTCTGCCTCCCGGGTTCACGCTATTCTCCTGCCTCAGGCTCCCGAGTAGCTGGGACTACAGGTGCCCGCCACCATGCCCGGAAAATTTTTTGTATTTTTAGTAGAGACGGGGTTTCACCGTGTTAGCCAGGATGGTCTCGATCTCCTGACCTCATGATCTGCCCACCCTGGCCTCCCAAAGTGCTGGGATTACAGGCGTGAGCTACCGCACCCGGCCTTAAACCCAGCTAATTTTGTATTTTTAGTAGAGACGGGGTTTCTCCGTGTTCATCAGGCTGGTCTCGAACTCCTGACCTCGTGATCCACCAGCCTTGGCTTCCCAGAGTGCCGGGATTACAGGTGTGAGCCACTGCTCCTGGCCGCACTTTTTTTTTTTTTTCAGTCAAAGAGATCCCCCCTATCCTGTGGATACCTTTCATAGTTGCAAAGTGGACTGTGACCAGTTTTAAGAACCACTTCGGCCGGGCGCGGTGGCTCACGCTTGTAATCCCAGCACTTCGGGAGGCCGAGGCGGGCGGATCACGAGGTCAGGAGATCGAGACCACGGTGAAACCCCGTCTCTACTAAAAAAATACAAAAAATTAGCCGGGCGTGGTAGCGGGCGCCTGTAGTCCCAGCTACTCGGAGAGGCTGAGGCAGGAGAATGGCGTGAACCCGGGAGGCAGAGCTTGCAGTGAGCCGAGATCGCGCCACTGCACTCCAGCCTGGGCGACAGAGCAAGACTCCATCTCAAAAAAAAAAAAAAAAAGAACCACTTCACTAGACTGTAACCTTTTTTTTTTTTCTTTGAGCCAGGATCTTGCCCTATCACCCAGGCTGGAGTGCAGTGGTGCAATCATAGCTCACTGCAGCCTCCAACTCCCGGGCTGAAAGGATCCTCCCACCTCAGCCTCCCAAGTAGCTAGGACTACAGGCACAGGCTACCACACCTGGCTAATTTATTATTATTTTTGTAGAGACAGGGTTTCACTATGTTGCCCAGTCTGGTCCTAAACTCCTGGCCTCAAGCAATCCTCCCACCTCACCTTCCAAAGCACTGGGATTACAGATTACTGCACCACCATGCTCAGCTGGCTGTTAGCTTCTTTTTTTTTTTTTTTTTTGAGATGGAGACTTGCTGTGTCGCCCAGGCTGGAGTGCAGTGGCGTGATCTCGGCTCACCACAACCTCTGCCCCCTGGGTTTATGCCATTCTCCTGCCTCAGCCTCCCAAGTAGCTGGGACTACAGGTGCCCACCACCATGACCGGCTAATATTTTTTGTATTTTTAGTAGAGATGGGGTTTCACCGTGTTAGCCAGGATGGTCTCGATCTCCTGACCTCGTGATCCGCCCACCTTGGCCTCCCAAAGTGCTGGGATTACAGGCGTGAGCCACTGCGCCCGGCCTGGCTGTTAGCTTCTTGAAGGAGGGGAGGTGTGTTTTTCCTTACTGAATCCCTAATGCGGACTACAAGTCTCATTTCAGGGTTCTTTTTTTGTCACCCAGGCTGGAGTGCAGTGGCGCGATCTCCGCTGACTGCAACCTCCGCCTTCCGGGTTCAAGTGATTCTCCTGCCTCAGCCTCCTGAGCAGGTGGGATTACAGGCACATGCCACCACACCTGGCTAGTTTTTTTTTGTATTTTTAGTAGAGTTTCGCCATGTTGGCCAGGCTGCTCTCAAACTCCTGGCTTCAAGTGATCCACCCACCTCGGCCTCCCAAAGTGTTGTTTCAGGATTCTGTGAATGTACACTGAATGAAGCCAGGATGAAGATGTGGGTAAAAAGGGGGTCGGTCAGATGGTGAGATTCCCAGATAGGCGAGGAATGAGAGGATGGGCAACACTAGGTCTAGCCCCTGCCCTCCAGCTTCCTGGAGTGGGGGTCCCAATGCCCAAGTCCTTGGGTAGCTTAGTATTTGCCAGCAGACAGGGCAGCTGCTGCTACAAGGAGCACGTGGAAAGAAGCTCAAAACTCCCCCTCCTAATCTCAGATCAGAGCCAACTTCTGCCCAGGAGCTTTTCAATTTTTTTTGAGACAGAGTCTTGCACTGTCGCCTGAGCTGGAGGGCGGTGGCGTGATCTTGGCTCACTGCAAGCTCCGCCTCTCAGGTTCAAGTGATTCTCCTGCCTCAGCCTCCCAAGTAGCTGGGATTACAGGCACCTGCCACCACGCCCGGCTAATTTTTTTTTTTTTTTTTTTTTCAATTTTTAGTAGAGACAGGGGTTTCACGATGTTGGCCAGGCTGGTCTCAAACGCCTGACCTTGTGATCCACCCGCCTTGGCCTCCCAAAGTGCTGGGACTACAGGCTTGAGCCAAGGGCCTGGCCCTGCCCAGGAGTTTTAAAGACAAAGGAGCTGGCAGCTCTAGTGTCTCCAGAGCACTGGGGAGAAGACTCAATGAGGAGGGAGGGGCAGCATTTGTGCAAAGCACCAGGGAGAGACAAGCTGCCTGAGAAGGAGGCCTCTGCGTTCCCCAGATACCAATCAGGAACTCTCCCAGGGTGGCCCTGGAGTTAATCAGCAACAGGTCTCCCCAGGCATTCTGGGCCCCCTCAAACCAACCCCCCCCAACAACCGGACCAGCAGGCCTGGGACCTGGGAGGTAGGGCTGGGCTGACGGAACCAGTCATGTGCTACAGCCAGCTCACACATTTGTTAAGCAGTTCAATTGTCAGGAATTTTGCAAGCCAGTTGACATCATGTTGGTAGCTAGAGATCTGGGAGATAGAAACTGCAAACGCCACAAATCATGGCCTTTTTTCCCCTCTCCAGAGAGCCATTTACCAGCACACCACTGGAAAGAACCCACTGGGACTGAGCCAAATCTGAGCCAAATCTGAGCCAATTCCCGGCAGGGAGAGTTGGGCTGCAGGGGAGCTGAGGCTATAACTCATCCTCCCTTCCTACAAGGGCTTCTCCCGGACATCTCCACGGTCTCATCAAATGAGTGCCTGGTGATGCCAATCCAGCCTCCTCTCAGCAATCAGGGAGGCACATCCATGGGGACACCATCACCCAGAAGGTCCCTGAGCTACCACTCAGAGGCCACTGCCCAAGGCCAGACCCTCCCGCAAGCTCCTTTCCCTTTGGGGCCTGGGTGTGTCCCCACACAGCCTCCCCCACCCCCATCCTACGTCCCATAAATCTGCTATTTCTGACTCCCAGGCACCACCAGCTCCCAGCTCCCCAGGGTGGGGCTGCAATTAAGCTAGTCCCATCTGGCCTCCACCGAGAGCGCTTCCTGATCCACAGCCCCAGAGATCGCAGTCCAGAGAGGACAAGCACAGAGAGCCAGGACTGACACCTACCTGGCTGGGCCCCCTCAGGCTCATCACAGTCTGGGGAAATAGAAGCAAATTGCAGCTCTGTGCGGGGGATGTGGGGAAGCAGGTGTCACCCACGGAGGTGGGGAAGGGCAGGCTCCCCCAGCTCTGCCTTGACCAAACAGGCCAGGATGATGTCAGGACAGAGACTCCTTCATATCAGGTACCCCCCAGACTCCAGTCAAGTTCAGAACCTTCAGGGTGACTTTCCTGTGCCCAATTCAGGACCAGACTGGGGAAAAGACTCTGCAGGGGGCGAGTGAGGCCAGAGCCAAGGCCCTCAACCCAGACCAGGGCAGGCGCTAAGAATACAAACGCCATGGAAATACCTTTGACGTTCGGGGCAATCCTCTCAACTGCCCCCTCCCTCTCCAAGCCCAGCACCCCCATGGCCGGACAGGCTTCTTCCAGGGCCGGTGTCCGCCAGGTTCTCCTTGCCCACACCAACACCTCACAGCAGGGCCGTGCTGCCACCCTGCTTATGAATGCCTGGCCTCACCAGCGAGGACGGACAAATGTTAGGGAAAAGACAAAGGATCCTAGATTCTAGCTGCTCCTTCTAAAGTGGGGCCCTAAGGGCAGCAACCACCTCATCAGCCTGACTTCCCGGCTCCTGGTTTCTTCTGGGTCCCCTGTTATGAACAGGAGGGAGGGAGCTCCCTGAGACAGAGACCTAAGCGGGGCTCTGTACCCATTCTCAGCAGGGCAGCATATCTGCCAGGAACCTGGTGCTCCAGGGAGCCATGTGCCCCCTCCCTGTTTCTGGAAAGAGGCTCTGCCCATTCCAGACTTCCCTAGGGCTACGATTTCCCAGGAAGGACTGGCATTCCTCATCCTCCCCAGTAACTGATGGGGTGGAAAAGCGAACATTAGGGTGGAGGGATAGGAGGGGAATAGAACGAGGGGAAGGGAGGGCTACTTATTCAAGGCCAACTGTGTTCTGGCTCTGGGCTAGGCCCTGACATGCATTCATTATTGTAACCCACAAGGAAGAAATTAGAGTTCAGAGAGCAGAGCTGGAGATCAAACCCAGGGCTTTCTGACTTCAAAGCCACTAGGCCACATGGCTCCCCACATGCCCCCTGCAAGTGGAGACAACGGGGCCATAGGTCAGGAGGTGGCTGCAGGTGAGCACATCAGATGGCAATCACGAGTCTGCGCTTTTAAAGAACAGTGCATGTGCTCAGGAGCGCCAGGACCAGGGGACAGACTGCAGAGAGGCCCTTCCCCCGTGGTGTGAAGGGCTGACTTCCTGGGGCCAGGAGCTCTGAGGGTTAGGAAAATAGTGTTGGGTGTGCTCACCTGCCACCTCTACGATCTGGTGCCGGGCGATGTCATAGTACGGGTCATCCCACTTCAGGTGTGTGACAGGTTCTGGGGAGCTGCTTTTGGAGTCATCTGAGGAACACAGCAGGGTCAGGGGACAAGCCAGGGGGCTGGCACCATGCTCTGCCCTAGAGGCATGCTCTCTGGCCCTTCCCCCAGTAAGGCCTGTGCTCCCAGCCCAAACCTGGGACTGTTCTGCCCCATCCTGCCCTCCTGGCATCTCCCTTCAGCAGTAGGAGTGTGCCCCCTCTAAAGCGCCTGTAGCTGCCTGAGACCAGACACAGCCCACCTGACTTGGGGAAGTCAGGCATTTCATCCGAGGGCCAGTTCTTCTCATCGATGGAGGCCAGCTTCAGCTGGTTCAGAGCCTCGCTGGTGTCATCCAAGGTCAGATCATCCTGCAGCTCTGAGAGTGGATCCATGGCCAAGCCTGTCCCCGACAGCCTTGCCCTGCAGAACCTTAAGAGAAACCTGGGAGAGAGGAGAACAGGTGGCAGGTCAGTGACCTGCTCTTTTCACCTTCTGCGACCTCCACCACGTGCCCTCCTGCCCCCACCCTTCCCTCTCCCAGGCTCCCTGTCCCGATTCCTCAACACTCCTTAACCCCGCCAAGAGCTCCACGTAGCTCTGGGTTCTCCTGGCTCCGTGGCTCAGGCGTGTTGCCAGAAAAGGCAGCTGGGGCAGAGGATGGCACAGCTCAGTGCCTCCCTCCAGGCCCTGCAACTGGGGAGGGAAGAGCTGTGCCAGGTTCTGTGTCGCCTGCCACCCAGCTGGCTCAGTGATGCAGTCCCAGCTGTAGAGGGCAGAGGTCCACGCCCCTCTCCTCAGGAGACCTGGACACAGAAGCCTCCCAGGCTCTAGCAGTTACAGGGGTAGAAATGTTGTTAAGAATCTAAGGAACATGCTGGGCACCATGGCTCATGCCTGTAATCCCAGCACTTTGGGACGCCAAGGTGGGCCGATCACCTGAGGTCAGAAGTTCAAGACCAGCCTGGCCAACATGGTGAAACCCCATCTCTACTAAAAATACAAAAAAATAGCTGGGCGTGGTGGCAGATGCCTGCAATCCCAGCTACTCAGGAGGCTGAGGCAGGAGAATCACTTGAACCCGGGAGGCGGAGGTTGCAGTGAGCCAAGAATGCACCAATTGCACTACAGCCTGGGCAACAAGAGTGAAACTCCATCTCAAAAAAAAAAAAAAAAAAACTAAGGAACATAGAGTCTCCAAACCCATCCCATGCCTGAACTGAAAAAGATCACCTGTGGTCCTGGTCACTGCATCCCTCATTCCTGGCCCAGAGGGGAGGAGGAAGCCAGAGACTACAGGGTCCCAGAAAAAAACGGCTATGGCTGGCCAGGCATGGTGGCTCACGCCTGTAATCCCAGCACTTTGGGAGGCCGAGGCAGGCGGATTGCCTTAGGTCAGGAGTTCAAGACTAGTCTTGCCAGCATGGTGAAACCCCATCTCTACTAAAAATACAAAAACTAGCTGGGCGTGGTGGCAGGCATCTGTAATCCCAGCTACTCAGGAAGCTGAGGCAGGAGAATCACTTGAACCCAGGAGGCGGAGGTTGCAGTGAGCCGAGATCGCGCCATTGCACTTTCAGCCTAGGTGACAGAGCAAGACTCCGTCTCAAAAAAAAAAAAAAAAGGCTATGGCTGAGGGGCCCAGCTGGGCTTGCTCCAGGACAGGAACTAGCAGCAGGGGATGTGGAATCGCCTGACAGTCATTGCAGACAGTCTGCAGGCTCCTAGGGGCATCCAAGCCCACTCTTACTCTGCGGGGCGCTCCTGATGCCAGTTTCAAGGTGGAAAGGTCGAAGGCCCTAAGGATTGGAGGGCGCAGATGGGAAAGGGGGATGCTCGTGATGTCTGGGGTGCTGAGATGAGGAGGTGACCAGCAGAACAGCAGCTCCAGCAGGCACAAGGCACAGTCGACCACCAAGCTGGGTTTCTGCAGGTCTGGAATCTGGCCAGAAGGCTGCAGCCACATGCAAATTGGGGGTAGGCACCTCTGCCCTCAGCCCTAATGGGCAGCAACTCCCCCTCCTGCCACAAGCTCCCCACATGAGGGAGGGCAGTTTTTAGTTCAACCTATGCAGTCTAACCCCAGGGAAGAGGCTGCTCCATGTCCAGCTGCATTCCTGGAGCCCCAAAACTGACATATATGGTCAGAGAATCAGCAGGGCAGATAAGGAGAGCAGACAAGCCCTGGGGGTGGGCAGGAAGAAGAGGGGGAGAGCTGCCATCCCGGAGCCACAGACTCTGGGCTCTGAGGCCACTTGACAACCTCCTGCACACATCGCATCACAGCCAAGGGCCCTGGATGGTGAGCCCTCTCCCTGTGCCTAACAACAGCCACCCTGTCACCAGGGCAACCACACGGATTGAGTGGTAACGCTATTTCATGCTCCCAAGCCAAAGCCAACCAGCCAAAACGGCCCAAAAAAACCCTCTTCTTCCTCTCCCTCTCCCTGTCCCTGTCCCCTGCCCTCATCCACTACCCCTGGTTACCACCAAAATATAATCCCTTCCCAAGAACACAGAGAAGGATGATCCCTCACGGTCAGGAATGCATTTCTCTGAGTGACGCCAAAGCCCAGCTCCCTCACTCCCCTTCAGCCTTCAACCCTTCAACCCTTCAATATCTACATGCTCTTCCTGCCATCCAGCCAGGAGGCTGTGGGAGCTGCTCCCCATAGCGACCTCCAGCTGGGTAATAAAGACAGAATCCAGCTCAAAGCAACCCCCTCCAGGCCAGAGTCTTCTCTCCACCCTTTCTATTCAGCCTGTCATTGCCCAGGGACCAGGGGCTCCTTCAGCCCCACCTACACCTATCCCAGAGACGTCTTTCTGCACACAGTAGGTGCTGATGCCATGAAATGATAAGGTAGTATAGAGAGCTCGATTATCATCCTGCCTAAGCCAGTGAGCTGCAAAGATGCTGAGCAAGTCCTTTTCCTACTTGGGCCTAAATTTCCTCCTCTGTAGAGGCAACGGCGCCTCCCAGAAATATAATTCTCCAGTATTCAGAAATACTTTGTGCTGCAGTGAACAACAGGATTAGAAGGAGCAGCCGGGGCTGGGCGCGGTGGCTCACACCTGTAATCCTAGCACTTTGGGAGCCCAAGGTGGGTGGGTCACTGGAGGTCAGGAGTTCGAGACCAGCCTTGCCAACATGGTGAGACCCCATCTCTACAAAAAAAAATAGCTGGGCATGGTGGTGGGTGCCTGTAATCCCAGCTACTCAGGTGGCTGAGGCAGGAGAATCACTTGAACACAGGGGGTGGAGGTTGCGGTGAGCTGAGATCATGCTACTTCACTTCAGCCTGGGCGAAAGAGCGAAACGCCGTTTCAAAAAAAAAAAAAAAAAAAAAGGAGCAGCTGGGAGCTGGGGTAGATGTGCAGGAGGGAGAAGGACACCATCTAAAAGGGAGCTGAACTTGAACTTCACCTCTTTTCCAGTGACTGCTCTTCTATGCTGTCAGTTCTTCCAGACGTCACCTCCCTCAACCTCCCCACATAACCTCCTTTCCCAGCATAACTAAGCCCAGTGGTTCCCATCTCCCAGTCAACTGGCCCTTCCCACCACCCCCAACCCACAGCTGTTACCTTCTCTGAGCCCGGAAGTTAAACTCCCATTCAGTGGGAGGGTGAGGAAGCTAGCACAGGGATATTCTAACATCAAGTAGTAGAAATGAAGTATCCTGCCTGTTTAAGACACCAGCCACCCACAAGCCTGCTCTACTCTGTGCAAAATACACCCAACTCTGAGATTAATTTTTCCATTCTCAGCAGGTAAACCTTTACAAAAATCTTAAGGATCACCTTAGGCAATCACTTTTAGGAAGTTATAGACTTTTCTGAAATTGGTAACATGTGTGAACTTTTTCCCTAAGAAAAGTTAGGAGATGTATGCAATTTTAAGAGGTTCATACACCTTCTGAGAATCACTGTTTAAGAACTTCTGGTCTATTCAGAATAACACCTGATATATAGTAGATGCTATCATTTGTTGAATGACTGAACCAATTAATTCATCTCCTAAGTAAAGAAGGGAACCCACACTTGTTGAGGGCCTATATAGGACCATGAACTGGGGACACAAACTCAATCTCACAATAGCACTGATGAGGCATGTTCTATTAAGCCCATTTTACGGTGAGGAAAGAGAGGACCAGCCGGGCACGGTGGTTCCTGGCTGTAAACCCAGCACCTTGGGAGGCCAAGGCGGGCAGATCGCAAGGTCAGGATTTGGAGACCAGCCTGGCCAAGATGGTGAAACCCCATCTCTACTAAAAATACAAAAATTAGCTGGGTGTGGTGGCAAGCGCCTGTACTGCCAGCTACTTGGGAGGCTGAGGCAGAAGAATCGCTTGAACCTGGGAGGCAGAGGTTGCAGTGAGCCGAGATCACGCCACTGCACCCCAGCCTGGGCGACAGAGTGAGACTCCGTCTAAAAAAAAAAAAGAAAAGAAATCATATTCTCAATGTTGGAATCGGCCTCCCAGTTGCAAATCCCACCACAATACAACAGCAATTACAACTCTCAACTACAATTATGTTTGCATAGAGCTTCACAGTTTACAAAGCCCTGGTTACGTTTTGCAATTATCCTATTTCACAGATTAAGAAGTTGAACTGAGGCCGGGCGCAGTGGCTCACGCCTATAATCCCAGCACTTTGGGAGGCGGAGGCGGGAGGACCACGAGGTCAGGAGTTCGAGACCAGCCTGGCCAACATGGTGAAACCCTGTCTCTACTAAAAATACGAAAATTAGCCGGGCGTGGTGGCGGACGCCTGTAATCCCAGCTACTCAGGAGGCTGAGGCAGGAAAATCGCTTGAATCCGGGAGGCGGAGGTTGCAGTCAGCCGAGACTTCAGCCTGGGCAACAAGAGTGAAACTCCGTCTTAAAAAAATAAATAAGTTGAATTGTGGCCTAATAAGTGGCAAGGAGGAACACTTCCCCCAAATTTCTTGTTCTTAGTGCTTTGCCAGATCAGATCTGGGAGATTCCCCCTCCCGCTGGCTTGCTGGATGACAGGGATCCGGCCTGGACTCTGCCCTGGGGAAGGCACGAAAAAGAGTGAAAATGATTAAATCCTCTTATTGCAGGCGCCAAAACGGGGAGAAACCCTGCAGGAAGGCCAGGCCTCTGAGCCCAATTCCGCCCCCGTTCCCCTCCTCGGATCTGCTCGGGTCCTCCCCATCCGGACCCCATCCCTTCGGAAGACCTGGCCGGCTCCTTTCCTTTCCCCATCCCCACCCAGGGAGACCCCGCGCCCAGCAGCTCACCGCGCTCGGGAACTGCTCCCTCTGCCACGCCTGTCAAAGCTCGGCAAACATCCGGCTCCGAGGTGGAAGGGGAACCGCCCCCTCCCGCTCTCTTCTATCCCCAACCATTTCCGCCACACCTCCAACCCACTTCCGGCCCCGAACACGGCCTTTCCAGGAGCCCCGCCCACTTCCTGCACATGCCCGCCTAAGTGCCTGCCTCGGGGAGGTAACAGCATAACAGTCCGACTCGTCACTCCCAAAAAGAGATGGCTGGAACAATTAGTTCCGCTTTCCCAGCTAGTCGAATCACCGGTGCACCTCCGGAATCCGAGGTTCGCATTGCTCTCGGACAGAGTTCTGCCTCCCCAGTACTCCCAAGCTCCCAGTCCTGTGCACCAATGAGGTCCGACTCTGAGGCTTCTTTCCTGAGAAAAAAATTTGGAAGTCCGTGACTGTTTCCTGGAGGAGCTGAGAAGACGACGCTCACTTCCGGCGTAGGGAGGCTTTCTGACCCGGAATGGAGGAGGCGGAGGAGCTGCTCTCGGAGGGGAAGAAGGCGCTGCAACTCGGTGAGTGACCTGCTGTGTCCGCGACCCTCAACCTTGGCCCAGGTGGATCTGACGCTCTCTGGTCAGCTTTCTCCTCAGTCTCCTCTCCTCCCGATCCCAGGATCCTCCAGTGCCCTCAGAGTCGCTGAGGGCTTCTGAAGAGCCCTTGAGCCTCCTCAAACCTTTCAGGGCCCCCCTTAGAGCCCTCACCTGTCCCTCGGGCTCCGCAGGCCCAGCTGGACCTGCGGTTTCCTCCCACACCTTTCCCCACCTCCCACCTTCTTGGGCGGCTTCCCTCACCGTCTTCCCTTCTCCCTGCAGCCCGCGAGCCGCGCCTAGGCCTGGACTTAGGATGGAACCCTTCCGGAGAAGGCTGTACGCAGGGCCTCAAAGACGTCCCACCCGGGCCGACCCGAGCCATTCTCGCTTTAAAGAGCCTTCCCCGGGGCTTGGCCCTTGGCCCCTCTCTCGCCAAGGAACAGCGCTTGGGGGTCTGGTGTGTCGGGGAGCCCCTGCAGCCCGGCCTGCTGTGGGGGCCGCTGGAAGAGGAGTCTGCCTCCAAGGAGAAGGGCGAGGGAGTAAAGCCACGGCAGGAGGAGGTATTGAAGGATAGAGCGACTTCTCTCCGCCCTTGAACATGTAGGGGAGGTTTGGACATTTCTAGACAGCTTTTCAATTTGAAGAAAGAGAGTATGTCAAGAGATAGGAGATAGTCTTGTCCCTTCTCTTCAGGACTGTCTCCTCTCAGCAGCAGTAGTTAAAGAATCGGGGTTTGAAAAGTTGTTGAAAGCTGGAATCATACAGTGTCAGCAGTGAGTGAGGACGGTCAAGAGCTAAGGTTTTTGGAATTAAGAAAGCATGGGATCAAATTCCAGCCTTGTCACCTGGCTGGTTAAATTACGTGCCGCATTTAATTCATCTGTGAAACAAAGCAGTGGCTCTCTTGGGATTATATGGAGGAGCTGATGAAATAGTGAAGATAAAAGGTTTCACTGCACAATACCATTTTATTTTATTTATTTTTCTTTTTTCTTAGACAGTCTTGCTTTGTCTCCCAGGCTGGAGTGCAGTGGCATGATCTCGCTTTACTGCAACCTCCACTTCCCAGGTTTAAGTGATTCTCATGTCTCAGCCTCCCAAGTAGCTGGGATTACAGGTGTGCACCACCACACCCAGCTAATTTTTTTTTTTTTTTTTTTTTTTTTTTGAGATGGAGTTTCGCTCTGTCACCCAGGCTGGAGTGCAGTGGCACGATCTCAGCTCACTGCAACCTCCACCCTCCGGGTTCAAATGATTCTTCTTCCTCAGCCTCCTGAGTAGCTGGGACTACAGGCGCCTGCCACCGCATCTGCTAATTTTTTGTATTTTTAGTAGAGACGGGGTTTCACCATCTTGGCCAGGCTGGTCTTGAACTCCTGACCTTGTGATCCACCTGCCTCGGCCTCCCAAAGTGCTGGGATTACAGGCGTGAGCCACCACTCCCAGCCCACCCAGCTAATTTTTGTATTTTTAGTAGAGACAGGGTTTCACCATGTTGGTGAGGCGGGTCTCAAACTCCTGGCCTCAAGTAATCCGCCTGCCTGGGCCTCCCAAAGTGCTGAGAGATTACAGGTGTGAGCCACCGTGCCTGGCCCAATAAATACCATTTAAAAAAGCTGGTGTTCCTTGTTACTTTTTCTGTTTAGTACTCACTGGAAGACAGTAATGTGTTCAATTTAGTAATTCTCCATACCCTTGGGAGGGAGGTGAGGAGACAGACTTTTTGGTCCTTACTGAATGAATAATCAGACAGCACTGTCCTGTTAGAGGAGAACCAGAGGCTTCTAACCTTCCAGGAATTTCATCTTAAATTTGTTCCAGGAAAGTTTCATCTAGTTTCTTTTTTTTATTCCTACCTGACCCCCTCGAACACATTTGAGAAGGACTTTTGTTGGTTTATTTCAGAACCTGTCATTAGGCCCATGGGGAGACGTGTGTGCCTGTGAGCAGAGTTCTGGCTGGACCGGGTAAGTCAGAGGAGAGTGTGTCATGCATATTCGTTCCTTTGAGGTTTTCTGTTGTGGCTTGGGATGGAACCCGGCGCTGACTGTCATTCCCTATTCAGTGCTCTTTTGCAGTGAATGTTCCAAAGGCACAGCATCCTTTAGGACCCAGACTGCTTGGGGACTGGGGCTTTCGGGGAAGACCACTTGAATAGTGAGCATCTCCTAGCTGGCTGTTACTTTGTTTTGCAGCTTGGTGCAATGGGGCAGGCTGGAGAGTGAGGGAAACGTGGCCCCAGTGCGGATCAGCGAGAGGCTCCATCTGCAAGTGTACCAGCTGGTGCTGCCAGGCTCTGAACTACTGCTGTGGCCCCGGCCTTCCTCTGAGGGCCCAATTCTCACCCAGCCCGGGCTGGACAAAGAGGCAGCTGTAGAAGTGGTGACAGAAGTGGAGTCTGCTGTACAGCAGGAAGTGGCCTCCCCTGGGGAGGATGCAGCAGAACCTTGCACAGGTATGTGTCAAATAAATGCTGGTTCCCCAGCAATTTCCCCACCAAAACAACCTGTTGATAAGATAAAGCAGAGTTTATGGCTCATTGCAGTAAGGAAGGACGCTATAGAGTCTTAGTAGCTTTTCAAAATCTGTTTTAAGGTGGATCTTTCAACATGGGATAGGAGGGTGGGGCTTGATTAGTATCGGGTAAGGATTATGACTGAATAGCCTAGGGTTGGTAGATACAGCAAGGCTAGAATTTTCAGGCAAAGGACAGTCTCAGACTATAAATTGTCATTCATTGCTTTCTGTTGAAGAGCGATGGGTCTGTTCTTTGGAATAACAATATAGATATTTGCAACTTTTACCTTCCTAAGAGCTTCCTAGAATAGTAAGGAAGAGAGTAAGCTTTGTACATACAGGGTTTCCAGCCTCCCATGTTTCTTCTCTCTGGTGTGGGGGTTCTTTTATATTACAGATGAGCTAAGGTGGAAAGGGGTTTTCTTGTTTTGTTTTGTTGTTGTTGTTTTTTTTTTTGAGATGGAGTCTCACTCTGTCACCCAGGCTGTAGTGCAATGGCATGGTCTCAGCTCGCTGCAACCTCTGCCTCCCAGGTTCAGGTGATTCTCCTGTCTCAGCCTCAGCTAATTTTTTTGTATTTTTAGTAGAGATGGGGTTTCACCATGTCAGCCAGGCTAGTCTCGAACTCCTGGCCTCAAGTATCTGCCTGTCTCGGCCTCCCAAAGTGCTAGGATTACAGGTGTGAGCCACCGCGCCCAGCTGGAAGGGGGTCTTTTTTTTTTTTTTGACCAGTGGGAGCACTTTTTATTTTGTTTTTAATTGATACATAATAATTGTACATTATTTGTGGGGTACAGAGGGAAGTTTCGATACATGTGTACAATGTATGATGATCAAATCATGGTGTTCAGCATATTCATCACCTCAAACATTCATCATTTCTTTGTGGTGAGAACATTCAGCCCCCTCTTTTCTAGTTATTTAGATATTTAGAAATATATACTATAATATCATTTACTAGAGTCACCCTATTGTGCTATAGAACACCAGAACTTACTCTCATCTAACTGTAATTTTGTACTCTTTTTTTTTTCCTGAAGACATGCCAGTTTTATTATTTTTTTTGCACACAAAACAATAAACATTTTCTAAAAATACATACAAACAAAAAGATGCATATCAAACATATTAGGAAGGTTGCACATGGGAAGACGGGGAATAGAAATGGGGGGTAGGAATTAAACAAAATAAATGAGAGAGGGACTTTGTATGGATCAATGATAATAACTCAATCCTCTATTTGACAAAGAAGGAGAAGGAAGAGGAAGAAAAAGAAAGTGGGATAAAGGATCAGAAAGGGAGGAAAATAGAAAAAATTAGAGTATGACTCCAGGGTAGACCTGTTTTGTTGTTGCTGGGTTGGTTGGTTGGTTTGTCTGTTATATTTTTCATATGTTATGCCATGTTGGCCATGCTGGTCTCGAACTCCTAGCCTCAAGTGATCAACCCTCGGCCTCCTAGAGTGCTGGGACTACAGGCGTGAGCCACCACGTCCAGCCCCCACATTGCTTATGGCCTCTGTGGTAGACCTCCCAGACGGGGCGGCCGGGCAGAGGCGCTCCCCACTTCCCAGACGGGGC
>NW_026652286.1:1214604-1561867 GCF_009828535.3 Hylobates moloch | reverse complement strand
AAAAAAAAAAAAAAAAAAAAAAAAAAACCAAAACAGACAGAACACCTTGGGAGGTGGCTAGGGCCAGATCTGTGCCCCTCTGTGTGCCTGGTCTAAAGGCAGCCCTGTTCAGGGAAGGACATGTGTTTTGCATTTACTGTGACCTGCACTGTGCTAGGCACTGGGACACAGCTATGAACATGACAGAGGCAGTACCCTTTGCTGATCCACCCATGCTGGGGGCAGGGAGGCAGAAATCATTGGATGAAAGTTTAAAGGGGCATAGCTGGGTACTGTGAACTTGTTTAATGGAGCAATTTAATGTGGTGTGGGGTGCCAGGGAAGATGTCCCCAAGAATAGTAACGTTCAGCCCTTCCTGTGCAACCCTGTGAGGTAGGACTAGTGTTTTTTCCCACAGATCAGGAAACTGAAGAGCAAAGAGCTTTAAGTATCCTGCCCAAGGTCACAGTGCTACAAGTGGGTTGAGATCCCAGCCTGCAAAACCTCGCGCTGGAGTCACGCTCTTCACTGCTGCACTGTCCTGCCCCGTGTTTCAGCTGTGGCTCGATGGATGGGGAGGTGGTGAAAGACTGGTAGGTCTGAGCTACTGGGACCAACATGGCTGGGCAGGGGAAAGACGCAGAGGGAGGCGGGCTAGATCACATAGGACTGTGGCTCAGGAGTTTGGACTTTATTTTCAGGACATCGAGGAGCACTTTGAAGGGTTTTGAACAGGGGAATAACAGGATCAAAATTGTGTTTGAAAAGACAACTAGGGGCTGGGCGTGGTGGCTCACGCTTGTAATCCCAGCACTTTGGGAGGCCGAGGCGGGCGGATCACGAGGTCAGGAGATCGAGACCATGGTGAAACCTCGTCTCTACTAAAAATACAAAAAATTAGCCGGGCGTGGTGGCGGGCGCCTGTAGTCCCAGCTACTCGGAGAGGCTGAGGCAGGAGAATGGCGTGAACCCGGGAGGTGGAGCTCGCAGTGAGCTGAGATTGCGCCACTGCACTCCAGCCTGGGCGACAGAGCGAGACTCCGTCTCAAAAAAAAAAAAGAAAAGACAACTAGGAAATGGATTGGAAAGCAAAATGAAGTTGTGGCGAAGTCAATTAGGAGTCTGCGGGGTGCCTGGGAATGGGGTGGTAGCTGTGGAAATGCAGAGAAATGGAATCATCCACCCAGCGTTTATTTACTGAGTGCTTCCTGAATGCAAGTTGTTAGGGATGTAGCAGTGACTCTGTTCACATTAGCTCACCTAGAATGGAAAATGACAAATGCATGTCAGATGGCGGTAAAAGTGTTAAGCGTATTAAGAGTAATGCAGGGTGGCTGGGCACGGTGGCTCATGCCTGTAATCCCAGCACTCTGGAAGGCCAAGGTGTGAGGATCACTTGAGCCCAGGAGTTCGAGACCAGCCTGGGTAACATAGCCAGGAGTGGTGACACGCACCTGTGGTCCCAGCTTCTCAGGAGGCTCATGGAGGAGGATTGCCTGAGCCCAGGAGGTCAAGGCTACAGTGAGCTATGATCAAGCCACTGCACTGGAGCCGGGGTGACAAAGAAAGGGAATGGGATTTACAGAAGGTGGTCATCAAAGGCCTCTAAGAGAAAGGCTTAAGCAGAGACCTGAATAATGGAGAGAAGGATGTCGGGGAGGAGCTGGATTCTGAGCAGGGCACAGTGAGGACAAGCCAAGTGTAGACAGCAGGAGTGGGGAGACCAAGACAGCGTGGAAGGAGATGAGGTCAGAGAGGTGCCGTGGAGGCTGGGGTTAGGGCTGTGGGTGGGTGGCTATGTGCTCCAGGAGGCACAAGCAACACAATTCAAAGACAGTGGAAAAGAGAGAGGTCTGACTCAAGGTTTCTTTTTTTGTTTTTTTAATTTTATTTTGAGATAGAGTTTTTCTCTGTCTCCCAGGCTGGAGTGAAGTGGTGTGATCTTGGCTCACTGCAACCTCCGTCCCCCAGGTTCAAGCGATTCTCCTGCCTCAGCTTCCTGAGTAGCTGGGATTATAGGTGCCTGCCACCAGGCCCCCCAGCTAATTTTTGTATTTTTAGTTGAGATGGTTTCACCATGCTGGCCAGGCTGGTCTCAAACTCCTAACCTCAGGTGATCCACCCACCTCGGCCTCCCACAGTACTAGGATTACAGGCATGAACCACAGCGCCTAGCCTCAGGTTTCTAAAGTAAGTAAGTAGGCAACGGTGGGACCCGTGACAATTATGATTTGGATTTGGGATGAGTTCTGAGTTTGAACTCATCCCAAAGGGGGTCAGCAAAGGGGGTCTTGGGATGCAAATGAAACCTCACGTGTAGCAGCCCTCAGAGAGAATGGATGGTAGATGTTTCTCTCAGACCTTTAAAGGTGTCAGACTTGGCCAGGCGCGGTGGCTCACACCTGTAATTCCAGCACTTTGGGAGGCCAAGGCAGGAGGATTGCTTGAGCTCAGGAGTTGGAGACCAGCCTGGCCAACATAGCGAAACCCTGGCTCTATTAAAAATACAAAAATTAGCTGGGTGTGTTGGTATGTGCCTGTGATCCCAGCTGCTCGGGAGGCTGAGGCCCAAGAATCACTTGAACCCGGGGAGGTGGAGGCTAAGTGAGCCAAGATCACACCATTGCACTCCAGCCTGGGCAACAGAGTGAGACTCTTTCTCAAAAAAAAAAAAAAAAAAAAAAAGCCTGGGTGTGGTGGCTCACGTCTGTAATCCCAGCACTTTGGGAGGCCAAGGTGGGCAGATCACAAAGTCAGGAGATCAAGACCATCCTGGCTAACTCGGTGAAACCCTGTCTCTACTAAAAATACAAAAACTTAGCCGGGCGTGGTGGCAGGTGCCTGTAGTCCCAGCTACTTGGGAGGCTGAGGCAGGAGAATGGTGTGAACCCCAGAGGTGGAGCTTGCAGTGAGCCGAGATCGTGCCACTGCACTTCAGCCTCGGTGACAGTGAGGAGGAAAAAAAATTTCCATCTTAAAGGTGTCAGACTCAGACTCTCAGTTAATCTTTTCTAGATCTGGACAAGGGAGGGCTCAGAGAAAGCCTGGCTGCATCCATGGAGTGTTTTTTTGTTTGTTTGGTTTTGTTTTTGTTTTTGTTTGAGATGGAGTCTCGCTCTGTCGCCCAGGCTGGAGTGCAGTGGTGTGATCTCAGCTCACTGCAAGTTCTGCCTCCCAAGTTCGCGCCATTCTCCTGCCTCAGCCTCCCCAGCAGCTGGGACTACAGGCGCCCGCCGCCATGCCTGGCTAATTTTTTGCATTTTTAGTAGAGACAGGGTGTCACCATGTTGGCCAGGATGTTCTTCACCTCCTGATCTCAAGTGATCCGCCCTCCTCAGCCTCCCAAAGTACTGGGATTACTGTGCCTGGCTCTCCTCAGTTTTCTCTGCAGATGCCAATCTCCCCCACACAAGACAGTTTTTCAGCTATTCTTGTATTTCCAGCCCTTCTGAATAGCCATCTTGAAATATATCAAAGAAGTATATTTTGGGGTGAAATATTTTGGTTTCCTTCAATACAGAGAGCAGGGAGGAAGACCAAGGCCAGGGTGGTCAAAGCGCTTCAGGTTCAGTGACAGGAGGTAGGCTTATGAAGGGACACTAAAAATCACCCAATGAAAGAGAAAAACCTACAAAATGCGTGCCATTGAAGCTGATGGAAAAGTTTCAACAAGGGGGATGTGGTCAGCAATGTCCATTGCTATTGGGAGAGTTGAAGTTTGTGGAAGTCACTGGCAAGCTGAGGGAGAGCTAGAGGAAGCCAGATGGGATTGCCTTGAGGAGGCAAGAGAGATGGAAAAAATAGACTTGCTTGTTTTATGCCTCTACTGTCCTACAAAATAGGAATTGTGGTCCCTGTCTTACAGATAAAGAAACTAAGGCGGAAGGGCATGGTGGCTTATGCCTGTAATCCCAGCACTTTGGGAGGCTGAGGCAGGTGGATCACCTGAGGTCGGGAGTTCAAGACCAGCCTGACTAACACAGAGAAACCCTGTCTCTTCTCAAAATACAAAATTAGCCGGGCGTGGTGGCACATGCCTGAAATCCCAGCTACTTGGGAGGCTGAGGCAGGAGAATCGCTTGAACCCGGGAGGCAGAGGTTGCGGCGAGGCAAGATCGCGCCACTGCACTGCAGCCTGTGCCAAAAGAGCGAAATTCCGTCTCAAAAAAAAAAAAAAGAAAGAAAGAAACTAAGGCTCAGAGAGGACGCCAAGATCACACCATCGGTAAGAGGCAAAGCCAGGATTCTTCTTCTTTTTTTTTTTTTTTTGAGACAGAATCTCACTCTGTTGCCCAGCCTGAACTGCAGTGGTGTGATCTCGGCTCACTCTACTCTGCTAACTTTATCTCCTCCTCCTGCGTTCAAGCGATTCTCCTGCCTCAGCCTCCCAAGTAGCTGGGATTACAGGTGTGTGCCAACATGCCCGGCTAATTTTTGCAGTTTTAGTAGAGATGGAGTTTTGCCATGTCGGCCAGGCTGGTCTCAAACCCCTGACCTCAAGTGATCCACCTGCCTTAGCCTCCCAAAGTGCTGGGATTACAGGCATGAGCCACCGCGCTCAACCAAAAGCCAGGATTCTAATGTGGGTGGTTTTCTGACTTCCCAGCACTTGACCACGATGTCACCGGCAGCCCCGTGCCTCCTGGTTTGCCACTGACATTAACCCAGTTGCCTGCCCAATCTGAAAAACTTCTTGGCAAAGCATAAACCTAAAATTGTCCAAGGGGCGGGAGGACAGCAGGAAATCGTGGTGATCTGTGAAGAGAAAGGCCACACTGTCCAAAGCCTGAGAAACAGCTGCTAAGATTAGTTTTGAGTCAGCCTACCCTGTGACTTGGAACCTGCTCGACTTCTTTTCCAGCTCCTGACTCAGGCAGGCCCACTTCAACTCAGGGGACTGCTCAGCAGTGTCTGCCTAGCATTTTAGGCATCCTGGGGACACGCTCCTTGCTTGAAATTGAACTCTGCAGGAACTGGGGATGCTTTGTGCTGTCCGGGAGGCCTGTTGACACCCCACAGCACCCCCAGACCAACAGCTGAGATGCCCACACTCTCTTTCCACATTCCCCACACAGATGGAGAATTTTTCCTCCATTAAAGCCGGCCCTGGTACATGGAGCAGGGTCAGAACAGAGCCAACAGATTGGAAGCCAGGTGATTCAGGAGTCTCTGCTCTGGCGACATGCATGACTCAAGTGAGAATGGGCATTACACAGCATCTCCCAAGCTCCCCATGTTAACAGTTACCCATGAGAAAACAGAGGCCGCAACACAAATCACTTGCCAGGGTCAAAAGACCAGTCAGTGGCAGAACCAGGACAGAATTCCGGCCTTCTGATTCCTAATTTAGTGTTCTTCCAGCTCAAATAAAAGGCAGACCATTCTTGGAAAGACTAATCACTGGAATATTTTTTTTCACTGAGAAAATATTTTCGGAATTTCAAGGCTACAGTGAGCCATGATTATACCACTGCATTCTAGCCTGGGCAACACAGCAAGACCGTGTCTGAAAAAAAATATATATTTTTTTCCCTCTGATTTCAATATAATTTTCATTTTATTTATTTTTTGAGATGAATTTTTTTTTTTTTGAGATGGAGTCTTGCTCTATCGCCCAGGCTAAAGTGCAGTGGCACTGTCTCAGTTCACTGCAACCTCTGCCTCCTGGGTTCAAGCAATTCTCCTGCCTCAGCCTCCTGAGTAGCTGAGATTACAGGTACCTGCCACCACGCCCGGCTTATTTTTGTATTTTTAGTAGCGACGAGGTTTTACCATGTTGACCAGGCTGGTCTCGAACTCCTGACCTCAGGTGATCCACCCAGCTTGGCCTTCCAAAGTGCTGGGATTACAGGGGTGAGCCACCATGCCCCGACTGTTTTTTGTGTTCTTAGTAGACACAAGGTTTCACCATGTTGGCCAGGCTGGTTTTGAACTTCTGTCCTCAAGTGATCCACCTGCTTCAGCCTCCCAAAGTGTTAGGATTACAGGCGTGAGCCACCATGCCTGGTCTATTTATTTATTTATTTATTTATTTATTATTATTTTTGAGACCGCCTCACTCTGTCACCCAGGATGGAGTGCAGTGGCATGATCTTGGCGCACTGCAACCTCTGCCTCCCGGGTTCAAGGGATTCTCGTGCCTCAGCCTCCCAGTAGCTGTGACTATAGGCATGCGCCACCATGCCCAGCTAATTTTTTGTATTTTAGTAGAGACGGGGTTTCACCATGTTGCCCAGGATGGTCTTGAACTCCTGAGCTCAGGTGATCTGCCCGCCTTGGCCTCCCAAAGTGCTGGGATTACAGGCGTGAGCCACTGCGCCTGACCACATATAATTTGTATTAATTATAATGTTGAAAGTCCCTTTATTCCACACCTCTCCTCTCCTTCACTCCTGATAGGTCATTTTTAATGATTTGATGTATATACTGAATTTGGATGCTTCTTGCTATAGGGCAAAGATGCTAATAAGATGTGGCTGGAGGTTTTTCACAGATGCAAGTCAATCCAGGCGGTGTCTATAGCTGCTGAACCCAAAATCAGAAAGCGAGGGCTATCAAAGCTCTTCTGTCCTGATTTGCAACTTTAGAAGCGCAAGAAAAAAAAATCTTAGAATAAAAAATGGGTACCGTTCAGAGACCTTCAGAGATTGCAAGGCATCACAGATCATAAAGAGCTCCATCTCTAGACGTGTTCAGGAGTGGGTTGCGGCTTTGACCTTGACTAGCTGTATCAACTTGGACAAGTCACTTCGCTTCCCTGTGCCTCAGTTTCCTCATCCATAAAATGGGGATAAGTATAGTACCTACCTCGTAAGTCCTGCCTACCTGGCACATGGTAAGCAATTACTAAATTGTAGGCCTAGTCCCTATAATCCCAGCACTTTTGGAGAACAAGGTAGGGGAATCACTTGAAGCCAGGAGTTCCAGACCAGCCTGGCCAACATAGTGAGACTGTGTTTCTATAAAATAAATAAAAATTAGCCAAGCATGGTGGTGCATGCCTGTAGTCCCGGCTACTTGGGAGTCTGAGTCAGGAGGATTGCTTGAGCCCAGGAGTTCAAGGTTGTAGTAAGCTATGATTGCACCACTGCACTCCAGCCTGGTGACAGAGCATGACCCTGTCTCTAAAAATATAAAATTAGGCCAGGCACAGTGGATCATGCCTGTAATTCCAACACTTTGGGAGGCCAAGGCAGGTGGATCACTTTGAGCTCAGCAGTTCGAGACCAGCCTGGGCAACACGGCGAAATCCTGTCTCTACTAAAATTACAAAAATTAGCCAGGAGAGGTGGTACACGCCTGTAATCCCAGTTACTGGGGAAGCTGAGGCAGGAGAATTGCTTGAACCCAGGAGGCAGAGGTTGCAGTGAGCCAAGATCGTGCCACTGCACTGCAGCCTGGGAGACAGAGCGAGACTCGATCTCAATAAATAAATAAATTAATTAATAAACAAGTTGGGCATGGTGGCACGTGCCTGTAGTCCAAGCTACTCAGGAGGCTGAGGTGGGAGGATCACTTGAGCCAGGAGTTCAAGGCTGCAGTGAGCTATGATCATGCCACCACACTGCAGCCTGCTGTATGTACTCCAGCCTGGGCAACAGAGTGACACCCTGTCTCAAAGTAAAGTAAAATAAAAGTTAAAAAACAAATTACTAAATTGTACTTAACAGTATTGTCATCAGTCTTCCTAAATAGGAAGACAAGCAAAACTAAGGGACTTAACATGTGTCCTTAGGAATAGTTGTTTGGGGCAGGCCAGCATCACCCACACAGTAGTTCTGTACTGTAGGTGCGTGTTCTCTGGGTCAACTTTATGGCCCAGTGAGGCTGTACTCTACCAGAATGTCAGGGGACAAGGGTTGTGAGAGGCGAAAGTGTTGGTCTGAAGCAGGAGTCTGGGTTTCCATCCTAGCTCTACCACCAATTCTGTATGACCGTTCCCCGTCCATTTCCTCCATGACCACATAGAGACATGGGGCAGTTGGATGAAATCAATGGTTCCCAGTCTTGGCTCCATCATGGAACCGTTTGCTAACTTCTTTTTTTCTCTTATCGATCCCATATTTTAAAAGATTTTTGCCAAATAGAAATTGACTTATACTTTTCCAAGCTGGAGTGCGGTGGCATGATTTCAGCTCACTGCAACCTCTGCCTCCCGGGTTCAAGTGATTCTCCTGCCTCAGCCTCCTGAGTAGCTGGGATTATAGGTGCTCACCAGGCCCGGCTAATTTTTTTGTATTTTTAGTAGAGGCAGAATTTCACCATGTTGGCCAGGCTGATTTCAAACTCCTGACCTCAAGTGATCTGCTCACCTCAGCCTCCCAAAGTGCTGGGATTACAGGCGTGAGTCACTGTGCCCTGCCGCTCACTCACATTTTCTAGTCAAAATAGAAAACTGCTTAAGTCACTGTCTGCAGAAGAGCAAAAAAAAGAAATAAAAAATTGAAAACTGCTGATCAGATTGAGAAAAACATACGATTATTAACCACCTAAAGAAAAAATTTCAGTCGAAAGGGAAAAAAATTCATTTTTGTCTTAATAAGGCAAATTCACAATTTTTGAGGTTTTAACAAAATATATGCAGAAAGACAAGGCCACCCTGTAGAACGTGCACACAGCCCTAGGCTTGGAAATGGCTGGATTTAATAATATCTGGTCTTTCTTTGAGCCCTGAAATTCTCTAACACTATGTCTTGGAACATAATTTTACTGTTTTCAGTGGTTATAGAGATTTGCTTTACAATTTAGCATTGGTCTTTACCCATGATTTTGTTTGATGCCAACTTGTTGGGCAGGAATGCACCCCCTGCCCCCCGCTTTGTTATGGTCTTGCTCCTAGAGGGCAAGAATATCTGCTTTAAGGCCGGGCGTGGTGGCTCACGCCTGTAATCTCAGCACTTTGAGGGGCCAAGGCAGGCAGATCACCTGAGGTCAAGAGTTTGAGACCAGCCTGGCCAGCATGGTGACATCCTGTCTCTACTAAAAATACAAAAATTAGCTGGGTGTGGTGGCACACACCTGTAATCCCAGCTACTTGGGAGGCCGAAACAGGAGAACTGCTTGAACCCGGGAGGTGGAGGTTGCAGTGAGCTGAGATTGCGCCACTGCACTCCAGCCTGGGAAACAGAGCAAGATTCCGTCTCACACACACAAAATATATATATGTCTGCTTTAAGTATGCAGGCGCGTGTTTGTGCTGAAAGGCAGGAATGCCAAACTTGGCTGCATGGTATCAACTAGGGCCCGCAGAGTTCCAAGGAGAACGAACAGTTGGTTCCTGGAGGTTGGGGGCTCGTATCAGACCCTGAAGACTAAGCATGTGCTGGGTCCATTGTGGTCCTGCACCCATGGTGGTGCACTAAACACCTAACCTATATTTAAGTGTTTTTGTTTGTCCAAAAAATGTCTTTTTTTTTTTTTTGGAGTCAGAGTCTTGCTCTGTCGCCCAGGCTGGAGTGCAGTGACACGATCTCAGCTCACTGCAGCCTCCGCCTCCCGGGTTCAAGCGATTCTCCTGTCTCGGCCTCCCAAATAGCTGAGATTATAGGCACGCACCACCACGCCCAGCTAATTTTTGTATTTTTTGTAGAGATGAGGTGTCTCCATGGTGGCCAGGTTGGTCTTGAACTCCTGTCATCAAGTGATCCACCTGCCTCGGCCTCCCAAAGTGGTGGAATTGCAGGCATGAGCCACCGTGCCTGGCCTGCCTTGTCCCTTCTTAAAATGAGTTGTCCATTTGTAAGCTGCTGATTTCTTTGGGACATTGTCTCCATAAACTTTTCATAAAGCATCAGTGATTTCATCATTCTTCCACCCAAGCTTCACTGTAAATTTGCTGTTTGTTCTTGCAGAATTCATTTAGCTCTGATAAGGGCTCGCTTCAAACTGATGTCTTATCCTTCTTAGTGCCTCAAACTACATCCTGTTCACTCATGTTATAGCAAGTTACTGTGAGTTTATTTTGGTGCACAAAAATTTTTTTAAATCCATGCAGTTTTTTTCATAATACACATTTTCCATGAACTTTTTGAAGACCCCTTGTAGATGTCTGTTGTTTAAACCACCCAGTTTACAGTAATTTTTTTTTTTTTTTTTGAGATGAAGTCTTGCTCTATCACCCAGGCTGGAGTGCATTGGCGCAACCTCTGCCTCCTGGGTTCAAGCAATTTTTCTGTCTCAGTCTCCCGAGTAGCTGGGATTACAGGCACGTGCCACCATGCCTAGCTAATTTATGTGTTTTTAGTAGAGACGGGGGTTTCACTATGTTGGCCAGGCTGGTCTTGAACTCCTGACCTTGTGATCGGCCCGCCTTGGCCTCCCAAACTATTGGGATTACAGGCGTGAGCCACTGTACCCAGCCTGTAGTAATTTTATAGCAGCCCAGGCTAAGATGGCCATTTCTGTGTATAAAAATGTCATATGCTGAGCAGGCCTGCAACTGTGAGTAAAAGTCTGCAAAGAGGCCGGGCAGTGGCTCATACCTGTAATCCCAGCACTTTGGGGGGCCGAGGCAGGTGGATCACCTGAGGTCAGCAGTTTGAGAATAGCCTGACCAACAAACATGGTGAAACCCCATCTCTACTAAAAATACAAAATTAGCTGGGCGTGGTGGTGCATGCTTGTAATCCCAGCTACTTGGAAGGCTGAGGCAGGAGAATCACTTGTACTCAGGAGGCAGAGGTTGCAGTGAGCCGACATCGCGCCACTGCACTCCTTTATGGGTGACAGAGCAAGACTCCATCTCAAAAAAACAAAACAAAACAAAACAAAACAAAACAAAACAAACAAAAACCCAACAAGTAGGTCGCAGTGGCTCACTGCCTGTAATCCCCACTTTGGGAGGCTAAAGTGGGCAGATCACCTGAGGTCAGGAGTTCAAGACCAGCCTGGGCAACATGGTGAAACTCTGTCTCTACAAAAATACAAAAATTAGCCGGGCATGATGGCGGGTGCCCGTAGTTCCAGCTATTCAGGAGGCTGAGGCAGGAGAATCGCTTGAACCTAGGAGGTGGAGGTTGCAGTGAGCCGAGATCACGCTATTGCACTCCAGCCTCCATTTCAAAAACAAAACAAAACAAAACAACAACAAAAACTCAAAATAGATATTTTAATTTTATTTTATTTATTCGATTTTATTTTATTTTAATTTATTTTTCTAGAAACAGGGTCTCGGCCGGGCGCAGTGGCTCACGCCTGTAATCCCAACACTTTGGGAGGCCGAGGCGAGCGGATCACGAGGTCAGGAGATCGAGACCACGGTGAAACCCCGTCTCTACTAAAAATACAAAAAATTAGCCGGGCGTGGTGGCGGGCGCCTGTAGTCCCAGCTACTCCAGAGGCTGAGGCAGGAGAATGGCGTGAACCCAGGAGGCGGAGCTTGCAGTGAGCCAAGATTGCGCCACTGCACTCCAGCCTGGGCGAAAGAGCGAGACTCCATCTCAAAAAAAAAAAAAAAAAAAAGAAACAGGGTCTCATTCGGGCCAGGCATGGTGGCTCACGCCTGTAATCCCAGCACTTGGGAGGCCGAGGTAGAGGTGGGCAGATCACCTGAGGTCAAGAGTTTGAGACCATCCTGGTCAATGTGGCGAAACCCCATCTCTACTAAAAATACAAAAATTAGCCGGGTGTGGTGGCACACGCCTGTAATCCCAGCTACTTGGGAAACTGAGTCAGGAGAATCACTTGAGCAAGGGAGATGGGAGTTGCAGTGAGCCGAGATTGTTCCACTGCACTCCAGCCTGGGTGACAGGGCGAGACTCCATCTCACAAAAAGAAAGAAAGAAAGAAAGAAAGAAACAGGGTCTTACTCTGTTACCCAGGCTGGAGTACAGTGGTGCAATCATAGCTCACTGCAGCCTGGAACTCCTGGGCTCAAGTGATCCTGCTGCCTCAGCCTCCTCAGTAGCTCGGACTTCAGGCATACACCACCATTCCCAGCTAATTTTTAATTTTTTTTGGTAGAGATGAGGGTCTTGCTATGTTGCCCAGGCTGGTCTCAAACTCCTGGCCTCAAGCGATCCTGCCATGTCGGCCTCCCAAAGTGTTGGGATTACAAGTGTGAGCCACTATGCCTGGCCTAAAATATAGATATATGAAAATATATAAGAAATGGGCCTCCCAGGAATTAAGGTGTTTGTGGGAGTCCTGGTCCCCAGTTTTTCTGCCAACACTCCCTGTTCCCACACATGACCTGGTTCAGACCCCAAACAGCCAGGCCCAAAGGACAGGTGAGGCAAGGCGAGAACTTGTGCCTCCCCGTGTTCCTGCTCTTTGTCCCTCTGTCCTACTTAGACTAATATTTGCCTTGGGTACCGCAAACAGGAAATGGGGGAGGGACAGGAGTAGGGCTGGGCGGAGGGTAGGGTAGGACCAGAAGCCTGGCTAGGCCTGGCCTGGGGCAGGCAGCCAGGGAGAAGGAGGGCCCTTCAGTGGAGACCCAGGGATTTGGAGTAGCCCCTGTTCTGGGACAGGCGCAGGTCCTGGGAGGTGACAGAAGATAGACTAAAGGCCCAAGAGTCCCTGGACCTGACTCCTCCCAGGCAGCTGCCACACACAAACACACCTCCAGGCACGCTGGACAGGAAGGAGGAGAAATGGGCCCCTCCTCCAGTGGCTGAGAAGCTGGGGTAAATGTTGGCTGTTCCTATCCCTGGTGCATCCCATGGCGAGGGGCAACTTCCATCAGGCCACACCTTTTATCTTTGTCTCTATTTTTGATATCTGTGTATTGTGATTACAATAACCCCCACACTGGCCTATATGTGCAGATCTGATTAAGAACTTACGATATTCCATGGACGTTCTGTTCCTAATCTCCTTTAGTCCTCGCAACAAAGTATTATTCCCATTGTATAGATGAGGAAACTGAGGCACACAAAGATGAAAAGCAACCACCGCTGTGTGTTAGGATTGGAAAGAGCTCCAGGAAAGTCTCGTAGCCCCACTGGCCAGAATGGGCTAAATCTCAGAGAGGGAGGGTGGGAGATGGGGGTGACAGTGACCTCTTTTGTGACTCCTCCTAGACCATCCATCCCTGCTCCCAGGAGGACCCGTCCTCCCAGATGGTGGGGGTGGACAGGAGGACTATCTACCCACCCGTCCCCATGGCCCTGACCCTCTGACCTCACCCTCTCCGCTGATTTCTTCATGTTAGTTCAACATTAACCCAGAGGGGTCAGGACAGACAATTCCTCAGTGACCCAGGAGCTGACACACTATGGCGCACGTCCGAGGCCTGCAGCTGCCTGGCTGCCTGGCCCTGGCTGCCCTGTGTAGCCTTGTACACAGCCAGCATGGTAAGGGGGTGCTTGCAGGCTGGAACAGGCTGGAGGATTGGGGTGTGGGCCCATGGGCCAGGGTCCCCTGGCTGGACAGAGCACACAGAGCTGGTCCCTAAGTAGGTCTCAGCCCCAGGCGGCCAGCTTAGGGAAGAAGTCAGGAGCTCAGGGCTGGACAGAGAATGGCTGCTTCTCTCTTCCAATACAGGGAGCAGGCTGGGGGCAAGGGGCAGTGTAGGAGGGGCACAGGGGGCCACATTTAGCAGCCTTCCAGGCACTTCCACCAGCCCAGACAGCCTCTCTCAGAAGCCCCCACAATGGCCAAGACCGCCTGTTCCTGAGGCCGCTGTCCCATGAGCCCCCCCCCGCCCCACAGTGTTCCTCGCTCCTCAGCAAGCGCTGTCGCTGCTCCAGCGGGTCCGGCGAGCCAACAGCGGCTTCCTGGAGGAGGTGCGCAGGGACAACCTGGAGCGAGAGTGCGTGGAGGAGACGTGCAGCTACGAGGAGGCGTTCGAGGCTCTGGAGTCCTCCACGGCTACGGTGAGCCTGGGCTGCTCAGACGGTGCCGGGGCCCCAGAGCGGGCCCAGGTCTAGACACTTCCACAGAGAAGCAAGAGAGGAACGCCACAGCCCCTTCGCTGCTCACAGCCTCATTTCAACTCTGAGCCCCTCCTCACGGGGCCGGCAAGAGGAGCAGCCTCAGCCTTTCCTGGGGGTCCCTGTGCCTGGACTGTGTCCCTGTGCAGCTCCATGACATGGGGAGGCCTCCACAGTCTTCAGACATCCGCCTGCCCTGGGGCTCTGTGTCCACATGGCCTCCTCAGCGGCAGCCTCCCACACCACCCTTGAGGGGTGGGACTCCGGGGAGGCCGCCACAAGCCCCCGGGCTCAAGACTCAGTGTTCCCGGAGCTCTGTGTCGCCTTTCCTGTCTGTAGGGCTCTGCCAGGGTCCCAGGCCCCCTCTCCTCCCACCCCCCCAGGCTTGTTCATTCTCGGTCTGTGTGTGTTGGAGGAACCCCCCATCCTCAAATACTCTTCTCCTTTTGGAAACAAAAGTAGGAAACTCTGCTGCAAACCTCCCCAGAGCCTGCCCCCTGCGTGACCAGGGGTAAAGGAAAGTGTGAGGAGGAGACATAACGTTTACTAATAAACAACACAGAACAGGAGCTGCCGTAGCCTCACTCCCAGCCCTTGTTTTTCAGGACCTGTTCTGGGCCAAGTACACAGGTGAGCCCCGGGGAGGATTTGCCCCAGGAAGGGAGGCCTGGGGACCCCGGTGAGAGAATTCTACCCAGAGAATCTTCTGCTGCACCCAGCCATCCACCTGTCCACCGCTTCCCCACTCCTTCCTCGGTCCCTCCCATCTGTCCGTCCATCTCTCTGTTTCTCACCAACATCCCATCCACCCTTGACTCCAGCCCATCCTGGCCATACCCCAATCCCAAAGGTAAACACCTGGGTTTTTTCCAGCTTGTGAGACGGCGAGGACGCCTCGAGATAAGCTTGCTGCATGTCTGGAAGGTGAGCAACTGACACGGGGTTGGGGGGCAGGACATGGAGGGGAGCCTCGGAGAAGAGCTCAGGGGTGGGTTTGGAGTGTGGCTGGTGGAGGCAGAGGCAGTCCCCAGCGTCTGACATTGCTCCCATTCCTGGGGTCAAGATGTCTCTTTGTAGCTGGCTCTGTGTCTGGCATGCGAACGAATGAATGAATGAATGGACTAATGAATTCATGTTTTTGTTTTGTTTTGTTTTTTTGAGACAGAGTCTCGCTCTGTTGCCCAGGCTAGAGTGCAGTGGCACGATCTCGGCTCACTGTAAACTCCGCCTCCCGGGTTCAAGCAATTCTCTGCCTCAACCTCCCAAGTAGCTGGGATTACAAGTGCCCGCCACCACGCCTGGCTAAGTTTTGTATTTTTAGTAGAGACGGAGTTTCACCATGTTGGCCAGGCTGGTCTTGAACTCCTGACCTCGTGATCCACCCACCTCGGCCTCAAAGTGCTGGGATTATAGACGTGAGCCACCGCGCCTGGCCATGAATTCATGTTTAAGGCTTCATTCTCCTTTGCCTGACCCGAGTCTCTGCCCCCACCTAGTCAGAGCTCTGATGATGTCACATTCCCCTTCTAGCTTTAGGTGTCACTGCACCAAACAGGAATCCAAACCCCCAGCTGCTCTGACACCAAGGACTTCCCTAAGTGTGCCAAGGTGTTTCTAGCACCTGGCCTTGCATATGCTGTCAATTTCCTCTGGAGCAACCATCACATCTACTGAACACTTCCCTATCCTTCAAGGACTGCTTCAAATGTCGCCACTTTTGCTGAGACTTCAGGGAGCACCCTCCCTCCTGCACTGTGTTCTGAAGGCACCTTTAGCATGACAAAAATGGAACTCTTTGTTTGTTTGTTTATAAGAGACAGGGTCTCCCTTTTTTGCCCAGGTTGGTCTTGAACTCCTGGGATCAGGCAATTCTCCCATCTCAGCCTCCCAAAGGAGTAGGATTACAGGTGTGAGCCACCGCGCCTGGCTGCCGTACTTTCATTTTTTTTTTTTTTTTTTTTTTTTTTGAGATGGAGTCTCGCTCTCTCGCCCAGGCTGGAGTGCAGCAGCGCGATCTTGGCTCGCGGCAACCTCCGCCTAGCAGATTCAAGCAATTCTCCTGCCTTAGCCTCCTGAGTAGCTGGGATTACAGGCACACACCACCATGCCTGGCTAATTTTTTGTATTTTTTAGTAGAGACAGGGTTTCACCATGTTGGCCAGGCTGGTCACAAACTCCTGACCTCAGGTGATCCACCAGCCTCGGCCTCCCAGAGTGCTGGGATTACAGGCGTGAGCCACTGCACCCAGCCTCATTTGTTAAATTACGTACTCAACAGACATTTTACAAAGTTCCTGCTATGTGCCAGGCACTATATCAGGTGCTGGGGATTTTAAGAGAATCAAATACAGTCTCTGCCTTCAAGGAATTCACAATCTCAAAAGAGAACAAAAATACAAAATATTAAAATGATTGCGGCCGGGTGTGGTGGCTCAAGCCTGTAATCCTAGCACTTTGGGAGGCTGAGGTGGGCGCCCAGGCCAGGGGTTCGAGACCATCCTGGCCAACATAGTGAAACCCCCACCTCTACTAAAAATACAAAAATTAGCTGGGGTGTGGTGGCACGCGCCTGTAATCCTAGCTACTAGGGAGGCTGATGGGGGAGAATTGCTTGAATCTGGGAGGCAGAGGTTGCAGTGAGCTGAGATCGTGCCACTGCACTCCAGTCTGGGCAACAGAAGAGGACTCCATCTCAAAATAAATAAATAAAAATAAATAAATAAAGCGATTGCAAGAAAAGTTCTGTTCAAGGCACCAACAGAACACAGGAAAATGAGTGTCTGGTTTGCCAGAAGAATGAGAGATGGCTTCCCAGGAGAGGCAGAGTTCTGCCTGGCCTGGTGGGTTGCATGGATGAACAAACGAGTGGGCATTCCAGTCAGAAGAAACAGCCCGTGGAAAGACCCAGAGGCATGAGGAGCCGAGCTAGCAGGGACAGGTAGACCAGGGCCAGTTGAAAAGGACCTTGGTCACTTTTTCATCCTGCTGGCCAAGAGAAGTTACAGAATGGAAGCTCCATGAGGGCAGAGCTGTGACTGTCCTATTGGTTGATGTGTGCTGAGCACCCGACAGTGCCTGTCACATGGTGGGCACTCAGCAAATATTTGGAGGCCACTGTTGAGTGAATGAGAGAACTGCTGGATGCAGAGGAGGAGGGGCTGGGTGAATGCAGGTTAAGGATTGTGGACCTGCATGAGCTTGGAGGCGGGGGATAGACAGAACTTTGCAGGGAGAGAGGAAATAAGTCCCCAGGCTCCAAGCCTGACCGGGGTGGGGTCTCCGCAGGTAACTGTGCTGAGGGTCTGGGTACGAACTACCGAGGGCATGTGAACATCACCCGGTCAGGCATTGAGTGCCAGCTATGGAGGAGTCGCTACCCACATAAGCCTGAGTGAGTGAGGGGCCGGCCTTCCCACCAGGGGCTGAGAACAGGGAGCAAGGATATCTCGAGCGCAACAGCTTCCTGTTGGGCAATTTCCTGTTCCAGAATCAACTCCACCACCCATCCCGGGGCCGACCTGCAGGAGAATTTCTGCCGCAACCCCGACAGCAGCACCACGGGACCCTGGTGCTACACTACAGACCCCACCGTGAGGAGGCAGGAATGCAGCATCCCTGTCTGTGGTAAGGCCAAGGCCCGGGGGCTTCATGGGGCCTGGCAGCCTGGGATGGGAACCGAGAATGCTGGCTACCCAGGGACAGTGGCTCATGCCTGTAATCCCAGCACTTTGGGAGGCTGAGGCAGGCAGATCACCTGAGGTCAGGGGTTTGAGACCAGCCAGGCCAACATGGCAAAACCCCGTCTCTACTAAAAATACAAAAATTAGCCAGGCGTGGTGGTGGGCGCCTGTAGTCCCAACTACTCGGGAGGCTGAGGCACGAGAATCGCTTGAACCTGGGAGGCGGAGTTTGCAGTGAGCTGAGATCGTGCCACTGCACTTCAGCCTGGGCGACAAGAGCAAAACTCTGTCTCAAAGAAAAAAAAAAAAAAGATGCTGGCCACCTTCAGAGCTGGCGTCAGTCATTCCGATGGTATCTGTGCCTGTTACTCAGTAAAGTCAGGGAATCAGGGGATCTGAGTAGGGGGATCTGCCAGCCTCCTCCCCCCGCTCCCCACTCTTGACTTCCTTATGGTCCAGGCTGTGGCTCATTCCAAACATGCCCCCTTTCTGATCAAGGCGCTCCTCCCGCTGGGAAGCCTTCCCTAGCCATTTCAGTCCACACGCCCTGTTCTGAGTAGCACAGAGCAAGCCTTGTCCAGTTTGGCCCTGCGGGATCCTGTCATTATTATTTTCCCTGGTGTGTTAAGTAGCTATAGCCACCCCTTCCCCGAGGCAGACCACAATAAGCATTTCTTTTCCGCACGAGGGTTGGCAGGTGTGGCTGCACTCGCTAATGCATCTGTAGGGTCAGCTGACGGACGTTGGCCCTGGCTGGGTGGCTCTGATTCAAATAATGGGTCCAGCTGAGCCTGCCTCCTCGTTGAGGGTTGGGCCTAGATCTGCTCCACGTGCGTTCATGCTGGGGCTGAGGCTGAAAGACAGAAGGTACCCGGGAAAACTCTTATGCTGATGACAGACACAGAAAACAGTGAACAGAAGAGCGTCTTTTGTCCTGAAGGCCTAGGCTCAGAACAGGCACAGTCAGCCCTGCCCACGTTCCATTGGCGGAGCAAGTATGTGTTCGAGGCCAGGGTCAAGAGGTAAACTACACCTCAGCCTGTAAAATCACAGAGCAAGGGATGTGGATGCAGGCAGGGGTAAAGAATTTGTGCCGGTTACCAGTCCACAAACATGGGTTAGTGTTTGTTCTCTAGGCATCCCTGTCGGGCGTATTGCTCGTTCCTGGGGTTGGCCTTTTTTTTTTTTTTTTTCTTTCTGAGATGGAGTCTCACTCCCTCGCCCAGGCTGTTGGAGTGCAGTGGCGCTATCTCAGCTCACTGCCACCTCTGCCTCCCGGGTTCAAGCAATTCTCCTGCTTCAGCCTCCTGAGTAGCTAGGATTGCAGGCGTGTGCCACCATGCCCAGCTAATTTTTTTTGTATGTTAGTAGAGATGGGGTTTCGCCATGTTGGCCTGGCTGATCTCGAACTCCTGACCTCCGTTGATCCGCCCAGCTCGGCCTCCCAAAGTTCTGGGATTACAGGTGTAAGCCACTGTGCCTGGCCCCTGGAATTGGTCTCATAGCAAGTTTATCGCAACAAAAACAGCTACCATTTACTCCCCAACCCCCTAACACACGCACACACACTGATGATAAATAAGTTGCAGGCTTGCAGAAATTGACCCATCCAGGTGAACAGCCTAGTGATCCCAGCAAGCGTTCTGCTGTGCCGCTATAAAAACACGACTCCTCCAGCCGCTCTAGGCAGCCGCTACCAGTTGATTACAGATGGCCTAGGAGGCCAAACCTGGTTACTATCTCTGGTTTATTATGTGCCAGACACTTATGCTGTATATTTTGTTTAATCCTCTCAACAAACCTGCAAGAGTGGCATTAGTAACCCCTTTAAAGGCAGACAGACAGAAGCCCAGAGAGGTTAAGTAACCTGAGGTCACACAGACAGAAAGCAGCAAGACTGGGGTTCACACCCCTGTCAGTTCCGGTCCATGTGTGGTCACACTCACTCTGCTGCCTCCTTGCCCCTCACCCACCAGGCCAGGATCAAGTCACTGTAGCGATGACTCCACGCTCCGGAGACTCCAATGTGAATCTGTCACCTCCATCGGAGCAGTGTGTCCCTGATCGGGGGCGGCAGTACCAGGGGCGCCTGGCGGTGACCACACATGGGCTCCCCTGCCTGGCCTGGGCCAGCACGCAGGCGAAGGCCCTGAGCAAGCAGCAGGACTTCAACTCAGCCGTGCAGCTGGTGGAGAACTTCTGCCGCAACCCAGACGGGGATGAGGAGGGCGTGTGGTGCTATGTGGCCGGGAAGCCTGGCGACTTTGGGTACTGCGACCTCAACTATTGTGGTGAGCTGCCTGGGTAGGGGGCCTGAGATGCAGGGACAAATCCTGGTGGGAATAACAACAGTCGCTTCTGCTTATCAAACACTTACTGCATTGAGTGTGCTCATTACAGCCTTATAGTAACCAGGTGGGGGGGTAAGGTCCTGTGCCCATTTCACAGATAAGTACACTGAGGCCATAGGAGGTTATTGCCTAGTAGCCCAACTGTGCATGCACGCTTAACCTCTGCACCAAATGGCCTCCAAGGCCTGTAGGGGAATTGGGGGGATCTAGGGGATGGGTGAGGAATGGCCCAGCCCAATCCCAGCTAGTGCCCGGGTCCCAACAGAGGAGGCCGTGGAGGAGGAGACAGGAGATGGACTGCATGAGGACCCAGACAGGGCCATCGAAGGGCGTACCGCCAGCAGTGAGTACCAGACTTTCTTCGATCCGAGGACCTTCGGCTCGGGAGAGGCAGGTGAGGTAGTGGGCGTCCCAGGGGACGCGGGGCTGCGGGGCTGTGGGGCTGGTGGCCAGGACTTGCCCCTCACTGCTTGGCTTGCTCTGTAGACTGTGGGCTGAGACCTCTGTTCGAGAAGAAGTCGCTGGAGGACAAAACCGAAAGAGAGCTCCTGGAATCCTACATCGATGGGCGTATTGTGGAGGGCTGGGACGCAGAGATCGGCATGTCACCTTGGTGTGTCCCGGAGTCCTGTGCTACCATTCACTCCTGGGGGCATGTGTGCTGCTGGCCCCCCACCCTCGGACCCTGCCCGCAGCCCTGGGCTTTACAGATGACAACAGCTGAGCATCCAGGATCCCACCAACTCCACACAGCAGCCACATGAGATGGGTTGTTTACTTCTTTTTTTTTTTTTTTTTAGGTGGAGTCTTGCTCTGTCACCCAGGCTGGACTGCAGTGCTGCAATCTCAGCTCACTGCAACTTCTGCCTTCTGGGTTCAAACGATTCTCTTGCCTCAGCCTCTTGAGTAGCTGAATTTACAGACATGTACCACCACACCCGGCTAATTTTTGTATTTTAAGTAGAGACAGGGTTTCGCCATGTTGGCCAGGCTGGTCTTGAACTCCTGACCTCAAGTGATCCACCTGCCTCAGCCTCCCAAAGTGCTGGGATTACAGGCGTGAGCCACCACACCCTGCCCATGGGTCCTTTACTTCTAAGCAGATGGTAAAGCTGAGACTCACGGAGCTGGTGGCTCACCTCCATGCACTGCTAATGGGTTTGAATCCAGTTCTTCTGATTCCAGAGCTGTGCTATGCTATGTGAACTCTGGACTGGAAGGACCTAGTTAGGGGGTGCAAAAAGCAGGAGGCAGGTCAGGCGCAGTGGCTCACCCCTGTAATCCCAGCACTTTGGGAAGCCAAGACGGGAAGATCACTTGAGGGGAGGAGTTCAAGGCCAGCCTGGGCAAAATGGTAAAACTCAGTCTCTACTAAAAATGCAAAAATCAGCCAGGTGTTGCAGCACGTCCCTGTAGTCCCAGCTACTAAGGAGGCTGAGGCGGGAGGATCGCCTGAGCCCAGGAGGCTGAGGCTTCAGTAAGCTGTGACTGTACCATTGCACTCCAGCCTGAGTGACGAGTGAGACCCTGTCTCAAAAAAAAAAAAAAAGTGTGAGGCAGCCCCTCAGCATCACATGGAGGCTCCAGGCCCCAAAGGCGGCCAGCCCAAACTTGGATCTGGGCCCCGGAGGCAGCTCTGTCTAGCTAGGTTCTTAGACCTGGGATTCTTACTTCTAGGGCTGGTGTAGAGGCAGCCCCCTCACCCTCAGCTCCTAATGCTTCCTGCTGCCCCTCCCAGGCAGGTGATGCTTTTTCGGAAGAGTCCCCAGGAGCTGCTGTGTGGGGCCAGCCTCATCAGTGACCGCTGGGTCCTCACCGCCGCCCACTGCCTCCTGTACCCGCCCTGGGACAAGAACTTCACCGAGAATGACCTTCTGGTGCGCATCGGCAAGCACTCCCGCACCAGGTACAGAACTGGTGGCCCGTGGGTGTCTGGCAGGGGTCTGAGTCCTCCAAAGCGACCATGAGGGGCCCGGGTGGCTCGGGGACACATAGGATGTTCTGTATACCCCCCAGAATATGACATCCCAGCAGTCTCTGCTGGAAAGTCCATTTGGTCACGTCCTGACTGAGGCTTGGAGCTGCGGGGAGAAATCCGTCTGTCTCCTGGTTCCTCCAACACCAGGATATGGCCCATGTGGGCGTCTCTGAAAATAGAGTCTGTCTGGACCAGGGCGTGCAGCCTGTGCCCCTGTTCCTGTCCTCCTGGCTGTCTGACTCCAAAGCCCTGCACGGCTTTAGGTCCAGGAAGAAACAGCCAGGGGGCCGCCACGGCAGGAGCCAGCCCTATCCCCTCCCTGGTGGCCTGCAGGACACCCTGTCTCCCAGACCCCAAGGGCAGGCAGTTTCCTGCTCCTTGCTGGGTGAACCTGCAGCTTCTCCATTTCTCTCTCGGGGTCTCTGCAGGTACGAGCGAAACATGGAAAAGATATCCATGTTGGAAAAGATCTACATCCACCCCAGGTACAACTGGCGAGAGAATCTGGACCGGGACATTGCCCTGATGAAGCTGAAGAAGCCCGTTGTCTTCAGCGACTACATTCACCCTGTGTGTCTGCCGGACAGGGAGACGGCAGCCAGGTGGGCCACCAGATGCTTGTTAGCTGAGGGGCGGAAGCCAAGTTCTGGGCCTGGCTCTGATACCAAGTAGCCTCGCAGGAGCCCTTTCCCTTTTCCAGGCCTTGGTTTCTTGGAGTGAACCCCAAAGTTCTTTTCAGCACTGGCGTTTTATTTTTTATTTATATTTATTTACTGACGGAGTTCCACTCTTGTCTCCTAGGCTGGAGTGCAGTCGCGCGATCTCGGCTCACTGCAACCCCACCTCCCGGGTTCAAGCGACTCTCCTGCCTCAGTCTCCTGAGTAGCTGGGATTACAGGCTAATTTTTATATTTTTAGTAGAGACTTGTGGGTTTCACCGTGTCGGCCAGGCAGGTCTCGAACCCCTGACCTCAAGTGATCCGCCCACCTCGGCCTCCCAAAGTGCCGAGACCACAGGCGTGAACGTCCGTGCCCAGCCAGCACTGGCGCTTTAGATTCTGGTCTCTAAGAAATGGCGTTGGGGCCAGGCGGCTCCTGTGGGGGTTGGCTCTCACTAGGCCCTTCTTCCTTCCCCGAAGCTTGCTCCAGGCTGGATACAAGGGGCGAGTGACAGGCTGGGGCAACCTGAAGGAGACGTGGACAGCCAGCGTTGGTAAGGTGCAGCCCAGCGTCCTGCAGGTGGTGAACCTGCCCATCGTGGAGCGGCCGGTCTGCAAGGGCTCCACCCGGATCCGCATCACTGACAACATGTTCTGTGCTGGCAAGTCTGTGCGGGGCGGGCTGAGGGAACAGTGGGGCCCAAGCTGGGAGAACTGAGTTGTGCCTGGGTTCAAGCCATGTGACTTTGAGCAAGTTGCCTAACCTCTTGGTGGCTCAGTTTCTTCCTCTGTAAAATGGAGGTAAAAGTCTCTATCCCATAAGGTTATGGGAGGGTTAAATGAAGTAGCATATATTCATGTACTTGGCATAGTATCAGTCACCAGTAAGCTCAGATGGCAGCAAGAGGCTGCAGGTAGGGAAATGCCATTCATTCAGTCACTCAGCAAATATTTATTGAGCGCCTATCACATTCCAGGCAGCATTCTAGGGTATACAGCAGGGACCCAGACCAACAATGTCTGTGCCCTCAGAGAGCTTCCTTCCTAGGAGGAGGGCACGTCCATAAACAGATCTAGAACAGCAATCCCTGAACGGTGCTGTGAAGAAAAATGAAGCACAGGGAGAAAGAAAGGCTGATGAGGTGGGCTTCTAAATAGGGTGGCCAGATGAGGCGGGCAGATCACTTGAGGTCAGGAGTTCAAGACCAGCCTGGCCAACATGGTGAAATTCCGTCTCTACTAAAAATACAAAAATTAGCCGGGCCTGGTGACGCATGCCTGTAGTCCCATACAGGTGATGTCTGCGCAGGGACTGGAAGAGGAGAAGGAAGGAGTGAGCAGGCATATCTAGGGGAGGGGCACCGCAGACTGGGGGCATGGCAGGATGGCCGGCGCTAAGGCCTTGAGGTGGGAGCACACTTGGCTTGTCTGGGGAGCAGTAGGGAGGCCTGGGGGGCTGAGGAGGGGCAGCAGTGGGTGAGGGGAGAGAGGGGGGCAGGCAGAGGACAGCCACTTCTTTTAGGGCCTGGAAGGACTTTATTGAGTGAGATGGGAAGTTACTGAGGGGCTTGAGGCAGGTTAAGAAATGATGTGACTGCCTTTAAAAAGTAAAAAACAAAAAAATTTAGTGTAATTTCAGACTCACAGAAAAGTTGCAAAAATAATACAAAGATTTCCTGTATACTGTCATCCAGATTGTCCTCCATTCTGTGGATGTGTGGGAGTATATATATATATATATATATATATATGCATAGTTTGAGAGCAAATCGTGAATATGGTTTCTTTTTACCCATAAATACTTGAGTATTTCCAAAAAAAAAAAAATACCCCAAGAATGTTCTCTTATGTAACCACAATACAAATATTAAAACCGGGAAATTTTTTTTTGACATAGCTTTGCTATCACCCAGGCTTGAGTGCAGTGGCACAATCTCGGCTCACTGCAACCTCCTCCTCCCAGGTTCTAGCGATTCTCCTGCCTCAGCCTCCTGAGTAGCTGGAATCACAGGCATGTACCACCATGCCTAGCTAATTTTTGTATTTGTAGTAGAGACAGGGTTTCACCACGTTGGCCAGGCTGGTCTTGAACTCCTGACCTCAGGTGATCCACCTGCCTCGGCCTCCCAAAGTGCTGGGATTACAGGCGTGAGCCACAGCACCTGGCCCAAAACCAGGAAATTAATGATGATACAATATTATTGTCTAATCTATAGACCTTATTCAAATTTTTGTTAGTCTTGCTAATGTCTTTTATAGGAAAAAAAAAAAAAAAAGCGTGTTTCTCACCCAGGATTCAATGAAGGATCTTTCTTTGTCTTCTATGACCTTGACATGTCTGATGAGTGCGGTCTGGTTATTTTGTACACTGGCCCTGTATCCGGGTTTGTCTAAGGTTTCCTCACGGTCAGGTTCGGGCTCAGTGGTGCCGTGTCCTTCTTGGTGCATCCTGTTAACTGGCACGTGAGAACAATTTGTCTCATATGTGGTGAGCCTAACTCTGACCTCTTGAGGAAGCCAATGTCTGCCAAGTTTCTTGCTGTAACTTCTGTTTTTCCCTTTGTAATTAATAAGTATCTGGTAGAGAGAAACTTGGATTTTTTTTGTGTGTGTGTGTGTGATGGAGTCTTCCTCTATCACCTGGGCTAGAGTGAGTGGTGCGATCTCGGCTCACTGCAACCTCCATCCCCCGGGTTCAAGTGATTCTCCTGCCTCAGCCTCCCAAGTAGCAGGGATTACAGGCATGTGCCACCACACCCAGCTAATTTTTGTATTTTTAGTAGAGATGGGGTTTCACCATGTTGGCCAGGATGGTCTCGAACTCCTGACCTTGTGATCTGTCTGCCTCAGCCTCCCAAAGTGCTGGGATTACAGGTGTGAGCCAACACGCCTGGCCTACTTTGATATTTTGTATTCTGTTTGTCATCAAAGCCTTCTCCCAACTAGGGTGACTACCAAATGGCACTTACCTAATTCTGTCATTCCTTCTACATTTGTTACTTTATTGCTTTCCTTCCTTTCATTCTATCAGTGTGGACTTAAGGATCCTTACTTTATTCTAAGGGTTCACCTTTTTTTTTTCTTTTTTTTTGAGATGGAGTTTTGCCCATGTTGCCCAGGCTGGAGTGCAATGGTGTGATCTTGGCTCACTGCAACGTCCGCCTCCCAGGTTCAAGCAATTCTCTTGCCTCAGCCTCCCGAGGAGCTGGGATTGCAGGCATGTGCCACCACGCCTGGCTAATTTTTTATATTTTTAGTAGAGACAAGGTTTCACCATGTTGGCCAGGCTGGTCTTGAACTCCTGACCTCAGGTGATCCGCCCGCCTCGGCCTCCCAAGGTTCTGGGATTACAGGCGTGAGCTACTGTGCCAGGCGATACTTTGTTACTACTGTTATTTCTTTTGATGCTCAGATGATCCCAAGTTTGGCCAGTGGGAGTCCCTTCAAGCTGGCTTCTGTGACTTGGGGAGATGTTCTGTCATTCTTTGAGTACTTTCTTTCTTTCTGGCATAGCAAAATGTTTCAGGTTGATCCTACTTTCCTGACTGTAGTGTTGGAACCAGCCATTTCTCCAGGGAACCCTTCTAGTGGAGAGTGGAATTTAGAACAGCGATCTGGGTGCTGGTGTGTGGACATTGCTAGTGGGATGTCATTACTTCTAGGCTCTCTTAGTGGACAGAACCAGAAAAATTATACGATGCATATACCAATATCTCTATCATCTATATAAAAAACCGTGAGTTCCTACTGAAACCTCTAATTCCATTCGGACACCACAGGATTAATTCTAGCTTTTCCTTTTCCATATTTGTAACTCTCTCTGTTGACAGTAAGAAACCTGACCCTCATTATCTATAATGCATTTGCCTATTTGAACAATACCAGAATATAGTTTCAAAATCCTCCATCCATAACACTATTAAAACCAATCCTATGGCTGGGCTCGGCCCGCTGCAACCTCTGCCTGCTGGACTCAAGCCAACCTCCAGCTTTAGCCTCCCGAGTAGCTGGGGCTACAGGCACACACCACCATGCCCAGCTAATTTTTGGTAGAGACTGGGTCTCACTGTGTTGCCCAGACAGGTCTTGAACTCTGAGCTCCAGTGATCCACCCAACTCGGCCTCCCAAAGTGCTAGGATTACAGGTGTGAGCCACCATGCCTGGCCTCTCCTAGTAAATTTTTAGAAGCGGTGGTGTTAGGTCAAAAGGCAAACATGTATGTCATTTTTTAGAGATTTTAAAATTTCTTTCCATAAGGGTTTACCAGTTTGCATTTCCATCACAGTGTATGAGAATGCCTGTTTCCCCACAGCCTTGCCAAAAGAATGTCACAGTTTAAAATTTTTACCACTCTGAGAGGTGAGAAATAGCATCTCGAAACTGTTTTAATGGACATCTTTCAAATTGAAAATGAGGTTGAACATCTTATCGTATCATTAAGGACCATTTTTTTTTTTTTTTTTGAGTGGGAGGGATTCCTGCGCCTTCCCCTAGGGTGTGCAGTAGCGCGATCTCGGCTGACTGCAAGCTCCCCCTCCCAGGTTCACGCCATTCTCCTGCCTCAGCCTCCCAAGTAGCTGGGACTAAAGGCGCCTGCCACCCCGCCTGGCTAATTTTTTTTTTTTTTTTTGTATTTTTAGTAGAGACAGGGTTTCACCGTGTTAGCCAGGATGGTCTCGATCTCCTGACCTCGTGATCCGGCCGCCTTGGCCTCCCAAAGTGCTGGGATTACAGGCGTGAGCCACCGCGCCCGGCAGGACCATTTTTATATAATTTTTTCTTTTTTTTGAGACAGAGTCTCGCTTTGTCACCCAGGCTGGAGTGCAATGGTGCAATCTTGGCTCCATTCCCTGGTTCAAGTGACTCTTCCCTGCCTCAGCCTCCCGAGTAGCTGGGACCACAGGCGCATGCCTGGCTAGTATTTGTATTATATAATTTTTTTGTGAACTCTCTCTTCATGGTTTTTTGCCCATTTTTTGGTCCCTTTCTTATCAATTTTTGTGAGTTCTTCGTATTTATATTAGGCCTTTATTTGTGATATACATTGCAAATGTTTTCTCCTAGTTTGTCAGTTTTTTTAACCTCATGTATAATTTTTCTGGCCATGCAGTTTAAAAAATTACTAGGTAGTCAAATTTATCAATCATTTATTTTATTAAGTCTGGATTTTGAATCAGAGTTAGAGAAACTTTTCCTGGCCGGGTGTGGTGGCTCACACCTGTAATCCCAGCACTCTGGGAGGCTGAGGCGGGGGGGAATCATCTGAGGTCAGGAGTTCAAGACCAGCCTGGCCAACGTGGTGAAACCCTGTCTCTACTAAAAATACAAAAATTAGCTGGGCGTGGTGGCTCACGCCTGTAGTCCCAGCTACTCAGGAGACTGAGGCTGGAGAATTGCTTGAACCTGGGAGGCGGAGGTTGCAGTGAGCAGAGATCATGCCGCTGCACTCCAGCCTGGGCGACAGAGCAAGACTCTGTCTCAGAAACAAAACAACAAAAAACAACAGAAAAACCTTTCCTGATAGCTAGGTCATTCAGGAATTCACTCATGTTTTCTTCTAGTACCTGATTTCATTTTTCTGCACTTAGATTCTTGACTCATACGGAGTTTATTTTTGTATCTGATGTAAGGCATAGATCGAATTTATCATTTTCCAAATGGCTAACCAGCTGTCTCTAAACCGTTTATTAAGAATTATTGGCCAAGTGCGCAGCTCACACCTGTAATCCCAGCAGTTTGGAAGGCTGAGGCAGGATTGCTTGAGGCCAGGAATTCAAAACCAGCCTGGACAACATAGCAAGACCCCTGTCTCTGCAAGAAAATATTGGTCAGGTGCAGTGGCTCACGCCTGTAATCCCAGCACTTTGGGAGGCTGAGGCGGGTGGATCATGAGGTCAGGAGATAGAGACCATCCTGGCCAACATGGTGAAACCCCCGTCTCTACTAAAATACAAAAAATTAGCTGGGTGTGGTGGCGCACACCTGTAGTCCCAGCTACTCAGGAGGCTGAGGCAGGGGAATCACTTGAACCCAGGAGGCGGAGGTTGCAGTGAGCCGAGATCACGCCATTGCACTCCAGCCTGGCGACAGCAAGACTCCATCTCAAAAAAAAAAAAAAAAAAAAAAGTATTTTAAAAATTAGCTGGGCATGGTGGCATGTGCCTTGTAGTCTCAGCTACTTGAGAGGCTGAGTTAGGAGGATTGCTTGAGCCTAGGAGTTCAATACTGCAGTGAACTACGACCGCACCATTGCACTCCAGCCTGGGTGACAGAGTGAGACCCTGTTTCTACTAAAAAAAAAAAAAAAATCGGCTGGGTGCGGTGGCTCACGCCTGTAATCGTAGCACTTTGGGAGGCCGAGGCGAGCGGATCACCTGAGGTCGGGAGTTCAAGACCAGCCTGACCAACATGGAAAAACCCCGTCTCTGCTAAAAATACAAAATTAGCCAGACATGGAGGCACATGCCTGTAATCCCAGCTACTCAGGAGGCTGAGGCAGGAAAATTGCTTGAACCTGGGAGGCGGAGGTTGCAGTGAGTTGAGATCCCTCCATTGCACTCCAGCCTCGGCAACAAGAGCAAAAACTCCATCTTGCCGGGCGTGGTGGCTCACACCTGTAATCCTAGCACTTTGGGAGGCCGAGGTGGGTGGATCACAAGATCAGCAGATCGAGACCAGCCTGGCTAACACGGTGCAACTCTGTCTTTACTAAAACTACCAAAAATTAGCTGGGTGTGATGGCACGCACCTGTAGTCCCAGCTACTTGGGAGGCTGAGGCAGGGGAATCACTTGAATCCGGGAGGCGGAGGTTGCAGTGAGCCAAGATGGCACCACTGCACTCCAGCCTGGCAACAGAGCGAGACTCTATCTCAAAATAAATAAATAAATCTATCTTTGAACTAGTGATTTGAGATTTCACCTTTATCACATTCTCGATTGTATTTTCTTTTCATTTATTTATTTGAAATATAGACAAGTCTCCTTATACTGCCCAGGCTGATTTCGAACTTCTGGCTGGGCTCGAGCAATTCTCCTGCCTTGGCCTCCCAAACTGCTGGGATTACAGACGTGAGCCACCATACCTGACCTAGTTTTAGTTTTATTTTTTCCTGCATCCAGCTAATTTGATTTGATTTGTAGAGACACAGGGTCTTGCTATGTTACCTAGGCTGGTCTCGAACTCCTGGGCTCAAGTGATCCTCCTGCCTTGGCCTCCCAAAATGTTGGGATTACCAGCATGAGCCACAGTGCCCAGCCCCACGTTCTAGATTTCTATGGATATAGTTTGCTTAAGGATGAGTATGTTTCTGGACATTCGACTCGGCTCTCCTGGTCTGTTGTCTGTGCACAGCGTCACATTGTTTTAATGATAGAGGCTTTAGTGTACATAGCTGGGAAGGCTAATGTTCTCTTTTAGTTTTTCTTTCCAGTGTTTTCCTGGCAATTCTTGCATGTTTGTTTTTCCATATGAACTTTAGTGTCAACATGTCTAGGTCTATAAAAAAGCTTGGTGGTATTTTTATTGGGATTATGATACTTTAATAAATTAACTGGGAGAATGGACATATTTTTGATGTTGAGTCATTTTATCCAAGGATAAGAAACGTCTTCCTATTTGTTCAAGTCTATTATTGTATCTTTCTTGACTGCTGCAATGTATTCTCTTATAATTTTTTCTCTTGGTATCTTATTTTATGTATTTGTAATATCTTATTTTTCTTGAGTAAATTAGCTAGTGGCTTGCCGATTTTCTCAAATATCTAGGGATTTGATTTATGAAATTATTAGGCCTATTATTCTTTTTTTTTGAGATGGAGTCTCTGTCACCCAGGCTGGAGTGCAGTGGCGCGATCTCGGCTCACTGTAACCTCTACCTCCTGGGTTCAAGTGATTCTCCTGCCTCAGCCTCCCCAGTAGCTGGGATTACAGGTGCACGCCACCATGCCCGGCTAATTTTTTTATATTTTTAGTAGAGACGGGGTTTCACTATGTTAGTCAGGCTGGTCTTGAACTCCTGACCTCGTGATCCGACTGCCTCGGCCTCCCAAAGTGCTGGGATTACAGGTGTGAGCCACCGTGCCTGGTCTTTTTTTTCTTTTTTTTTTTTTTTTGAGACAGAGTCTCGCTCTGTTACTCAGGCGGGAGTGCAGTGGCGCGATCTTGGTTCACTGCAACCTCCACCTTCCAGGTTCATGCCATCCTCCTGCCTCAGCCTCCCAAGTGGCTGGGACTACAGGCATGTACCACCATGCCCAGCTAATTTTTTGTAGAGACAGGGTTTTGCCATATTGCCCAGGCTGGTCTTGAACTCCTGAGCTCAAGTGATCCACCCGGCTTGGGCATGAGCCACCTCCCTTGGCCTGGTCCAACTTTTTAAAAGCATTATTCTGCCTGTTGGGCGGACAATAGATTGTAGGTGGGCAAAGAATGAAGGAAAGTAGTGGTTCAGGAGCTGGAGCTAGTAGTGGTGAGAAGAGGTTGGACTTGGGGTCTATGTTGAAGGTAGAGCCAACATTTGCTAGGATTGGATATGTAGGGTGAGGAAGTGAGGACAGCAAGAATGACTGGAGGGGTAAGTGCACTCTCACCAGCTGTGTCTCATGAAGGGGTGTGGCTGGGCTATGAGCTACGCTCCTGAGCACAGACGGCTGTTCTCTCTCAAGGTTACAAGCCTGATGAAGGGAAACGAGGGGATGCCTGTGAAGGTGACAGCGGGGGACCCTTTGTCATGAAGGTAAGCTTCTCTAAAGCCCAGGGCCTGGTGAACACATCTTCTGGGGGTGGGGAGAAACTCTAGTATCTAGAAACAGTTGCCTGGCAGGGGAATACTGATGTGACCTTGAACTTGACTCTGTTGGAAACCTCATCTTTCTTCTTCAGAGCCCCTTTAACAACCGCTGGTATCAAATGGGCATCGTCTCATGGGGTGAAGGCTGTGACCGGGATGGGAAATATGGCTTCTACACACACGTGTTCCGCCTGAAGAAGTGGATACAGAAGGTCATTGATCAGTTTGGAGAGTAGGGGGCCACTCATATTCTGGGCTCCTGGAACCAATCCAGTGAAGGAATTATTTTTGTGTTTCTAAAACTATGGTTCCCAATAAAAGTGACTCTCAACGAGCCTCAATGCTCCCAGTGCTATTCATGGGCAGCTCTCTGGGCTCAGGAAGAGCCAGTAATACTACTGGATAAAGAAGACTTAAGAATCCACCACCTGGTGCACGCCGGTAGTCCCAGCACTCAGGAGGCTGAGGTGGGAGGATCGCTTGAGTCCAGGAGGTGGAGGCTGCAGTGAGCCACTGCACCCCAGCCTGGGTGATAGAGTGAGACCCTGTCCCAAAAGAATCTACCATCTTCAGAGCCCTGTGGCTACAGTACCTGGCCTAGGATCTTCTAACGTGGTTTTCCTCGGGAAGGGACCTGAGATAGGGATCTTTAGCACCCCCCCCTTAATGTTTTTTTCTCCTCATTTTTCAACACATCAGAAAACAAATAGGACAGAGTTCCTTGGCCTCATTCTTTGGTTCTGGTTGACTGAAAGGCAGTGAGCTTGCAGGATTTGGCAGCCCAGGGCATCAACTTGATCAAGGGGGAAGGGATTCAGAATTACTTGTAACATGCAGGACCTGCTTTTTAAACAAGAACACACATTCCCGTAAGTCTGTTTTCTTCCAACATAGCGGTCAGTATTGTAAGCTCTAGGGACTTGGGTTTTTCAAGTCAGCTGTGCTAATTCCAGACAGGAGTACAGCCACTTTTTTTCCTCCTTTTTTTTTTTCCCTCCTCTTTTTTGAGACAAGGTCTTGCTCTGTTGCCCAGGCTGGAGTGCAGTAGAGTGATCATGGCTCACTGCAGCCTTGACCTCCTGGGCTCAGGTGATCCTCCCACCTCGGCCTCCCAAGTAGCTGGGACTACAGGCTTGAGCCACTATACCCAGCTAATGTTTGTATTTTTTTGGTAGAGCCATGTTGCCCATGTTGGTCTTGAATTCCTGGGCTCACGTGATCCACCCACCTTAGCCTCCCAAAATGCTACGGTTGTATGAGTGAGCCACCAGGTCCAGCCTTTGTAGCCATTCTTTCTAAATATGTCTTTCCATTATAGCAGCAAACGCCTCCATCATCCCTTCAGTGAACAAATACCCACTCCCATGTTCCCACTATAAAGGAGAGACAAGTTTAATTTCAGGAGGCTCTGGGGCCACCTCAAAACTATGACTGGAACCTTTACAGGATTAATCTTCCATCAATCTTTCATTTCTTGGACATCAATTGAGTTGAAGGTGGGCTACAACAGAAAAGTTCCTTTGAACTTTATAACTGCCCAGAATCTCCTCCTGAATCCAGAACCTTTTCATCCTGAAGAGTTTTTCTGACTGTGGAGGGAGGTCCTGTGGAATTTATTCCAGAGGTGAATACTCAGCTCACTTTCTCATCCTGACTCTGATTGAATGTGAAACAACTGTTAGCCTGGACCAAAAGAGACTCATATAACCAAGCAGGAAACCACTAAGATTTCCCAAACTCCATTAGTCAAATGAACACAAATCTAGTTGTAGTGTGAGAACCATTGAAGCCCAGCCAATCTCTGGGCGCAATCTTGTGTGCCTTTGGTCAGCAAAGTGGTAGGATGCCCAAGAGCTTCTTGAAACGACTGGTGATGATCGGATGGAAATCATGACCAAAATCTCAAAACAAGGAAGGATGAGATTTTTCTGCTCCCTAGGAGCTGCTTGCGGAGAGCAGGAAAGGAGAGTTGCTTCCATTCCAAAGGAATAAAAGCTCCAAGTCTGTGAGCCAAGAAAAAGGGAAGCTCTGTAAGCAGTAATTAACCTTTCTCTAACTGGCTGAATACCCAGCTGGTACCAAAAGAAGTTAAAAAATTGCTGCCCAACACTCCATGATATGGAGCATCTTGGGAGTCAGGTATAGTTAATGCAAACTTTATTTATAAAAGACTCTTAAATTAGTTGTATCATGCCATGCATTCATACAGAATACAGTGACCCTTCAGGGCGACAGAGAAGAGCTCACAAACTGAAAGGAAAACTATTAAAGAGTTTCTAATATTAACTATTAAAAAGCTAGGAAAGATTAGGACAATTTTACAAATGAGCAATTAAAAAGAAAAGGATCTGGGAACTAGACTGAGCAGAGAGGGGGCAGCTGTTTGTTTACAAGTCTGTACACTAAACTCATCCACGGACAGTCTTCTAGAGCAGCGGGACGCTGACGGAGAGAAGCAGAGTATGTACAAATACTTGTGCCACAACGACTCCTCCCCCCAGCTCCACGGCATGATACGTACAACCAGTTTGTATACACTAGGCCTGCTGAGGCCATTTTTAACTATGAGGACTTCTAGTTTAGTAAACTAAAGCTGCAGGGTGCCAGGGGAGTGGGGCAGCTTCATTTGCGACTGCTCTTTATTCTCTCCAGTCTTTTTTTCAAGTCGTCGATGTTAGCTGTGGAGGAGGAGGTCACAGTTCCTGAAGAGTGAGTCTGGTTAGAATCCAGGTCTGAATGCTGGTGCTGCTCCCGTGACTCCCGGAGCTGAGAGAGTTTGCTGTGGAGCATGTCTGTGGAAGAGGCGACGGGAGGAACTGCTGGTTTGGAGAGCAAAGAGGTCAGAGGAGGTCGGTCATCTTGCTATTGAGAGAAGGAGAGAGATTGTCTAAGGTCAGGTCAAGCAGGTCCAGATGCAGCTCCAGAACAATATACAGCAAGACTAAGCCACTTCTCTGCGGGCCAGCCTGCCTCGGGCCTGCTTGTGACCACCCTCCCCGAGCTGCACAGGAGAAAAGGGGCAGTACCTTTGTGTTGTCCAGACCACATCGCTGTCGGAGGATCTTGAGCCTTTCCAAGTACACTGATGGCCCCACTTCCTCCCCATTTGTGTTACCTATGGAGGACACTGTGCTTGTGGGTGTGGGCACACAGGTGACCTCCATCTGAGGGGAGATGCCTAGAAAGGAAAAAGTAGAAAGAATATTCAGATATCCACATATCCCCCTTCTAAAGTGCCTTGGTTAATCTCCCACCAAAAAGAACAATTAAGAATTTCCTATACTTGAAAACTAAAAATTTCACAAGAATCTACCTGGAGTTGGTGATAAGGGTGCTCTGAAATATACAAGCTTCTTGAGAACACAAAAAATTGATACAGAAAGGCAGAAGGTAAATTGGGTCATCCATCTGCATCCTGGGTTATGCAGGGGATTGTACTCCAGTAATCCCAGGGCTGACTTGGGCAATCCAAAAGGCTGAAGCTACTCCTAAGCATACTGTAATTGCCCAACTGAAAAACCCGAGGACCTTAAATGTTTGGAAGAATTACATTAAGTTTGGACCAATGTCACACAGGAGAAACTCATTTGAACCTGTGAAGGAAGCAAGGTGTCCAAGGCTATGGTGTATTCATGGGGAAGAGAAGGAGGTGTCCAACAATTATCTAAAGAGGGCATAGAACTGGAGTGCCTGTAACTCTACCACTAAGATCAATATTCTGGCAGGAGAGAGGAAAACTAAACAAAAAATCCATCACACTTCCTAAATTTCTGAGAATGAACAATGATACAATGCAGGCTTTTAAAATATTTCACTTGGTATCAATGCAAATGCATTCCACAGGCCCCAAAGGTAAGGTACTGGGAGGAAACACTGCCTTATGGTAAATAGAAAAGTAGAACAAGTTACTCCAGGGAAAAAGGACTCCTTTAATGTAAAGATGAGGAGAATCCTCTGAGGGGGTGAAAAATGAATGAAGAATTATGTAAAAGCCAGCAATAAGAGATGTCTGAATACTCTAAGGCACAAAATCAATTTAATAATCAGTGGGAATACATGCTTGTGTTGCAAATGTGCTGTTTAGGCCAAAATTATCACACATTGAACATCCCCAAAAAGGGCTTTGGAAATGAGGACAGGATGCCTGCCCTGATTAAACCATGGTATGTTTACATGTGGCATACTGTTGGACATTCTGCACACCACACTTTAACTCCTAGGAGGTCTTTTTCATTAAAGACCAGCCTGGGCAACAAAACGAGACCCCAGCCGGGTGCAGTGGCTCACGTCTGTAATCCCAGCACTTTGGGAGATCGAGGCAGGTGGATCCCTTAGAGGTCAGGGGTTCAAGACCAGCCTGGCCAACATGGTGAAACCCTGTCTCTTAAAAAAAATTCAAAAATTAGCTGGGGGTGGTGGCACATACCTGTAATCCCAGCTACCCGGCAGGCCAAAGCATGAGAATCACTTGAACCCAGGAGGCAGAAGCTGCAGTGAGCTGAGATCGCACTACTGCACTCCAGCCTGGGTGACAGAGTGAGACCCTATCTCAAACCCCACAAAAACAAAGAGACCCCATTTCAAAAAATAAAAAGACTTGTAAAGTCTTGGAAAGGTGTAATTTAAGGTGTCAAAAAAGAACTCCTAACTAAGAGAACAAAGTCCAGCAAGATACAGGCTGAGAGTGGATATGATCAGGGTCTGAAAACCACAAAGGGACATGCTTTGACAGGCAGACACATTCTCAGATGTAAGAGTAGGTGAATGTCACTCAACTCGGAAAGAACGAAGCATAGGACTGATGAGACGGCACTTTTGCAGTTGGGTCTGTCTTGTCTTGGTTTAAGGCTCATGATAGCTATTTTCTATAACTGAAACCTCCTAAGTCTTCCGTTTGGCTCTAGATCCTGTGAGCAGTAATTCTCGAATAGGGGCTTTTTCACTGTGGGGGCAGTAACATTTCAGCTTAAACTTAGTTACTGCATTCATCCATATCATTTAACAAATATCATCACGTGTGGCCTAAGGGCAGGGATGCGTTCTGAGAAATGCATTTGTTAGGTAATTTCATTGTTAGGTGAACACCTAGTTGGTATAACCTGCCATACACCCAGGCTACAAGCCTGTACAGCATGTTAGTGTACTGAATACTGTAGGCAATTTTAACACAATGTTAAGTATTTATGTATCTAAACATAGAGAAGGTACAGTAAGAATGCTGTATAAAAGATAAATGGTACACCTGTATAGGGCATTTACCAGGAATGGAGCTTACAGGACTGCAAGTTGCTCTGGGTGAGTGAGTGGTGTGTGAAGGTGAAAGCCTAGGACACTACTGTCAACTTTATAAACACTGTACACTTAGGCTACACTAAACTTACACAAAAATAATTGTGCTATGACATGATGACAGCTATGGTATCATCAGGTGATAGGAATTTTTCAGCTCCATTATCATCTTATGGGGCTGGCTGGGCATGGTGGCTCACACCTGTAATCCTAGGACTTTGGGAGGCTGAGGTGGGGGGATCACTTGAGACCAGGAAGACCAGGAGTTCAAGACCAGCTGAGGCCAACATGGTGAAACCCTGTCTCTACTAAAAATACACACAAAAAATTAGCTGGTTGTGGTGGCACGCAACTGTCCAGCTACTCAGGAGGCCAAGGCAAAAGAATCACTTGAACCTAGGAGGTGGAGGTTGCAGTGAGCCGAGATCATCACTGCATTCCAGCCTGGATGACAGAGGAGTGAGACCCTGTCTCTAAATAAATAACCTTATGGGACCACCATGATCTATGCAGTCCGTCATTGGGCAAAATGTTGATATGCATGACTAGACACAGATGCTGAACAATTAACCTAATAAATACTACATTATATAGTATGTTAGAGGTATAAGTGCTATGGTGGGGTGAGGGATAGGTAGCAAGTTTTAAACAATAAGGTTTTACTGGCCAGGCACAGTGGCTCATGCCTGGGAGTACTCTGGGAGGACAAGGCAGGCGGATCAACTGAGGTCAGGAGTTGGAGACCAGCCTGGCCAATATGGTGAAACCCTGCCTCTACTAAAACTACAAAACTTAGCTGGGCGTGGAGGTGCACGTCTATAATCCCAGCTACTCGGGAGGCTGAGGCAAGAGAATCTCTTAAACCTGGGAGGCGGAGGCTGCAGTGAGCCAAGATCGTGCCACGGCACTCCAGCCTGGGCGAGAGGGCAAGACTTCATCTCAAAAAAAAAAAAGTTTCACTAAGATGGTGGTATTTGAACAAAGATGTGAAAGGGGAAAAGGAGCTAGGCAACAAAGCCATCTAAGGAAGAGCATTTATGTGTAAGAAGTAGCCAGTGTAAAGGCCCTAAGAAGATACATGCCTGGTGTGTTCCAGAAACAACCAGGGGGAGGCCAGGTGTGGTGGCTCACACCTGAAATCCCAGAACTTTGGGAGGCCGAGGTGGGTGGATCACTTGAGCCCAGGAGTTAGAGACCAGCCTGGGCAACAAGGAGAAACCCTGTCTCTACAAAAAATACAAAAATTAGCCAGGCATGGTGGCATGCACCTGTAGTGCCAGCTACTCGGGAAGCTGAGGCAGGAGGACTGCTTGAACCCAGTGAGCTATGATCATGCCACTGCACTCCAGCCTGAGAGAGCGAGACCCTGACTCAAAAAGAAACAAGGGGGCTGGTGGGGCTGGAGTGAAAACAACAGTAAGAGGACTAGGTGATGAGGTACTAGAGGCATTGGCAGGTCCTATAAACACAGGACCTCAGAGACCTTTAAAGGGCCTTTTGCTTTTGCTGAGTGAAAGGGAGAGCCTCTGGAAAATGTTTCATTAGAGTCTGATGCTATGTGTAGAAAAGAATAGAGGAAGGCAGGGTGGAAGCAGGGAGATCAAGTAGGAAGATAGTACAGTAACACAGATGAGAGAGAACACACACACCAAGGTGGTAGCAGTGAAGATGAGAAGTGTGGATGAATTCTGCATATGGTTTGCAGTAGAGCCAAAATAATTTCCTGACGGAAAGGAAGAGAAGACTCAAAAGCTTTGGATCTGAACAAACTTGAAGGATAAAGTTGCCATCAACCAAGATGGAGAAGAATGTAAATGGATCAGCTGGGCATGGTGGCTCACGCCTGTAATCCCAGCACTTTGGGAGGCCGAGGTGGGCGGATCATGAGGTCAGGAGATCGAGACCAGCCTGGCCAACATGTTGAAACCCTGTCTCTACTAAAACCACAAAAAATTAGCTGGGCATGGTGGCACACGCCTGTAGTCCCACCTACTCGGGAGGCTGAGGCAGGAGAATTGCTTAAACCCAGGAGGCGGAGGTTGCAGGGAGGTGGAGGTTGCAGTGAGCCAAGATCGCACCACTGCATTTCAGCCCGGGCAACAGAGCGAGACTGTCCCAAAACAAAACAAAATAAAAAGTAAATTGATCAGGCTTATGGGATGATCAGGACTTTAATTTTTTGTTTGTTTTTGAGACAGAGTCTTGCTCTGTCGCCCAGGCTGGAGTGCAGTGATGCAATCTCGGCTCACTGCAACCTCCGCCTCCTGGGTTCAAGTGATTTCTTCTATCTTAGCCTCCTGAGTAGCTGGGACTACAGGCGCACGCCACCACACCCAGCTAATTTTTCTGTTTTTAGTAGAGATGGGGCTTCACCATATTGGCCAGGCTGGTCTTGAACTCCTGACCTCGTGATCTGCCTGCCTCAGCCTCCCAAAGTCCTGGATTACAGGTGTGAGCCACCGTGCTCGGCCAGGACTTTAGTTTTTGACATGTAGAGTTTACAATGTCTATGTGAGGCTGCGCACAGTGGCTCATGCCTGTAATCCCAGCACTTTGAGAGGCCAAGGTGGGTGGATCACCTGAGGTCAGGAGTTCAAGACCAGCCTGGCTAACATGGTGAAACCCCATCTCCATTAAAAATACAAACATTAGCTGGGTGTGGTGGCACCCGCCTGTGGTCCGAGCTACTCAAGAGGCTGAGGCAGGAGAATCATTTGAACCTGGGAGGCGGAAGCACTGCACCCCAGCCTGGGCAACAGAGTGAGACTCCGTCTCCAAAAAAAAAAAAAAAGAAACAATGTGTATTTGAAACCCAGGTGGAGATACCATGTAGGATATGGCAGTTTGGAAATGAGGAAGGAGGTCTAAGCTGGAGATTTAAATGTTATTTAAGGTGGTGAAAGTAGATGAATTCCTTAAGGAAATAAGAGGAAGAGAGAAGACAATCACAGACTGAACCCGGGGGGATGTCCACATTAAAAGGTCGAGTGAGGCCGGGCGCAGTGGCTCATGCGTATCATCTCGGCACTCTGGGAGGCCGAGGCGGGCGGATCACCTGAGGTCGGGAGTTCCAGACCAGCCTGACTAACATGGAGAAACCCCGTCTTTACTAAAAATACAAAAAATTAGCCGGGCATGGTGGCGCCTGCCTGTAATCCCAGCTACTTGGGAGGCTGAGGCAGGAGAACAGCTTGAACCCGAGACTGCGCCACTGCACTCCAGCCCGAGCAACAAGAGCGAAACTCCGTCTCAAAAAAAAAAAAAGGTCAGAGCGAGTGAGCAAGAATCAGTCAAAGGCCAAGAAGGAATAGCCAGTGAGACTGGAGGAAAACAAGACAGCGTGGAGAACTGGAAGCGAAGTGAAGCTGTCTCAAGGGCAGGGAACAATTTACCATTGTCAAATACTGATGATGGGTCAATTCAGGTGGCTAAGAATTGACCACTGGATATAGCAATGGGAAGACCATTTGGTGACCATTAAGTATTGAGCTTCACGGGTATGAATTTAAACCAACCCAAACTTCAGGTTCCTGAGCTAGGAGCTATTTTGAGCTTATTCCTGGAGCTATAAAAGGAAACCATACCTGTTGAAGTGGAAATACGACCTTTGCCCTCCCTCTCCATCTCAATCACCCGAAGGCCTCTTTCGACATAGCTCTGGAAGAACTGTGAGGAATTTTTCAGAAATGGTTCAATGTCAGCATCTGAGTATTTCTTCTTATATTCATATAACTCTGCTAGTCCCTGGTGAACAGGAAAAGGGAAGAGGCGGCGATGAATGTTAGTGTCCCTTTACCATAAAGCAGACCCCTATTCTGCTTAACCCTTTCACTCTCACCTCTTTAGTGTTTTCTTTAGAGCCAATCTTCTTAAAAATCTCAGCTAAGAAATCATTCACTTTGGCCTTTGATGATTTTTCATCCTGAAAAGTTGAAAGACATAGGAAGAATTGGTTAGACTTGAGTTATTAATTAGGAACTGATGGTTGGATATGAACAGAAAATATCTCAAAATCTGGGCCTTATTGGTATGTTCCTACAGATAACAGATGCACCAGTGATGCAGGTCTTGCAGCAGAAGCACTAACATTCTGGGTTACTGAATGCCTCCAGTCTCAGATTTCCACCTCAACTTCATGGAGAAGGAACTGACACATTCTTTCCATGTTAAGCAGAGCTAGCTAGCTATCTGGTGACCAATGCCTTAGGCATCTTTCTTGGGGACCAAAAAACACATGGTTAGACTTAGTTTAGATTTTAAAATTTCAAGGTGGAAACGGTTACTGCACCACAGCAGGAGACTGATTCCACCCGTCCATGAGCCTTCACCTTGGACCTTCGGAAAGCACATCCTGGTGACCTACACCTTAGATAAGATCACTTCCGGTGTAGCCTCATTTCCCTCAATCTTTCAGGTCAGGCCACTCACTATTCGAGACGCTCCCTTTTCTGTTTCCTTATCAGACTTGCTCCCAGTCTGGTCCATACTGTGCTTCATCATCCGGCAGAGATGGGCCTCCAGCTCAGACTCGTTTTTGTTGTCGATCATCGTTAGGTGGTCCAGGATCTGAGGGAGACACATGCATGACTGACAGCACTGCCATTTCCATGACTTTCTCTCAAGCTCCCTCAGAGACCAGTTGCGATTCTTGCTCACCTTGGGCCCTTTTAATTTGCATAAGGTGTGTAGCAGGGTCTTTAGGGTCCTTATGGGAAATTCACTTTTGCATTGCTTCAGTTTCTCTTTGGGGAAGACCTTCATGAAAATGTGGATATCCAGAAGAATTCTGTCTAGGTTAATGCTATTGATGGTATCAGGCAACAGTCGAACCATTCTCCAGAGACACTATTGAAAAAGGAATAAAAGAGTTGGAAGGAGTCACTGAAGAATGAGGATAATTTGTCACCATTCATCTTCCCTAAGCTTTGAGCTCACTTCTAAAAGATGGCCAGGGCTATAAATGTGGCACATATCTTTCAAGTTCAGCTGCTAAAACATGAAAATTTTTAATCACTTCTACCATGACACCAGCTGAAGTGAGACCAGTCATTCATCTAGTCATCCATCTCTACTCCTTCCCACTCCCCAGAGCTAGGGGCATCATTTAACCTGGTAGAAATTCTCTCTTGGGTTTCCTTCGTTCCTGAGAGTAAAGTAGTTCATATTGCTTAATCAAATCTAATGCAAGGGGACAAAATATCTGATACTAATTCAGTGTAATAACAGTATTATAATGTTGTAAATATGTTCATTTGGTCTCTTTCACAAAAGGGACCAAGTATCATAGGGCTGTAGATATCTTTTTCCCCAAAATAAATGAAATCTGTTTCAAACTTCTTTCCTTTTGATCCTCGGAGAATTAGTAAAATATTTACAAAATATTTCCTCCCTTTCACTGTTTGAGGCCACGAACGGTTTAGGCCTGAACTTAGAATATAAATTGTAGGAAGGGAAAAACTGAAGACCAATTCATATATGTGTGTGTGTGTGTGTGTGTATGTGTATTATATACATATATATAATATACATATATAACATATTAAGATATACATTTATAATACATATATAACACACACATATATAAAAAAATATACATTTTTTAGAGATGGGGTCTCACTGTTGCCAAGGCTGGAGTGTAGTGGTATGATCAAGCTCACTTCTGGGTTCAAGTAATCTCCTCACCTCTGCCTCCTGAGTAGCTGTTACTATAGGTGCATGCCACTGCACCTGGCTAAATTTTTAAAAATTTATTTTATTAATATTCTTATTATGAAAAATATATTTTCAGGTGTGACTTGGTTGATTTGAGCCTATGTCTTTCTTAGCTCCAATTCCTCTTTCCCCATACTTTTAACATAGTGATTGCATCTTTGAAAGAAAAGAGATCAAATCATTTCAACTTCACCTTCATAACAAGCTCTGAGAATTTGGGAGAACTGGCTGTTGCTAGCAGGCTGTCTTGGAGCAAAACAAGTAGGGCACTGGAAGAAAAACCCAACACAACAGCATTAAGTTTCAAACCTGCATTCCAATTAGAATCAGCAGTTGAAAGGGCAAGTGAGATTACTCTATTCATCTAATAAAGTGAGAGGTCATGGATCAGGAATTGTCCTGGACTACCTGACATTCAGTTAAGAAAATAAACATTGTTTAAGCCTTTTAAGTCACCACTTGGTGTTAAGGTTTGTGACTCTATTTCTCGTTGTCATTGGTAGCTGAGAAAGAATAAAATATACCTGAAATGTACAAGAAAAATGTAACTGACAAACTTTACAGCCCTATTCTAGAAAATGCATGATATTGGCTGGTTGGCTAAGTATTTACTAGTTTTAGCTATGGTCTCAGGCTAAAATACCTTTGGTCCATGATGAAGAGTAATAAATCAACTTCCTAGGCGCACTTAAAGTTGTAACTACATCAGTTATAATTTTAAGTGTGCCTAGGAAGTTGATTTTTGATTGTTAGGTTGCCTAGGAAGTTGACTTATGGACATTATGGTTTCTAAGAGTAGACAAAAGAGAGGATGCCCCAGGCTCTATTGGCTGAGAGTACAGATATACCTCAGGATGTTGGTCTGGTCTGACTTCTCCAGAACCTTCACCACCAAGAGGTTCACAGAGCGGATGACCTGTTGTCCTTCCTCAAGATCTTCAATCCGAGAATCCAGCATTAAGGTGATGAGGCCATGCATTAGGTCTTTTAGTACTCCAGTGGAGGCCTCCCGGGCAAGGCTCTCTATCTGAAACAGCTATCCAGACATACTTGTGTCAGGGAGGTGTAAAACTCAGTATAGAGAGTAAAGAATAGAAATGTGGGTGGCATATTCTGATAAATATTCAATTATGTTGTATTTTTTTTTTTTTTTTTTGACGGAGTCTCCTCTGTTCCCCAGGCTGGAGTGCCAGTGGCATGATCTCGGCTCACTGCAAGCTCTGCCTCCCTGGTTCACGCCATTCTCCTGCCTCAGTCTCCCGAGTAGCTGGGACTATAGGCGCCTGCCACCACGCTGGGCTAATTTTTGTATTTTTTTTTTTTTAGTAGAGATGGGGTTTCACCATGTTAGCCAGGATGGTCTCGATCTCCTGACCTCATGATCCACCTGCCTTGGCCTCCGGAAGTGCTGGGATTACAGGTGTGAGCCACCGCGCCCAGCTATGTTGTATTTTTAGAAATTCAGAGTATTTTTTTTTTTTTTTTCTGAGACAGAGTCTCACTCGTCACCCAGGTTGGAGTGCAATGGTGTGATCTCAGCTCACTGCAACCTCCGCTTCCCAGGTTCAAGCGATTATCCTACCTCAGCCTCCTGAGTAGCTGGGATTACAGGCAGCCACCACCAGGCCTGGCTAATTTTTTGTATTTTTAGTAGAGATGGGGTTTCACCATCTTGGCCAGGCTGGTCTTGAACTCCTGACATCGTGATCCACCCACCTTGGCCTCCCAACATGCTGGGATTATAGGCGTGAGCCACCGTGCCCGGCCACAGTATTTGTTTTTACATGTGAAATTATTTATTGTTATGCCAAATTTGTAATTTCTGGCTAGTTGGTGTCATTAAGTCCACCCTTTTAGCCCTAATTTAAGAAAGCATATTGAAATCTGAGTGAGAATATCTTTATTATCCTTATAATCTGCTCTAAAGGTAAAACACTGACAAATTTTTTTCCCTTTTATTTTTAGTTGACATGTAATAATTGTACAAATTTATGGAATACAGAGTGATATTTCAATACACGTATACAATGTGTACTGATCAAACCAGGCTAATTAGCATTTTTAATGTAACTATACTTATCTGTGGAAAGGCAGCTATGGCCTACCATGCCTGATGAAGAAACTGGCCGGAAGAAGCTAGGTAGTCTGTAAGCATTTTACTTTATATCCTAACAGTAAGGTGGGATGGAGTGTAGCCAAACATCCAATGGAAGCCATCAGTAGCTTGCTATACAATGCATGTAAAATTCTACCAAGTGACACAGAACTCACTGCAACATCTGCATGGACTCTGGCTTTTGAACCTATGTAGGATGACAGATTGATGGGAAGCTGAAATTCTGCAGTGGTGTCCTTACCGAAATCATGTTGCCAATGATACAGCTATACAACTTGATGATCTCATCCTTCTCCAATTTCTCATCTGCCATGTGTGTGTTGTAGATGAGTCTTAGCTGCATAAACGTGGCTATAAGAAACTGATCAATATGGCCAGACATGGCTTCAGCTTTGTCTTCCTGTCTCAGGACCTCATCGATCTGATAACAAAAATTTCAAGATATATTTTCCAAGCTTCATACATCTAAAATAGCGGAAGACACTATATGAAACTTCTCTGTAAGAATATTTATTAGCAAAGTACTTCCAAAGTCTTACCTTAAAAAAAAGCCCATTTACTTATTTTATTCATTTATTATTTTGAGACAGAATTTTGCTTTCACCCAGGCTGGAGTGCAGTGGCACGATCTTGGCTCACTGCAACCTCCACCTTCCGGTTTCAAGTGATTCTCCTGCCTCAGCCTCCTGAGTAGCTAGGATTACAGGCACCTGCCACCACGCCAATTTTTGTATTTTGAGTAGAGACGGGGTTTCACCATGTTGGCCAGGCTGGTCTCGAACTCCTGACTTCGTGATCCGCCCACCTCAGCTTCCCAAAGAGCTGGAATTACAGGTGTGAGCCACCGTGCCTGGTCCCATTTAAATATAAATAACTAGTCTTTAGGGATTCAGTCATTCAGCAAATATTTACTGAGCAAGATATTAGATAAATTAGTCACAGGTTCGATTCTAAGAGGCTCATTGTCTAGTTCAGGGAATAATAATCCTTATGTTTGGCTGGGCAGTGGCTCACGTCTGTAATCCCAGCACTTTGGGAGGCCAAGGTGGCTGAGTCACTTGAGGTCAGGAGTAGGAGACCAGCCTGGCCAACATGGTGAACCCCATCTCTACCAAAAATAGAAAAATTAGCCTGGCGTGGTGGTAGGCACCTGTAATCTCAGCTACTCGGGAGGCTGAGGCAGGAGAATTGCTTGAACCTAGGAGGCGGAGGTTGCAGTGAACCGAGATCACGACATTGAACTCCAGTCTGGGCGACAGAGCGAGACTCCGTCTCAGAAACAAAACAAAACAAAAATACTTATGTTTAAATGTTCGATTTATTAAAAAGAGTGCTTTTTAGACTCTTCAGACAGGGCTGATATTAAGATCTCCATTTACCAGATGAAAAGTGAGGCTCAGAAAGATCAGACTACTGGTCCAAACTCAAAAACTCAGCTTTCTCATATACTGGTCCAGTGTTCTGTTTCAGTACACTGGTTGTCACTAATGGTAATAAGGCATTGTTTATATCTTATCTATTAGCAAGTTCTGTGGATTCTACTTCCAAAAGAAACCCTGAAACCATGACTTCCTTCCTCTTCACCATTATCATCCTAGTGGCACATAATATCTTTCATATAAATTTTGGCCACAACTTCCTAAAAGAATTGCTGGAATTCACTCTTGTCGTGCATATAATCTTATCTCTAGAGTGGCCGGAGTAATTTCTTCCATAACTAATACAAACAAAAAACCTGCAAAGGTGAAAAAAAAAGTACATTACAGAAACGTTGAAAGGGTAGTAAAGGAACTCTTTTATCCTAAATTATTTAAGAGTAGGTTGTCAATCTGATGTTCCATGACCCTGATACTTTAGGGTATACTCATTAACAACAAGGACATTCTCCTTCGTAAGTACAATAAAACCATCAACATCAAGAAATTAACACTGATGTTCCTACATCTAATCCTCAGACTCCAGTTTCTCTGATGACCTCGATTATGTCCTTTAAAGCAAAAGACCAGTCTAGAGTCATGCACTGCATTTACCTGTCATGTCTCTCAGTCTCTTTATAGTGTAGGACAGTTCTTCAGTGTTTCCTTGACTTTCTGGACCTTGAATCTTTTTTTTTTTTTTTTTTTTTGAGATGAAGTTTCGTTCTTGTTGCCCAGGCTGGAATGCAGTGGCACAATCTTGGCTCATAGCAACCTCCGCCTCCCGGGTTCGAGCTATCCTCCTGCCTCAGCCTCCCGAGTAGCTGGGATTATAGGCATGTGCCACTATGCCCAGCTATTTTTTTTTGTATTTTTAGTAGAGACAGGGTTTCTCCATGTTGGTCAGGCTGGTCTCAAAACCCCGATCTCAGGTGATCTGCCCACCTCAGCCTCCCAAAGTGCTGGGATTACAGGTGTGAGCCACAGCGCCCAGCTTTGACCTTGAATCTTTATAAAATGTCCTTAATTTGTATTTCTCTGATGTTTCCCATGATTCAGGTTATGCAACATTAGAAACATCAGCAAAGTGATGTGGAACTCTCACTGGATCCTATCAGTATAGCACATAATTTCCTTTTATCACCCTGACGTAGTGGCTCATGCCTGTAATTCCGGCACTTTGGGAGGCCGAGGCGGGTGGATCACCTGAGGTCAGGAGTTCAAGACCAGCCTGGTCAACATGGTGAAACCTCTTCTCTACTAAAAATACCAAAATTAGCTGGGCGTGGTGGTGGGTGCCTGTAATCCCAGCTGCTAGGGAGGCCGAGGCAGGAGAACTGCTTGAACCCAGGAGGCAGAGGCTGCAGTGAGCTGAAATTGCCCTACTGCACTCCAGACTGGGCAACATGGTGAGACTCCATCCCAAAAAAAAAAAAAAAAAAAAAATTACAAAAAAAATTTCATTTTGTCACGTTGTTGATTCACTTTGGGTTGTTTTATTTTATTTATTTTATTTTATTTATTTATTTTTTTGAGACAGAGTCTTGCTCTGTCGCCCAGGCTGGAGTGCAGTGGCGCGATCTCGGCTCACTGCAAGCTCCGCCTCCCGGGTTCACGCCATTCTCCTGCCTCAGCCTCTCTGAGTAGCTGGGACTACAGGCGCCCGCCACCACGCCCAGGTAATTTTTTGTATTTTTAGTAGAGACGGGGTTTCACTGTGGTCTCGATCTCCTGACCTTGTGATCCGCCCGCCTCAGCCTCCCAAAGTGCTGGGATTACAAGCGTGAGCCACCGCGCCCGGCCTATTTTTTATTTTTTAAATTTTATTTATTTATTTATTTTTTGAAGATGGAGTCTCGCTCTGTCGCCCAGGCTGGGGTACAATGGCATGATTTCGGCTCACTGCAACCTCCGCCTCCTGGGTTAAAGTGATTCTCCTGCCTCCGCCTCCTGAGCAGCTGGGACTACAGGCGTGCGCCACCACACCCAGCTAATTTTTGTATTTTTAGTAGAGATGGGGTTTCACCATATTGGCCAGGCTGGTCTCAAACTCTGGACCTCGTGATCCACCCACCTTGGCCTCCCAAAGTGCTGGGATTACAGGTGTGAGCCACCGCACCTGGCCTATTTTTTTTTTTTGAGACATGGTCTCACTCTGTCACCCAGGCTGGAGTACAGTGGTGCAATCACAGCTCACTGCAGCCTCAACCTCCCAGACTCAAGCAATCTTCCTGCCTTAGCCTCCTGAGCAGCTGGGACTCCAGGCAGGGGCCACCATACCCACCCGTGACTTCTCTTTTAAAAAATTTCTAATGGTTTCCCATCACAACTGAAATAAAATCCAAACAACTCACCCTGGTGCTTTTAAAGCCCTACATGATATGATCACTGTCTGCCTCTCAAATCTCATTCTGTATCATTGTCCCCCTTTAACACTATGCTCCAGGCACATGAACCTTCTCTTATTTCCTTGAACTTCAAGTTCATTTCTGCCCTAAGGCCTCTGAGTACTAGCTCTTTCCTCTCCTTGGCATACTCTTAGCCCCAAGGATATCAGAGTTTTCCTGATTACCCAGTCTAAGTATCTACTCAGTTCCTTTCTGTCATTCCTCCATTTAAGTTATATTTACACAGTTGTTACAACTGTGTGATATTTTCTTATTTGTCTCTGTCCACTAAAATCTAAAAAAGTTCCATGAGAGTTGGTCCTTACTTGTTAGCTGCTGTTTTATCTCTAGCCTCTGGTGAATCAATGCAATTATAAAAAATGCAAGGCTTAGCTAGGTGCAGTGATGCAAGCCTGTTGTCCCAGCTACTCAGGAAGCTGAGAGAGGAGGATTACTTGAGCCCAGGAGTTTGGGGCTGCAGTGTGCTATGATAGTGCCTGTGAATAGCCACTGTACTCCAGCCTGGACAACATAGTGAGACCTGGTCTCAAAGGAGAAGGAAAAAAAAAAAAAAAAAAAGTAAGGCTCTATTAGAGTCACATCCTCTGAGGCAAGTGATGACTGAGTGGCACCTGTGCATTTCTTTCCTCGGGAAAGTATGAAACACTGCCTGCATCCCCTAATGCTATGACTCTGCGAGTGCGCAATTCATCACATTTATAGCCTCTATGTCCACCAATGGAATCCCTGTCATGGGAGCACACCCATTACCTGTGTCAGAGCTTGGATACTTGTGTTGATGTCACCACTGGCTACTTGGGAGATAATGAAATTGATTGTGGATGCTGTATTACTGTGCATGTCATCGAAGTGTGGAGAAACAGCCCGGATCCTAGATAGCAGAACAAAGAGAAAACTTCAATCTCTATTACAAGACATCCCAGTCAACTGGAGTTACACAATTCTCCGCTAGGTCCAGGTCTTAGTTAACAACTGCTATCATTCAGAAAGTAATCAGTTCTAAAAAGTTTTAACTGCACATTACCACAAAGGGCACATTTCATGTATGCCTTCTGATCATCATGAACTGCTCATATTTAAATGAAAGAGTTTAACTCACTTGGGTTCAGGAATAAGGACTGGCTCAAAAATGTCATCCAGTTTGTGCTGAACAAGTTCTGGCATTTCACATCGGACTGTACCACTGTCATTCTCAATCTCATCTAGATCCAGCTGGAATTCTCGGCGGACCATCTGGGCTGCCTCAGGATGCCCACTCATGCTTCGGGCTTGGCTAAGGGAAGCAAAAGGAGGCTCCTGAACTAAAAGAGACTTCTTAACCAAAGGGCAAGAGTTAGCACTGTCAGTTGCCCCAGAGCTTCAGGACAGATGTTCAACTTCTGGTTTCAGCCCCCCTGAATGATTTAAGTCCCTGAGTCTAAGCAAGTGCCTTTAATAGGCAACACTGGTTCATGAATATCCTAAGAGGGTAGATAACTTTAATTTGTACTTACACTACCTGCCAAGTTAATAAGTATTTGTTCTAGTTCACTAAAGCCAACAAACCTTGTACTTCTATTCCTGATGGGGCAGAAAACAATAAAATATATTTGTATTGACTCAAAGTTCACTACTTATGGGCAAATACATAAGAAAAATCTAGACTGGTTGGTTCTTTTCCACCAAATTAACCAGCGCTTTAATTTTGCTAATCATAAGTACCATTCCATGCAGTGTTCAGCACATTTTATATTTTGTGAGACCACCAGTCACCCCTTTTTAGAATATTCACTCCTGACAGGTCAGGGCCAGCTTTACATCCAAGAAATAGGGATTCAAAGTTTCCAAATTCAAGTTCGTTAAAATTATACTCATGACACAACCCAAAATAGAGCTGTCTTGCTTAGGAGGCAGTATTTTGAGTCCCTAAGCCAATTTTGGGTTGCATGTATTTTATTTAGCCTTATCTCAAGAATAGGAAACTAAGCACAACCAAGTATAACACAAAGAAGAAAGTGAATCAATATTTTAGCCACATGACATTGAACTTTTGTGGAAGACTTGATTCTTGGGGTACTTACGGACACCCTCTACCCTGATTATAAACTCTAAGCTAGTCACCCTCCAGAGGGGATGAATCCAAGTCAGAAGTTAGAAAGATATAAGAGCCCTGCTAATGAGAAATTAGCAGGCAGTACTTACATCCTATAAGTGCGATACATAATTCTGTCCACGGAAAAGCAGTGAAAGAAGGCACAAGACCATTTAGAAGTGGTTTTGAGACAAAGACAAAGACAATGAAGACTGAAGGATCAAACATCTGGTTACAATACATTTACCCAGACTCTGTCATGCATGATAATGGCTACAAGAACTCAAGATTATGTTACAGGACAGGCTGTGAGCACACCAGGCAAAGGCCATGGAGATGCTCTCAGACAAGTATCTCCATCTACATACTTGAGTTTGGAAGACATGTCCTCAGCTGGTCCCTTGCGTAACATGTTGGCATTGGAGCTTATGTTCTGTGCACGCTGAGGTTTCTCTTCCACCTGTTTTATTGGTGCAGCAGAGGGTCTCTTTGCTGACCGCTTAATCCTCTCCTCAAGCATGCTCATATCCTTTTCAGAAAGCTGTAAAAAGAGGCCAAATTTAGAAACCTAACTGGATAACTCAATAGTATCTATTTTCATATCAAAACAAATAGAACCTTCTATGTTAGGACATGTTTACTTTCAAAGCACCACATTTCAAAATCAACTACTGTTAATACCTGCCTAGCTGCTATAGGAAGAGGAGATATGAAAGAAGGAGAGGGGCTGGGCACAGTGGCTCATGCTTGTAATCCCAGCACTTTGGGAGGCCAAAGCAGGAGGATCACTTGAGCCCAGGAGTTTTGATACCAGCTTGGGCAACATGGTGAAACCCCATCTCTACAAAAAGTATAAAAATTAGCTGGGCGTGGTGGCACGTGCCTGTAGTCCTTGCTACTCAGGAGGCTGAAGTCAGAGGATCACTTGAGCCCGGGAGGTCGAGGCTGCAGTGAACCATGATCACACCACTGCACTCCAACCTAGGTGACAGAGCAAGACCCTGTCTCAAAAAAAAAAAAAAAAAAGAAAGAAAGGATAAAAAAGAAAGCCAATTAGTAACTACAAATAAAAAGGTCAAAAATTAAATGAAGCTTCCCCATTTTTGTTTTGTCACCACTATCTAGCTGTGTGACTATGGGCAAGAAACTTCATTTTTGGTCATCTGTAAAATTCCCAACTGCTTTATATTCTTCACTGGGTAGTAGTGAGAATTTAATTAGAAAATATAAGTAAACGTATTTAAGCCCAGTGTAAATATATGGTGACACTATGAGGTAACTGAAGACGGAGGTCCAGACTCACTCAAACGAAATAAGAGGTCAGAGGCAGAACCTAATGTGAGTGGAAAACTGGCTCACGGCTGTAGCGCAAGATGTGATCTGACAGATACTAGCATCCACACTATACACAAATAAGCACTTTTTAACCAAAAACTCGATGCAGTAAAAATTACAGAGCAGACTGCCAGGCAGAATTTAAACCCAAGACTAGCTCAGATTTCTTGATTCAAAAATAGCACTCATTTCTAAAGCAAATTTGCTATGAATAGAATGCTCAGAAAAGAAAACTTGATTTCCATTAGAACAGCCTAATCAGAGACACCTCAAGGGTCTATCTGGATTCTAGGACACATTGATAGGTTGAGCTGACTAAAAAGTAGTAAAAACTTAGCTACAGTTGAGAGGACAGGAAACCTAACACCTAGGAGATCTTGCAATTCTTTACACGACATGCCGACAGTGTTCAGAGAAGTCACTCACATTTCCAATCAGTTTGAACACCTGATCCCCATGTACATTGTACACCGTTACAATGGTGTTGAGTGCAGCATTGCGTACAGCATTGTCACGGTCTCCTATGTGAACAGCTATTTCCTTTAAGGCTTTTCCTGGGGTTGGTTGGCAAACATTCATGCCATAGGACTCAACCAGACATCCCAGCTCTTCCAGGCACTCTGATGGGGGAGAAAGGCTAGATTAATGAGACAACACATATTTGGGACAGAGACTTATCCTTACTAGAGAAATTTCCCTTGGCATATATGAAGGACTAAAATCTTACTCTGGCTCTGCCTAGGATTTTTTGTTTACTGCCTTCTCTCAGTGAAAAAATGGTATTTCAGCAAGTGCTCCTGAAAGGAAGAGATGCCTGTGAGTCAGATGGCCCCTGTGCACTTGATTTTGTCACCAGGGTGATACTGAGTGGTGCCTGTATCACCTGATACCATGGCTCCACCAGTGTGCAACTCATCACTCTCACAGTCTAAATCAGGTGGTTGGAATCAACTACACAGGCACTGGAGAAATTTATTTGTTCATCTATAAACTATTTCTTCTATAGGCTACTGCTGCAGAGATTCACATCTCAGTTTAAACTGTTTGCTTCACCTGCTCTCTGCTTAGAGTTTTTGGATTTGGTTCCTTCCATGATAAAGGGAAACATCTTGCTAGCTGGGTAGACAAGGCACATCCGGTTCAGGATGGCACGAACATCTTTACGAATGACATCCTTTGGCTCTCCAACCTAGTCAACAAGGAAAATAATGATTAAGTGAGGCATTTCCTAAGTAGCAATGATTCTCCCATGCATTACTATGTTTTGAAAGAATAGGGAAATAGGGATGAGTGGGGAAGGTACCATGATATCATCAGTAAAAAAGGGAGAGGAAATAAAAATATAGAAACTGAGGTCAGCTGGGAACTTGAGCAGTCTCCCAGAGAGAGAACACCACATTACCTTGACGACAAGATAGGGGATGAAGGAAGATGCTTCATTCTCAGTAAGATGATATTCTTCCTCACTTAGCAAGGTGAAGAGCAATTTTAAATATTCTAGTGCTTTCATCAGGACGCTTGTATTGGTGTCAAAAAACCTCAGGGTAAGCCACTTTAAGATAAGATCCAGGCAACCAATAACACCTTCTTTTTCACTCTCCAGGTGCTTAAAATAAAACAAAACAAAACTCCCACAAATAAGAATAATCAAAATCTTAATTCTACTAGGCAAGTATCTCTTAAATTTTATTGGAGCCCAAAAAGAAAATGACAGATTTTTAAGCCTTCAATTAAGACCTAAAAAATATACACACACATTCATTTATTCTACCAAATAATAAGACAGCTCTAAAAATAGAGAACATAGTATATTCTACTTCCATTTCAAGTCATGCAAACTTCAGATTATTTCATAGGGCTCAGTATTTTTACATGTCTGAGATACATGTATATTTATCTATTGCAGACTTACATCAACCATAACAGCCAGGGCTTTGTTATGATGCTGAAAGTCGGAGTGAAACATCTCATCTTGTAACCATTTAGCCACACAGCTAGACATTTGAGTCTTTAGTTGCTCAATGTATTCATCCCGTGGGGTAGTAAAATTCCACTTTAGCACCTGGAAAAAACAAACAGTGAAAAGGGGCTACAGGGTGTTCAACTGAAATGATGTAGAGAGCCTTATATAATGCAGCTGCAGGAACAATTTAATAAAATATTTAAAAATTCAACAATATTCATTTGTAATTAAATATGAATGCGAATTTCAAAGTGTCATACTTCTTGAAGCTTAACAACTCTGAAAATCTTCTAGGAATATAAATTTTTGGAATTGTTTTTGAGACAGAGTCTCGCCTGTTGCCTGGGCACGGCAGAGTGCAGTGGCACGATCATAGATCACTGTAGCATTAACCTCCCAGGCTCAAGTGATTCTTCTGCCTTAGCCCCCCAAGTAGCTGGGACTACAGACATGCACCACTCTGCCCAGCTAATTAAAAAATTTTTTTTGTAGAGACGAAGTCTCAATATGTTGTCCAGGCTGGTTTTGAATTCCTGGGCTCAGGCAATCTGCCTGCCTTAGCCTCCCAAATTGTTGGGATGACAGGCATAAGCCACTGTGCCTGGCCTTGCAATTCTTACTAAAGAAAAAAAAAAATCAATCCTACATGTAACTATATAACATGGTGGACACTGCTGCCACATCTTTGATAGAGAGAAAATTTGAGGCCGGGCGCGGTGGCTCAAGCCTGTAATCCCAGCACTTTGGGAGGCCGAGGCGGGCGGATCATGAGGTCAGGAGATCGAGACCATCCTGGCTAACACGGTGAAACCCCGTCTCTACTAAAAATACAAAAAAAAATTAGCCGGGCGTGGTGGCAGGCGCCTGTAGTCCCAGCTACTCGGGAGGCTGAGGCAGGAGAATGGCGTGAACCAGGAGGCAGAGCTTGCAGTGAGCCGAGAGCGCTCCACTGCACTCCAGCCTGGGGGACAGAGCAAGACTCTGTCTCAAAAAAAAAAAAAAAGAGAAAATTTGAAATATCTATCAAAATTATGCATATCATCATTCTAGGAGTTTAATATAGATACACTCACATATGTGTACAAAGACCTACATTCAAAGATATTCACAGCAGCAGTGTTTGTAATAGTGAAAGACCAGAAACAACGTAAATGTCCAACATAGTGGGCGAAGGATAAAGAAAGGTACATACATATAATGCACCAATACAAACAGTGATACACACATATATACACAGATACGAATGATCTTTCAGATATTTCAAACATCATTAAAAGAAAATAGATACAGAACAAACAGTATGGCATGTCTGTATATGCCATCTGTATAAAAGGAGGGCTATATAAAAATATACATATGATAGTAGAGGTATAAAATATTTCTGGAGTAATACATTGAAAAAATGAGGACTAATATCCTCCCTGTGGATGGATACTGGAACAGAGACATGCTTTTCATACGATACTTTGCACTTTCTGTACTGCATATAATTTTTAAAAAAGATTATATATTTTGAAAACAAATTTAAGTATCTAATGAAATCAAAGCTACATAAGAGAAATGACTGAACTAGACAGTCACAAAATCTGCCTTGTAAGGTCTTAAAAAAGAAGGATTAATGAAGAAGCTTATACATCCAGTTAATTAAAAAAAAAAAATCAATGAATACATTCCATTCTCTGATTTTAAAAATGAAGATACCAAAAAAGCTACTAAATCATTTATTTCTACTTACAGGGAAAAATAAGCAATAACTCTATTCTATAGTTTCTTTTGTAGGAATTAATGCTCCCATAAACTAAAGAATAATATAATTTATAAGCAAAAGAAACACTTAATTCCTAGATATTAAACAATAACATGAATTTCAGACAGCAAAATTATTCTTGAACAACAATACAAGCAAAAATCTCCTGACGATTCTTAATCCTTCCTTACCTTCAATCCTTTTTCATCTTTCATCCTTTGCTCTTTTCCATTTGGAACAACAATAAAAATAGGCCCAGATTTGTCTTCATCCTCCTTTAAGCTGGTTTTGCTTGGCACCTTCTTCCCTTGTGCACTCTACAACCAAGGTTCAGGGAATACTGATTAGCTTGGCCACTTCTTAAGAATATGATGCTGCCGCCCAATAAAAGGGCACTGTAGAAAACAGAGATATCTTTCTACATGATATTTCACATGAAAAAACGTGCATCACAGAATCTTGTATATGTTTTTGAACAGGCTCTCTAGAAATTTTTCTGAGAATATTCTTAAGTAACTGTTGGTTAGTTCTTGGACTGGCATGTCATGTAGCTGGAAAAGCTGCTATTACTGATCATCAGTCTAGGTCACAAACTTTTTGTTTATTGGATAATTGTTTTTTTTTTTCTTGAAATCTTCAACACTATTTATAGCTTTCCATATTAATGACATCTTTTTTTTTTTTTTTGAGATGGAGTCTCACTCTGTCGCCCAGGCTGGAGTGCAGTGGTATGATCTCAGCTCACTGCAATCTCCACCTCCTGGGTTCAAGTGATTCTCCTGACTCAGCCTCCTCAGTAGGTGGGACCACAGGCGCCCACCACCACCCCTGGCTAATTTTTGTATTTTTAGTAGAGACAGGGTTTCACCATGTTGTCCAGGCTGGTCTTGAGCTCCTGACCTCAAGTGATCCACCCACCTCAGCCATTAATGACATCTTGAATGGCATTTACACATTTCAAAACACTAGTTTGAAAGCTTTTCTGTTTCTTTCCATTGATATTTAAATGTATCTCATAACAGTATAACTGAAGACCTTTTGAACTTGCTTCTAGAGAAAGTTACAAGAAATGCTTTAAATACTTAAGTCACTAAAGTGGTTTTAAAAAATAATCCAAGATTTAAAATCTTCATATCAGATAGAAAGAAAATAGTAAACAATAGTACATATATTTAAGGTAAAATTCAAATTTCATTACTGGAATCATTATTATTATAAATGTAGCACGGCCACTATTTCTAGTTGGCCAGAATTTCTTTCTAGTATAAACACTAAAGTCATTCAGACCAAACAAATATGAGATCATTTATATGAAACTGCTTTGTAAGTTTAAAAAGATTGGAAAAAAAATTATGGCATTAAGAACGGAGTCAAAAATACTGCAAAACACTCGTGATCAAAACTAAAATAAGCACTTGTTAAATTTGGGATGAGGACAGGCAGACAGGAAAAGAACAACGTCATTGGATAGCTGAAGATAATTACCCATTTAAATTAATTCACTGAGGAGTTAAAGGGCCTGAGCATAGGGAAGAAAAATGGTTTATTGTAATATTTAGAAGAAAGGCCCTAGAGTGTGTACTCCAAAATGGGGGTGTAATAATACATGTACTGGCTAAAAAACGTTCTCTATATTTTTTCATCAATTACAGGAAGTAAATTAAATAATTCTTTATTTAGACTATTAGATTTACTACCCATTGCACAATTTTGCAGTTTTCCTTTTGTAAGTATTAAATAATTAACACTCTGAAAATGTTTATTAATCTGAATCTTGATAGAGATAATGACAATTTTCTGTGATTTAAAAACTTAATTAAATGAAAAAATCACCCAGGGGATAAAGTTGAACATTTGAACACAGTGCTTTAAATTGTCCAACTCTCCATGAATAGTAAAAGAATTGGTGATGCATCAAAATAAATCCCACTGGGACAAAAGATATTTCCCTGCAGACTAACCGAAACATCTTCTAGTATGATGACAACAGTGCCACATTTGAAGGAGGTTGATTTAACTTCCTTTTCTTAAATCCAAATCAGCCTAAAGTGTTTATTATGCCAGAGCTACAAATGCTTTCTTTCTCCTTTTTTTTTTTTTTTTCCTGAGTCTCACTCTGTCATCCAGGCTGGAGTGCAATGGTGAGATCTTGGCTCACTGCAACCTCTGCCTCCTGGGTTCAAGCAATTCTCCTGCCTCAACTTCCCGAGTAGCTGGGATTACAGGTGTGCCACCATGCCCAGCTAATTTTTGTATTTTTAGGAGAGACAGGGTTTCTCCAGTTGTAGTTTGTATTTTTGTATTTTTAGGGGAGACAGGGTTTCTCCAGTTGGCCAGGCTGGTCTTGAACTCCTGACCTCAGGTGATCCGCCTGCCTCAGCCTCCCAAAGTGTTGGGATTACAGGCGTGAGCCACTGTGCCCGGCCCTTTCTTCTTTCAATAAAGTAAATCTTTCCCCGAAAATCTACATGAAAGGAAGATGACAGCACCTCTTGAGAGCAGGATGTCTCCATTTTAGGACGTTATTAAAAATGAGCCACAGAAATTTGTATAACTAATTTGATAATATCAACAGCAGTGATGTTCTTTTATATATAATATGATCCTTCCTAATAGAATGACTCAGTATGTCTCAAAAAAAAAAAAAAAAAAAAAAAGCAAGTCTACATCGAAGTATACAGAGTTAACATACCTTTGCTTTAGAGGATAATCCTGGAGCTTTGGCCTTTTTTGGATCAGGTTTGGGTTCTGTACTGCTGGAAATAGAATCTTCAGCAGGTGCTTTGAGAAAAAAAAAGTATATACTATAAACTTTAATATCATTTTATTTTGGACAGGTTAAATATGTAATGATGACCAGGAAGCTTGCAGCCTTAAATGTATCAATTTATAAGATGTTTTCAGTTAGTTGTTTTTTTTTTTTTTTTTTTTTTTATGAGACAGGATTTTGCTCCGTCTCCCAGGCTGGAGTACAGTGGTGCCTTCAAGGTGCTCACTGCAGCCCTGACCTCCTGGACTCAATGAATTCTCCCACCTCAGCCTCCCTAGTAGCTGGGACTACAGGCCCACCGCATCCAGCTAATTTTCTTTGTAATTTTTGTGGAGACAGTGTTTCGCCATGTTGCCCAGGCTGGTCTCAAACTCCTGGGCTCAAGCAATCCACCCACCTTGGCTTCCCAAAGTGCTGGGATTACAGGCGTGAGCCACTGTGCCTGGCTTAGATTTTTTTTTCCTAATAATTTTTCTCCCCAAATCGCTCTTTAAGCATAAGAGAGAAATTAATTCAGAAAATTGGTATCTCATTTACCAACATTTAAACTGTAGTTTCATTTGTTTTAGAGACAGGGTTTCTGTCACACAGACTAGAGTGCAATAGCACGATCAGGGTTCACTGCAGCCTTGACCTCCCTGGCTAAAACAGTCCTCCTACCTCAGCCTCCTAAATAGCTGGGACTACAGGCATGCACCACCAAGCCCAACTATTTAAAACAATTTTTTTTTTTTTTTTTTTTAGAGACGGGGTCTCACTATGTTGCCCAGGCTAGTCTTGACCTCCTTGTCCTCTCAAAGTGGTGGAATTACAGGCGTGAGCCACCATGCCCAGCCCAGACTGATACTTTCTTAAAGGTAAGGACATCTTTGATATTCAGTATCTGCTACATAGCAAGATTCCAATAAAAACTGAATATGTACTTTAATAAAGAGTTTTACACATGTAAATTTTTTTTTTTTTTTTTGAGACTAGTTCTGGCTTTGTCACCCAGGCTGGAGTGCAGTGGTGCAATCGTGGCTCATTGAAGCCTCAACCTCCTGGGCTGAAGTGATCCTCCCACCTCAGCCTCCTGGGTAGCTGGCTAATTTTTGTAATTTTTGTAGAGATGGGGTTTTGCCATGTTGCTCAGGCTGTAAAATTTCTAACTTTATAGCATCAACAATTTCTATTCCACTAAATTCAAGAATATTGTTTTGTTTAAGCAGTAAGTCTAAAAATGAATTGGTCACAGGTTATATATTATCAAATTTTATTTATTTTTATTTATTTATTTCGAGACAGAGTCTTGCTCTGTCCCCCAGGCTGGACTGCAGTGGCGTGATCTTGGCTTACTGCAACCTCTGCCTCCCGGATTCAAGCGATTCTCCTGCCTCAGCCTCCTGAGCAGCTTGGATTACAGGTATGTGCCACCATACCTAGCTAATTTTTGTATTTTTAGTAGAGGTGGGGTTTCTCCATGTTGGCCAGGCTGATCTCAAACTCCTGACTTCAAGTGATCCACTGGCCTTGGCCTCCCAAAGTGCTGGGATTACAAGCATGAGCCACTGTGCCCAGCCTATTATGGAATTTTAATATCAGGATAAAGAAATCAAGAATTTTCCCTTAAAGAAGGTTAATAAAGTGGATTAAGCTAGATTCTCCCAATTCCTCCTCTAATTATAGTATCCAGGAGCAGAAAATAGTTGTGGAAATGTAGGATGCAACACTTCAGAAAGGACTATTTTAATGTGCTATTCCAAAACTCCTTTTGGGGTCGGGTGTGGTGGTTCAAGTCTGTAAGTCCAGCACTTTAGGAGAATGAGATGGGAGGATCGCCTGAGGCCAGGAGTTTGAGACCAGCCTGCGCATCACAACAAAACCTCATCTTTATAAAAGGTAAAAAATTTAGCCAGGTGTGATGGCGCATGCCTGTAGTCCTAGCAACTTGGGAGGATGAGGCAGAAGGAACACTTGAGCCCAGGAGTTCGAAGTTGCAGTGAGCTATGATCACGCCACTACGCTCCCTCCTGGGTGACAGAGCAAGACCCCATCTCTAAAAACAAAACAAAACAAAAACAAAAAAACTTTTTAGAATTAGAAACCAAATTAGTCACCTTTGTACCCTTAGTACAGTTCTTGGCATAAAACAGGTACTTGACTACTTGACAAGTGTTTGTGAAAGGAAAGTAATCAGAGAAGGAAGGAGAGCTTGGATCTACGCTGTAAGGAAATGTGATTTTAAAAAGACAAGGCTGAATGTCTTTTTAGAGTTCCTCAGGGCTATTTCCTTCCCCTTTAACCCTCTTAAGATAGAGTTACCTGATGCAGGCTGGAATTTGGCTGGAGCGGACCCTCCCATTGGTTTAGAAGTTGCTTTAGTGGGTGGAGCAGGCTTGGCTGGCATGTTAGCTTTGGCTTTCTCTAGCATGGCCAATACCTGATCTTTAGAAGTTGGCTAGAGAGACAAAATAACATAAAAAGTGAGATCACATAAATGACAAAGTCGTACAAAACATGAACAAATCCTCTGTCAAACAAATGACTGAGAGCTCCTAGTTTTGAAATACCACTGAAGTAAGGGAGGCAGTACATGGTGTCAGAGAAGTCACACACATTATGAAGTCACACTAAGGTAGGTATCATTCTAGAAGGTCACAGTTTTCACCCCTGTGAGGTCAGATTTTTACTTCTACACTGCTTAATATTTTATTTTTGCTTGTTATGATTTCAAATTGAGACTCACAGGAGGTAATATGGTTTTTTCCTCATATAAATTCAGGTTTAATATATATATTTTTTGAGACGGAGTTTCTCTCTTGTTGCCCAGGCTGGAGTGCAGTGGCACGATCTCAGCTCATTGCAACCTCTGCCTCCTGGGTTCATGCAATTCTCCTGCCTCAGCCTCCCAAATAGCTGAGATTACAGGCATGTGCCACCAAACCCGGCTAATTTTTTTGTTTTTGTAGAGATGGGGTTTCACCATGTTGGCCAGGCTGGTCCTGAACTCCTGACCTCAGGTGATCCACCTGCCTCGGCCTTCCAAAGTGTTGGGATTACAGGCGTGAGCCGCTGTGCCCGGCCAATGTTAAATATATTTTTTAATAGCTTTTAACAGCAATAGCAGCAACAAGAAGTAGTACCTTTAGTTTCCCAGTAGCCTTGGCCATTTTTTCATATCCTAAATGCATCATGAAGAATGGCAAAGCATCTTGGGCCTTCTTTCGCACATCTCCATTTCGATCTTCTAGGCAGGAGTAGAGATGAGGAACACAAAGGATAAGGTCTGTAGGAGTGGAACGAAGAGTAGGTAGTTTCTCAGCCAGCCAGCCCAGAAGCTGCCAAAAGAAATAAGGACTAGTTACACACTTCACATGAAGACTGTTATCATTTATGATCTCAGGCTTACTGATTTCATTAGTCTCAAGCACTGAATCAGCTTTCACACTGTAACTTTCCAATATGAAATCAGTACTTTTCATAATTCAAGAACTGTGCTATATTTAAATAATATATGCAATGATGACAATCATCTTTAAGATAAGGACACATTTCTTTGGACTATATTTGGGTATTAAATTATAAAGCTTTAATACATCTTAAAGATGAAAAACTTTTACTTATCTCCCTTTAGTTCTGAAAAATATTTAGCTAGAAGACCCAAAGCACTTATTGTGATCAGAAGGTTACAAATTTTACCAAGACTTCTATTTTTTGCCTTATGTTGACATTTTTCTTCTATATATCCCTAAAATCGTTCATATTTGTATTTTTCATTTTTGAGACAGGGTTTCACTCCCGTCACCCAGGCTGGAGGGCAATGGCATAATCTTGGCTCGCAGGCCAGTGGGATTGGCTTCAGTCATGCAGCACAATTCCTTGGAGATTTATCTGTATTATTGTATTTACCAGCAGTTTGTTCTTAATTGCTAAATAGTATTCCATGTATGGATGTACAAGAGATTTAACCATTCACCTACTGACAGGTATCTGAACTGTTTCTAGTTTTTGTCTATTATGCAGTAAAATGCTCTACCCTTGAGCTATAATCTCAGTTTTTGGCTACTATGATTGAAGTTGTATGAATATTTGTACATAAATTTTTGTATGGACATAAATTTTCATTTTTCTGAAATAAATGCCCAAGAGTGCAATTGCTGGCTCATATAGTAACTGTATGTTTAGTTTTATTAGAAAATGCCAAACTATTTCCTGAAGTGGCCGTACCATTGTACATTTCCAGCAGCAATGCATGATTGTTTAGGTTTCTCCAGCATTTCGCGTTACCATTATTTTTAACTTTAGCAATTCTGATGATTGTATAGTGATATTTCAACGTAGCTTTAATTTGCATTTCCCTGTTGCTAATAACACTGAGCATCTTTTGTTTTTTTGAAATCAAGTCTTGCTCTTGTCACCCAGGCTGGAGTGCAATAGCATCATCTCAGCTCACTGCTCACGGGCTTGGCCATGGATACCCATTTTCTGATTTTTCTGTTGTTACTGTTGAGTTTTCAGAGTTCTTTATATATTCTAGATATTAGTCCTTTATTGGATACTGGCTTACAAATCTTTTCTGTTGTTCTGTAGCTTGTTTTATTATTTTCATGTGGTTTTTTTTTTTTGCAGAGTAAAAGTTTTTAATTTTCATGTGGTCCGATTTATCAACTTTCCTTTTATCGATTATGGTTTTGGTTTTAAGTCTAAGAATTCTTTGCCAGCCTTACATCCTGGAGATTTTCGTTTGCACTTAAAAGTTCTATAGTTTTATGTTTTACATTTAAGTCCATAATCTGTTTTGAGACAGTGAGGTTTAGGGTGAGGTTCATTTTTTTGTTTATGGATGTCCAATTGCTCCAGAATCATTTGTTGAAAAGACTATACTTCCTCCATGGAATTATTTTTGTAGCTTTGTAAAAAATTAGTTGATATTAGTGTGGGTCTATTTCTGGGTTCTCTCTGTTGTTCCAATGATCTATGTGTCTATCTCCACCCCATCCTCCTACTACCACTATCACAGTATCTTGATTACATTAGCAATATAGCAATATAGGAAGCTAACTGTAAAGTGATTCTTCTTTTTTTGTTTGTTTGTTTTTGTTTTTGAGATGGAGTCTTGCTCTGTCGCTCAAGCTGGAGTGCAGTGGCGCGATCCTGGCTCACTGCAACCTCCGCCTCCTGGGTTCAAGTGATTCTCCTGCCTCAGCCACTCAAGTAGCTGGGACTGCAAGCGCGTGCCACCACACCCAGCTAATTTTTGTATTTCTGGTAGAGACGGGGTTTCACCATGTTTGCCAGGATGATCTCGATCTCTTGACCTCATGATCTGCCCGCCTCGGCCTTCCAAAGTGCTGGGATTACAGGCGTGAGCCACTGCGCCTGGCCCTCACCATTAAGTTTCATATTATCTGTAGAGGTTGTTATGCAGATGCTTATATCAAGTTGAGGTAATTCTCTTTCGTTACTAACTTGCTGAGAGGTTTTAATCATGAATGCATGTTCGATATGTCAAATGCCTTTTTTGCCATCAATTGACATAATCACGAATTTTGTTATTCTGTTGTTATGATTACTCTGATGGATTTTTCAATGCTCTATTTTTCTTTTTTTTTTTTTTTGAGACGAAGTTTCGCTTTTGTCACCCAGGCTGGAGTGCAATGACGCGATCTCGGCTCACTGCAACCTCTGCCTCCCGGGTTCAAGTGATTCTCCTGTCTCAGCCTCCTGAGTAGCTGGGATTAGAGGTGCCCACCACCACCATGCCCAGCTAATTTTTCTATTTTTGGTAGAGACGGGGTTTCACCATGTTGGCCAGGCTGGTCTTGAACTCCTGACCTCAGGTGATCCACCCACCTTGGCCTCCCAAAGTGCTGGGATTACAGGTGTGAGCCACTGCAACTGGACTATTTTTTTGTTTGTTGTTTTTTGAGATGGAATCTTACTGTTACCCAGGATGGAGTGCAGTGGCGTGATCTCAGCTCACTGCAACCTCTGCCTCCTGGATTCAAGCGATTCTCCTGCCTCAGCCTCCCGAGTAGCTGGGATTATAGGCCCACACCACCACACCCAGCCAATTTTTTGTATTTTTAGTAGAGACAGGGTTTCACCACGTTGGGCAGGCTGGTCTCCAACTCCTGATCTCAAGTGATCTGCTCACTCGGCCTCCCAAAGTGCTGGGATTACAGGCATGAGTCACTGCACCCAGCCTCTATTTTTATGTTCTGATTAAAACCTCTGATTTTAATAAGAGCTATTTATGACAAACCCACAGCCAATATCATACTGAATGGGCAAAAGCTGGAAGGATTCCCTTTGAAAACCGGCATAAGACAAGGATGCCCTCTCTTACCACTCCTTTTCAACATATTATTGGAAGTTCTAGCCAGGGCAATCAGGCAAGAGAAAGAAATAAGGGTATTCAAATAGGAAGAGAGGAAGTCAAATTATCTCTGTTTGCAGAGAACATGATTGTATATTTACAAAACCCCATCCTCTCAGCCCAAGAACTCCTTAAACTGATAAGCAACTTCAGCAAAGTCTCAGGATACAAAATCAATGTGCGAAAAGCACAAGCATTCCTATACACCAATAATGGACAGAGAGCCAAATCATGAGCAAACTCCCATTCACAATTGCTACAAAGAGAGTAAAATACCTAGGATTACCTCTTCAAGGAGAACTACAAACCACTGCTCAACGAACACAAACAAATGGAAGAACATTCCATGCTCATGGATAGGAAAAATCAATATCATGAAAATGGCCATACTGCCCAAAGTAATTTATAGATTCAATGCTATTCCCATCAAGCTACCATTGACTCTCTTCACAGAATTAGAAAAAACTACTTTAAATTTCATATGGAACCAAAAAAGAGCCTGTATAGCCAAGACAAACCTAAGTAAAAAGAGCAAAGCTGGAGGCATCACGCTACCTGACTTCAAACTATACTGCAAGGCTACAGTAACCAAAACAGCATGGTACTGGTACCAAAACAGATATATAGACCAATGGAACAGAACAGAGGCCTCAGAAATAACACCACACATCTACAACCATCTGATCTTTGACAAACCTGACAAAAACAAGCAATGGGGAAAGGATTCACTATTCAATAAATGGTATTGGGAAAACTGGTTAGCCATATGCAGAAAACTGAAACTGGACCCCTTCCTTACACCTTATACAAAAATTAACTCAAGATGGATTAAAGAATTAAACCTAAGACCTCAAACCATAAAAACCCTAGAGGAAAACCTAGAATACTATTCAGGACATAGGCATGGACAAAGACTTCATGACTAAAACACCAAAAGCAATGGCAACAAAAGCCAAAATTGACAAATGGGATCTAATTAAATTAAAGAGCTTCTGCACGGCAAAACAAACTATCATCAGAATGAACAGGCAACCTACAGAATGGGAGAAAATTTTTGCAATCTATCCATCTGACAAAGGGCTAATATCCAGAATCTACAAGGAACTTAAACAAATTTATAAGAAAAAAACAACCCCATCAAAAAGTGGGTGAAGGATATGAACAGAAACCTTTCAAAAGAAGACACTTATGTGTCCAACAAACATATGAAAAGAAGATCATCACTGGTCATTAGAGAAATGCAAATCAAAACACAATGAGATACCATCTCACGCCAGTTAGAATGGCGATCATTAAAACAACAGATGCTGGAGAGGATGTGGAGAAATAGGAACCACTTTTACACTGTTGGTCGGACTGTAAATTAGTTCAACTATTGTGGAAGACAGTGTGGCAATTCCTCAAGGACCCAGAACTAGAAATACCATTTGACCCAGCAATCCCATTACTGGGTAATACCCAAAGGATTATAAATCATTCTACTATAAAGACACATGCATATGTATGTTTACTGCAGCACTATTCACAATAGCAAAGACTTGGAACCAACCCAAATGCCCATCATGTTAGACTGGATAAAGAAAATGTGGCACATATACACCACGGAATACTATGCAGCCATAGAAGAAGAATGAGTTTGTGTCCTTTGCAGGGACATGGATGAAGCTGGAAGCCATCATTCTCAGCAAACTAACATAGGAACAGAACACTAAACACCGCAATTTCTCACTTGTAAGTGGGAGTTGAACAATGAGAACATACGGACGCAGGGAGGGGAACATCACACACTGGGGCCTGTCAGGGGTTGGGGGGCAAGGGGAGGGATAGCATTAGGAGAAATACCTAATGAAGATGACGGGCTGATGGATGCAGCAAACCACCATGACACGTGTACCCATGTAACGAACCTGCATGTTCTGCACATGTATCCCAGAACTTAAAGTATAATAAAAAAAACAAAAAACACAAAACCTCTGATTTTACAATTTAAATGTTTAAAAAAAGGGAAAAATTCCACAAAAAGCCTAGTCCTCTAAAAAGTGTTGTTGATAAAGAAGCATGTGAAAGGAAAAAATGGAAGCACATGAACACAAAGGCCCCAGGAATGTGATTTCATTTTATTAACTGTTTTATAATGAAACTCATTCTAACCATAAATGCGTATTTATCAGACAGGCCCAAGCCCCTATGGAAGTAAATGACATGAGTAATGCACATGATTAATTTATGATACTAACCTCTTGCCTCAAGAAAGGATTTTCCTTTTTGAGCTCTTCAGAAAGATCTTCTCCTTCCAGCCATTCCTTCATGCCAGTCTGTTCTGCCCAAGCATTCACAGTCGCTAAGGCAGCAGCTCGAACATTGTTCTAAATGGAGAAGATAATCAGCAAAAATAATATCTACTACAGTTTGGAGGTAGGGGGTGATCACTGTTGCTTTATGAACATGAACAATGGAGGGTTCTCTAAGGCCCACATGAACATATATGAAACCATCTTCTCTGAAACAGAAACTAGTTCTATGATTGTACTAAAACTCCAAAGTAAAGTAGAAATATAAAACTCCAAATTGTAAAACTTGTGTACTCAGTTAATCAGGCAAAATAGTGAGTGATCTGGGCATAAAATATCATGTAAGAAGAATAACTCTTAGGCCGGGCGCGGTGGCTCACGCTTGTAATCCCAGCACTTTGGGAGGCCAAGGCGGGCAGATCACGAGGTCAGGAGATCGAGACCACGGTGAAACCCCGTCTCTACTAAAAATACAAAAAAACTAGCCAGGCGTGGTGGCGGGCACCTGTAGTCCCAGCTACTCGGAGAGGCTGAGGCAGGAGAATGGCGTGAACCCGGGAGGCGGAGCTTGCAGTGACCCAAGATTGCGCCACCGCACTCCAGCCTGGGCGACAGAGCGAGACTCCGTCTAAAAAAAAAAAAAAAAAGAATAACTCTTATATTTTGTTTCCTGAATAGTTGGGGGCATTTACGTCCATGTCTGTCTGCTAAAGAATGAAATTCTAAATGTTAAACACATCATAATGGTTAAGACTGAAATTGCTAATAAATTGACTGAAAGTTATGTTTTTATATTAATTTACATTAATATTAAAATAGCACAAATTATATTAAAGAAAGTTCCTCAAGTTAACTAAATTATACAACAGTATAGAGATATTCAAATATTTAGTCTAGGGCTAAACATTGTAACCTTCAATGACATTTCAGTGACTTCTAGGACTATGAAACACAAATATCTTGCTGAACTACTAGAAGATCCCACTCTAATAGTTCAGAAAAATAAAAGTAGAAAATAACTTAATGAACTCCAAATTCACATATTTATTCACTATAGCAAAATGTTACACAATTATGTTATAATCATAATAGCAACCATTTATTGTGTGCATACTACATGAGACAGGCACAATAAAATGTACCTTACATACACACTCATTTAATTCTGTAAGAAAGAAATTTCACAGATACAGAAAACTGACCCTCAATGAAGACAGCTTATCTAAAAGTCACAAAACTAATAAGTGATATCTGGTCACCTTAATATTGCCTGGAAGATAAAAATGTTTACTGTTTTTCTTCTAATACTTTCATCTTTATAAAGTTTATAAGGTCTTTATGTGACTCTAAAAAGAGAATTATCTTTAACCCAAGATATGGCTGGCCTATTCCAGAATGGAACTATGGTGAAAAGAGTTAGGTTTACCTTGCTGTCTCCAAGGACTGTGATGATAGGGATGCCTAAATTTTTTACATGTTGCTTAATATTTGGGCCCATGGCTACTGCCAGTTGTTGCAGGATATTCAACGTTTGCTGTACCTGAGTGGAAAGAGCCAATACTTTATGTTGAAACCATAAGCAAGTTGCGTGCAAACTTCCGTAAATTTGCTGCTATACTGTCAATACAGCAGGAGATTTCTGGCCTACTCAAGAGACAGAGATGTTGGCTTGTCATGCTATTCTACTTATTCTAATTAACTTTTAGGCAGTGGCCTCTCTTTTTATCATCAGTTCGTAAAACTAGATTATCAGAATTTATAGATTTATAGACCAGAGATTATAGTACTTTACAACTTTAAGGTAAAATCTAGTTTAAGGAAATCCTGACATAAAAATCCACATTTAAAAATCGGAAATTATCATGTTTACGTGTATTACAAGCAGTTTTATACAAATATATTCAATATTGGATTCCTGCAAAAAGCAAATCCTGAGACTCATAAAAATTTGATAAATAAATCTGCCAACTACCATCACATATTGAGATACACTTAATAAATTAAAGGCAGTTATTTCTAGTTCAAAGCAAATAAAGTAACCACTTATTTTTTGCGAGTGAAGGCTACACTGAAAAGGTAACTCCTGCAGCAGCGGGGAGGGGAGATAAAAAGAACAGCCGTATGCTCTACATACCAAGATTTTATTTGAATCATTGAGTCGACCCTTCAAGGCAGTTGGAAGTTCACCTATATTCGGTTGGATAAATTTTGCTTCATTAATAATACCTGCCACTTCATCTAGGCCTTCTTTCCTAATCTTCCAATTCTTATCACCAATCTTAGATACCAACTCTGAAGTGATTTTATCACTGAAAAACAGAAAATAACCTTTAATTCCAGACTCCAAAAAAACGATGATATCATATAAGTTCCCCTCACTGAATTCAAAAAGAAGACAACATTCAGAATTCAATACAATGAATGAAATAAACCATTTCACAGACTGGAACCTACCTGATCTCCGTCCTTGGCAAAAGATCAACGACATCATTGCTCCCGTCATCTGGTTCATCTCCATCTTCTCCTTCATCTGTACCGCTTGTGCTATGTTTGGAAATTCCTCTGGTTGGAGCAGGTGGACTTTGTCCCTGCATCTATACACAAATGAATGAGTAAGGCTAATGAAATTTATATAGGATATGGGAACAAACAAATTAGAGAGGGTGCCTATGTCAAACTCTCATTCCTTTATAATACCTATTTACACAGTAAATAGTAAATAGTATTTGACTGCTACCTAGATTACAATTTTGAGACCACATGTCAAAAGGTATTTTTATACAAAACCTACTAGAAGGCAGGGTGTGGTGGCTCACACTTATAATTCCAGTACTTTGGGAGGCCAAAGCGGGTGGATCATCTAAAGTCAGGAGTTCGAGACCAGCCTGGCTGACACAGTGAAACCTCGTCTATACTAAAAATACAAAAATTAGCGGGGTGTGGTGGTGCACACCTGTGGTCCTAGTTACGCAAGAGGCTAATGCAGGATAATCACTTGAACCCAGGAGGCATAGGTTGCAGTGAGCTGAGATTGCCCACTGCACTCCAGCCTGGGTGACAGAGCGAGATTCTGTCTCCAAAACAAAACATTCCCCCAAAATCTGTTAGAATTATGAAGCTATCTTTTGACTCATATACTCAAGACAATACAGAGCAAGTGTACCAACACTCAGCAATTTCAGTTAGAAATATTATTTGAGGAGGGTCAAGTTTGTTTTTTTTTTTTCTGAGACGGAGTCTTGCTCTGTCGCCCAGGCTGGATGGAGTGCAGTGACGTGATCTCAGCTTACTGCAAGCTCCGCCTCCCAGGTTCATGCCATTCTCCTGCCTCAGCCTCCCGAGTAGCTGGGACTATAAGCGCCCGCCACCACACCTGGCTAATTTTTTGTATTTTTAGTAGAGACGGGGTTTCACTGTGTTAGCCAGGATGGTCTCCATCTCCTGACCTCATGATCTGCCCGCCTCGGCCTCCCAAAGTGCTGGGATTACAGGCGTGAGACACCACACCCGGCCGAGGAGGGTCAAGTTTTTAAATTTATGTTTTTATTTTATATTTTTCAAAAATGTTATATTTGGCCAGGAACAGTGGCTCATGCCTGTAATCCCAACACTTTGGGAGGCTGAGGTGGGAGGAGTGCTTGAGCCCAGGAGCTCAAGACCATCCTGGGCACCAAAGGGAGACCTTGTCTCTACAAAAAATTTTAAAAGTTAGCTGGGCATGACAGCATGTGCCTGTGGTTCCAGCTACTTGGGAGCTAAGGCAGGAGGACCACTTCAGCCTGGGGGGTTGAGGCTGCAGTGGGACATGATTGTGCCAATGCACTCCAGCCTGGGTGACAGAGTAAGACCCTGTCTCTAAAAAAAATTAAATAAAATGTTATATTTAATGTACTTTTTGACCAGGTAATACATTTACAACGTTTGACATTGTATGAAAGAACATAAAGAGGAAAATCTCCCATTCTATATTGTAGCTAGTTATCTTCCTTATACATAAAACCATTGGCTGGTCTTGGTGGCTAACGCCTGTAATCCCAGCACTTTGGGAGGCCAAGATGGGCAGGTCACCAGAGGTCAGGAGCTTGAGACCAGCCTAGCCAACATGGTGAAACCTCATCTCTACTAAAAATACAAAAATTAGCCTGGCATCGTGGCACATGCCTGTAATCCCAGCTTCTCAGCTGAGGAGGCTGAGGCAGGAGAATTGCTTGAACCTGGAAGGTGGAGGTTGGAATAAGCCCAGGAAGTGCCATTGTACTGCAGCCTGGGCAACAAGAGTGAAACTCCGTCTCAAAACAAACAAAACAACCCAAAAACAAAACAAACAAACAACAAATAAAAAAAATTTTTTTTTTCTTTTTGAGACAGAATCTTGCTCTGTCACCCAGGCTGGAGTGCAGTGGCATGATCTTGATTCACTGCAACCTGTGCCTCCTGGGTTCAAGTGATTCTTATGCCTCAGCCTCCTAAGTAGCTGGGATTCCAGGGCGTGCCACCACACTTGGCTGACTTTTGTATTTTTAGTAGAGACGGAGTTTCGCCATATTGGCCAGGCTGGTCTCGAACTCCTGACCTCAAGTGATCTGCCCGCCTTGGCCTCCCAAAGTGATGGGATTACAGGCGTGAGCCACCAAGCCCAGCCAAAATCATCAATTTCTTATGAACTCTTCCAGGGATACTTTATTGTGCATAAAAGCAAATACATACATATTCTTCATTCCAGAAAGACAGAGTCTCAGTATGTTACCCAGGCTGGAGTGCAGTGGCTCTTCATAGTTGTGATCCCACTACTGATCTGCACTGGAGTTTTGATCTGCTCTGTTTCTTTTTTTTTTTTTTCTTTTGAGAAAAGGTCTCTCTGTGTGGCCTAAGCTCGAGTACAGTGGTAGAAACACGGCTCACTAGAGCCTCAACCTCCTAGGCTCAGGTGATCCTCCCACCTTGGCCTCCTGTGTAGCTGGGACCACAGGCATGTGCCACTATGCCTGGCTAATTTTTTGATTTTTTTTTTGTAGAGACAAGGTCTGATTTTGTTGCCCAGGCTGGTCTTAAACTCCTGGGCTCAGGGGGTCCTCCTGCCTTGGCCTCCCAAAGTGCTGGGATTACACGCATGAACCACTGCACCTGGCCGACCTGCTCTGTTTCTGATCTGGGCCAGTTCACCTCTCCTTGGGCAACCTGGTGGTCTCAGCTCCTGGGAGGTCACAATACTAATGCTGAACTTAGTGTGGACACCCAACTGGCATAGCACACTACAGCCCAAAACATCTGCGCTTAAACTGTAGCTTAAGCTACTCCTGAGTAGCTGGGACTACAGGCGTGCACCACCACATCCAACAGTTTAGTCTTAATGAGATTCTCAAGTCCACTAACAGATTGTATCATTTATGGAAATTCTACCTTCTCAAATTCTGCATCTATCTGGGATAGGAGGGCAGGCTTCTCATCCTCAAAGAACATTCGCAAAGAGGGACCAACATACAGATACATCACGCCAAGCAGGGTTATGGCAGCAGTCCTCACAGCCTGCCAGACAGAAGAAAAAGAACTTTTTAAATCACAAAGATGGCAATAATAACTTTTTAAATCTACAAAGATGGAAATACTGCCCTATATATGTTGTTATGTACTCACTGGGTTTGTTGCAGCAAGAGCTGTCTTCACATTGCTAATGAAAGCTTTGACATTCAACCTAGAAGAAACATTCAGAATTAAAAGCAAACAAATGAAACCCTCAAAATATTCAATTGAGTTTTATAAAGCCAGACTCTAGGACTGGCTCCCTTTGGCGAAGTTCTCACTTTTTCTCTTCCTACACTAACTTTATTTTATTTATTTGAGACAGAGTCTTGCTCTGTCACCTAGGCTAGAGTACAGTACATGATAGCTCACTGCAACCTCTGCCTCTCTGGTTCAAGTGATTCTCATGCCTCAGCCTCCTGAGTAGCTGAGATTACAGGTGTGCAACACCACGCCCAGCTAATTTTTTTTGTTTGTTTGTTTTTAGTAGAGACAGGGTTTCACCATGTTGGCCAGGCTGGTCTCGCACTCCTTACCTCAAGTGATCTGCCTGCCTCAGCCTCCCAAAGTGCTGGGATTACAGGTGTGAGCTACCGCACCCAGCCTCCTACACTAACTTTAAAGTGAGCTTTAAATACTATCTATATGCTGACAATCCTATTACACTTAATTACAACTCCTAAATCCAATACTGAACTCTCTCCTGAACTCCAGATTCACGTCATCCAGCTGCCTTTGTGATATTTCCATTTGTATGCCTGGAAGGCAGCCTACATCTAATATATTGAAACCAAACTCCCGATTGTCCTCACTCCAATCCCAAAACCTGTTCCTGCCAGTCTTCTCCACCTCAGTAAAGAGCCACATTTTTCTTCCAGTTGTTCAGGCTCTCCTTGACTTTTTGAAGTTATCCCTGACTTGTCTCTCTCTTGTTCTGTTCTACTTTTTAAATATCAGTTATAACACTTCCACTTCTACAATCTATGTCCAAGCCACCAGAATTTCTCGACAGGATTATTCCAATGGCCTACTAATTCGTCTTCCTGTCTTTGATCTCCTCTCTGTTTTCTCTGACAATAGTTAGAATATGAACCTGTTACTCTTCTGCTCAAAAATCCCCTAATGCCTTCCCAACTTATTCAAAATGTTGAGGCCCCACATGACCTGGCACCCATTCTTTCTCCAGCTTTATCTCCTACCACTTCCTACCCACTCACTCATTGTTCTATAGCTACATTCTGAAGGAAATACACTCCTTGCTATTTTAAATACATCACATGTGCTCCTACCACAGAGCTTTTGGCATTTGCTCTTCCCTTGGTCTAGAATGCTCCTCTCTGATGATCACAGCTTGCTCTCTCATGTCCTGGTCTCTGCTCAAATGTCATTTTTTCAGGAAGAACTCTTCAACTACTATATAGAAAACAACACCATCTAAACTATACCACATTAGTCCATTTAACCCCTCATCCTGCTTTACATAAACATATATATGTAAAAAAAAATATATATATTTTTTGAGATGGAGTTTTGTTCTTGTTGCTGAGGCTGGAGATCAATGGCATGATCTTGGCTCACTGTAACCTCTGCTTCCTGGATTGAAGTGATTCTCCTGCCTCAGCCTCCTGAGTAGCTGGGATTACAGCACCACCACACCCAGCTAATTTTGTATTTTTAGTAGAAGCGGGGTTTCTCCATGTTGGTCAGGCTGGTCTCGAACTTCTGACCTCAGGTGATCTGCCCACCTCAGCCTCCCAAAGTTCTGGGATTACAAGCATGAGCCACCGCGCCCGGCCTGCCTGCCTCTCTGTCTCTCTGTCTCTCTCTCTCTCTCTATATATATTTTTAACTGTTTATTACCTATCTTTCTTTACTCAAATGTAACTCCCATGAAACAGAAATTTAATTTCGTTCATGATGTATTCTGAAGGACTGGAACAAACAATTGGAACACTGTAGTGGCCAATATGTAATTGTTTAATAAATGAATAAATGAAAGATCATAACAAAAAAGAGGAAAATACACGGCTTTTATGGCTTTTATAAGTGACATGCCAAGAGATTTGTGTTATATCAAAGACTATACAATTAAGAGGAATTACAACAATACCCTCAACTATGGGAGAACACCACAGATAATAACATAACAAACAGTTCTTTGTTATTTGAGTAACTTCTAGAGTAGTGTTTTTCAATCAGTAGAACTCGAAATACCCTTTTACAAGATATTAACAGGCATGTTGCAAAATGTAGCATGGCACAGAGAAAGGCAACATAGTATAGCAGCTACATCATTCTTTCTCCAAACTAGAATGCCTGGATTAAAATCTTGGTTTTGCCACTTCCCTAACTACGATGGGCCCAAATTACTTAAACTTTCTGTGCCTTAGTCCTCATCTATAAGATAGGGATAACATAATACCTCACTTAGTTGTTACGATGATTAAATCAAATGAATTATGATTTAGAAAGTGCTTTTTAAAAGTACCTGGAATAAAGTAAACTGTATTAAGTTTTGTTTTAAATAAACAACTGTGCTCTATATGCAAATAAGTTTGGGAACAGTGGGTTAAACAAAGTTAAACAAGCTCTTCTATTGCAGGATTTCTGACAGCATTTAACTCACCAAGGCATACTGTAAGTATTTAAACAAATGTAATTATATACAGAAATTTCCTAATGTATTTGACTAGAAATTCTTGGAACTGGATTTTCTGTGGGACAGCTATTAATGCTTAAGGAAAAATAACTTAGAGAACTCTTTCCGTGAATATCAAAAAGCAGGAACACAAGCCAATACAGACCTTTGAGAACAAAGGTAATTTTATTTTATATAAATGAGACAATCCAGCTCTCGCTCTTCAGAAATAAACAGCAATAGCTATGACAAATCACGACTTAGAGACTGACAGAACATTTATTTGTTCTGACTTACCCAGAAAAACCAAATTCTTTTATGGCATTTGATAGCCAATTCAGAGTTTCTGACTGATTTTTGGGATTCTTTTGTGAAAAAGCCATTGACACAACCTGAAACGGGAAAAACAACGGATCTGTGTTTTATCTTGTATTTCTTATAGAAATACAGCACGATATGAAGGCAGATGTGCATTAAACAGTTTTCTGATGCTAAAACAACTGCAAGAATGCCTTAGGAACAAGAGTGGACCTACACAAGAAAATGAGGTGAGTGATAGTAGGGCTAAAGGCATTCTGGACTGTTTATAGCTTTGTAGCAAGCAATTACTCTGCATTATAATGTCTTTTTTTTTTTTTTTTTTTTAAGAGACAGGGTCTTGCTCTGTCACCCAGGAGTACAGTGGCACAATCATCAATCATTGCAGCCTCAAGCTCGTGGGCTTTCACCTTCTATAGAATTTTTTGTTTGTTTTGAGACAGAGTCTCACTCTGTTGCCCAGGCTGGAGTACAGTGGCATGATCTTGGCTCACTGCCACGTCTGTCTCCCCGGTTCAAGTGATTCTCCTGCCTCAGCCTCCCTAGTAGCTGGCATTACAGGTGTGCACCACCACGCCCAGCTAATTTTTGTATTTTTAGTAGAGACAGGGTTTCACCATGTTGGCCAGGCTGGTCTCAAACTCCTGGCCTCAAGTCATCCTCCCGCCTCGGCCTCCCAAAGTGCTGGGATTACAGGTGTGAGCCCCTGCGTCTGACCAAATATTTTTGACTAAGATAAATTTTCATCACTAGGCAATAGAGTATTTTTAAAGGTAAAAATAAAAATGCAGTATCAAAGGGCCAGGCATGGTGGCTCACGCCTGTAATCCCAGCACTTTGGGAGGCTGAGGCAGGTGGATCACCTGAGGTCAGGAGTTCGAGACCAGCCTGGCCAACGTGGCGAAATCCCGTCTCTATTAAAATTCAAAAATTAGGCAGGCGTGGTGGCAGGCACCTGTAATTCCAGCTATGCAGGAGGCGGAAGCAGGAGAAGCACTTGAACCTGGGAGGGTTGCAGTGAGCCGAGATTGTACCACTGCACTCCAGCCTGGGTGACAGAGTGAAACTCCATCTCAAAAAAATGCAGTATCAAAAAAGATTTTACTTGAGAAGACAAAAACTAATGTTTAATTAGTAAGCTTAAAGTTTGGGGGAAAAATTGGGAAAACTGGAGGAATAAGAGTTCTGTGTCACTAACCTGTTCAGCAGTCCATGGTAACATACAGGCTTCAGCTATTGCTGTCATAGCTTCTTTTGCATTGTTCCCACATTTCACATCTCCAATCTTGTCCACAAGGCCATCTAATACAATCTGAGCTGACGTTTTGGAAAAATTTCCCTTCTGGGCAATCAAAGCAACTATATGAAGCTTCATTTGCATCACCTGAACAAGGATAAGAATCATAAAGTTAAGAGCAAGCCAAGGACATTTGTTTATTTACTTGTATTAACAGCATGTAACAGATATGACATGGTTAGGGACGGCTGAAAACACAACTAAAGTAAAATCAGGATTTTAAACAAATATGCAAAATAATTTGTATCCTTTAATTGTTACTAATTTTTTTTTTTTTTTTTGGAGACAGAGTTTTGCTCTTGTTGCCCAGGCTGGAGTGCAATGGCACAATCTCGGCTCACCGCAACCTCCACCTCCTAGGTTCAAGAGATTCTCCTGCCTCAGCCTCTGGAGTAGCTGGGATTACAGGCATGCACCACCACACCCGGCTAATTTTGTATTTTTAGTAGAGACAGGGTTTCTCCATGTTGGTCAGGCTGGTCTCGAACTCCTGACCTCAAGTGATCCGCCTGCCTCGGCCTCCCAAAGTGCTGGGATTACAGGCGTGAGCCACCGCACCTGGCCAATTGTTACTAATTATTTAACTGACAGTGAAGAGAGGGAAAAAAAAGCTACTCAGTGTTCCAAAATATTAACAAGTAATATTGCACAGAAAGTTTATTAATTGAAAAATCTGATTTTTAAATTTTCCTCCTCTTATGATTATTTGCATTTAGTACTGAATACACAACCTAAAATACACAACAAATTACTATACTGACTGCATAACTGAGAATTACTACTAGGGCTGCCTACAAAAACACTACAACCCTCTTATACACACATACAACACAGAACTTCAGAGATTTTAGAGAACTTGTTGGCTTTTAAGTAAAAGAATAAAAAGATCTGTGGAAAATAATTTAAAGATATTATTGTGATGGCAGACCTATGGGATTAAGGACTGCTTTGCTCATAAATACTTTTCTTTGTACTGTGTGAATATTTTAACTTTTTTTGTTAAGCCACTAGAAATTCTATTATACAGATTAATTTAGGTGACAAATACCCCCATTTATTTATGTATTTATTTATTTGACAGAATCTTGTTCTGTCACCCAGGCTGGGGTGCAGTGGTGAGATATCAGCTTACTGCAACCTCTGCCTCCCGGGTTCAAGCGATTCTCATGCCTCAGCCTCCCAAGTAGCTGGGATTACTTACAGGCGCCCGCCACCACGCCTGGCTCATTTTTGTATTTTTAGTAGAGATGAGGTTTCACCATGTTGGCTGGGCTGGTCTCGATCTCCTGACCTCAAGTGGATCTCACCTCAGCCTCCCCAAGTGCTGGAATTACAGGCGTGAGCCACTGTGCCCAGCCACACAAACACCCTCTTTTAAAATGCAATTATCGCCTGGCTCATGCCTGTAATCCCAGCACTTTGGTAGGTTGAGGCAAGAGGAATGCTTGAGCCCAGGAGTTCAAGACCAGCCTGGTCAATATGGAGGGACCGCAGCTCTACAACAAGTACAAAAATTAGTTGGGTATGGTGGCCCTCGCCTCTAGTCCCAGCTACTTGGGAGGCTGAGGTGGGAGGATCACTTGAACCCAGGAGGCTAAGGCTGCAGAGAGACATGTTCACGCCACTGCACTATCTAGCCTGGGCAACAGAGTGAGACTTTGTCTCAAACCCCCAAAATTTGACATAGCAGGCATGTGAAAAAATGAAAATTAAAAAAAGAAAAAAAATCCCAAACCAAAAAACAAACCAAAGAAATGTAATTATCTTGGGTGGGACTTCTGCAATTGTGGAGTCAATACCTCTGAAAAACTGATCTTCCTTAAAAGCACCATAGAACACTGGCAAAAACTATCCAACTTATCTCACAACTCTGAAAATTAAATAAGGTTTGTAACAATACAAGAACCATTTAAAGAAAGGATGCTGAATTTCAGTAAGGACAGTGAGGTTTCTGGTGACTTAACTTGCCTTGTTCCCCTTTTCTTCCAGCTCCACAGTAGCCTTCAAAACCTGAAGTCTCGTAACCATGGCAACTATGAAAACCTAGAGCTGTGCAGCCACTAGCAGGTGGGGGACAGCTCAGGTTTGGGCCTCCTCAGAAAGTTTTGACCCAAAGTACTGTCTTGTCTGGCAGCTTCCTAGAAAAGCTCCATTTGAAGGGCCTGTTATTTGACTGGACTCTGGCTAGCTCAGTGGGAAAAGCCCTATCCCCAGGGATTTTGTTGAAAACAATGAGTGGCAACTGTTTAACATCTAACATCAGAACTGCGTAAGTCCACAATACCAGTTGGGGGAAACCAGCTTGGTCAAAAACATAAAAGGATCTAGGGAATAAGATATCCACAGAGGACTCTGAGAATCTAGAAGGTCATGCAAATATTCAAGGTTATGTGTATGCCCAGGAAAGACTGAAAAGGGCCCTAATCTCGGATCTCTGACTGACCTTCAAGACCTTGGTTAAAAAGTGAATTCCAGGGTAAAGCTGTAAAGTGCCTGAGTATCTCTGGCATGACCCAGCACGCACACACACACAACCATACACACTCCCACCCCTTCGCAGAGGGTGGGAGACAGATCATATTGGTCCAAGGCATTTAAGAAAATCTGTCCAGTCATTAGCTCGTCATTAAGTTAACCAAGGAGACAGTCTTTGGTGGCTGAAAATCAAAATCACAATGAGATTACACTTCATATTCTCTATGAATTTGAGAAAAAAATTAGCAAGGTGTAGTGATGCAAGCCTGTGGTCCCAAATACTTGGGAGGCTGAAGTGGGAGGATCTCTGGAGCCTAAGGTGTCAACACTGCAGTGAGCCATGTTTGCACCACCACACTCCAGACAACTGAGTGAAGCCCTTTCTCAAAAAAAAAAAAAAAAAAAAGGTGGTGTGAGAGGAAGAGGGCACCTCAAGAATCTTTTAGAATATTTAGCCTTTGTGGAGCTGGCCTATACGAATAAGGTGCTATGTAACACAATCTAAGGGAAACACAGTGTATGAGGGAGCTAAACATCCTAGGGGGAAAACAAGAGGTGGCAGCAGAAAAGAAACCAAAAACAGACTAGCAGGATGCCAAAAATAAACCTGATACATTTCAACTTTGTTTAGCATGGAAAAGAGCAGGAAACTTTTTCTCATTTTCCTTCCTGCACCACTTTCCTATACTTCCCTCTATACCCACCCCTTAGACTAATAACTTGGTACTGCTAAATTTCAGCTCTGTTATCAGTTAATGGGGCTATACAATTGATTATTTTCACTGGCAATTTAAGGACTGCACTTATTTTTTATCCCATCAAGGAAAAAAGCTATCTCACTATTTATTTCTCCCTTAAATATGTAAAGATTAGATAAGGAGGCTTCTAGGCCTAAAAATGAGAAGAAAAAATGCATATATCTAAATTATACAAATTATATATGGATGTATACATATTTACACATATATAAATCCCTAATTATATAAAGTTATACAGTTGACCCTTGAACAACATGGGTTTGAACTGCAAAGATCCACTTATGTATGAATTTTCTTCTGCCTCCTGAAGAAACACACTCCTGAAACAGCAAGACAAACCCCTTTTCTTACTCTTTCTCCTCAGCCTATTCAACATGAAGATGATGGGAACTGATGGGAATTGAAGACCTTTATGATGATCCATTGCCACTTAATAAATAGTAAATATGTTTTCTCTTTCTTAGGATTTTCTTAATCACACTTTTTCTCTAGCTTACTTTATTGTAAGAATACAATATACATACATGTAACATACAAAATATGTTAACTGACTATATTATCAGTAGGGCTTCTGGCAACAGTAGGCTATTAGTAGTTAAGTTGTTGGGGAGTCCAGAGTTATATGTGAAGTTTCAACTGCACAAGGGGTAGTGCCCCTAATCACCACACTGTTCAACTGTAGTTGTGTCCAATTAAAATGCACACACTCCGTTGTTCATTAAAAATCATTACCAAGCCGGGCGCGGTGGCTCACGCCTGTAATCCCAGCATTTTGGGAGGCCAAGGCGGGTGGATCATCTGAGGTCAGGAGTTCGAGACCAGCCTGACCAACATAGAGAAACCGCATCTCTACTAAAAATACAAAATTAGCCAGGTGTGGTGGCGGGTGCCTGTAATCCCAGTTACTTGGGAGGCTGAGGCAGGAGAATTGCTTGAACCCAGGAGGTGGAGGTTGTGGTGAGCCAAGGCTGTGCCATTGCACTCCAGCCTGGGCAACAAGAGCAAAACTCTGTCTCAAAAAAAAAAAAAAAAAAAAAAAAAAATTACTAAAACTATTCTGCTGTATTACTCCATAGGATGATGTAATGTAAATTACTTCAATAAAAAACATCAAATCTCACATTTTAAAATACCTGAAAATTAGTTTCTTTCCATCCAGGTTTCTTGGCTAGCATCCTCACTAATGCCTGGCATGGCATTTCAGCTCGGTCCATTAGCTCAACAGCCTTGAAGTAAAATAAGAGAATAAAAGAGTTTAAGGGTTAGATTAGTTCCAAAGGAAGAGTAAATACCAAAGTCAAGTAAGTGGTTACCTCTGAAGAAAGGAGTGGAATAGAACTGAGGAGGGTTATTGAGGGAGCTTATATAGCTTCCGCTATTATGCTTTATTTCTTTGTGTTTTTATGTCTATAATGCTTTATTTCTTAAGCTAGATGCTTGGTATATGGCTGTTAAATTAGTATCACTGAAGCTTTATCTCACATTTCAGGAATTCACAAATAGTTTGCTCCATGCAAAATAATAGTTTTCATTTGCCAAGTGTGTGGCAGAAACTGCTTATATGTATTTTCTCTTCCTTGATTTTCCTAAAAACAGCAAAGCAGAATAGATTCAAAGTTCTAAAATTCTGAATATCAAAGATGCATAAACTCAGATTTAAACCCAATGGGCAGCAGACGCAGGACTGGAAGGCTTCTGCCATAAGTGACAGTGCTCTTGCAGTGTTTCTCCTTACCCTTCCTCATTAGAATCACCCAGTATATGCCAAAATGAAATGCCATGCTCCTTTACAACACAAGTTTTTGAGAAGTTTTCATACCAATGGATAATGTCCATTCTACCAACGAATCATGATGATAAAGGGGGCAAAAAGTACTGGATGAGGGGTGCTTTAAGTAGAGAGACCTAGTTGCCTAGGAAGTTTATGAGCAAGTACCATAGTTAAAAAATTAATCTAAGCTGGGCCGGGCCAGGCGCAGTGGCTCATGCCTGTAATCCCAGCACTTTGGGAGGCCGAGGCGGGCGGATCACGAGGTCAGGAGATCGAGACCATCCTGGCTAACACAGTGAAACCCCGTCTCTACTAAAAAATACAAAAAAATTAGCTGGGCGTGGTGGTGGGTGCCTGTAGTCCCAGCTACTCGGGAGGCTGAGGCAGGAGAATGGTGTGAACCCGGGAGGTGGAGCTTGCAGTGAGCCAAGATCACACCACTGCACTCCAGCCTGGGCAACAGAGCAAGACTCCGTATCAAAAAAAAAAAAAAATTAATCTAAGCCTTATAATTCAGAGTAAGAATCTAATTTTCTTAAGTATTAAGTCATGAGCTTATAGAGGCCATAGAATACTGATGTTTAAAGATAGCAAACACTACACAGCTACAAGAAATAAAAAGTCCCACCTCATCTTTAATGCCAGGAAATGTGTTTACCGGTTATAAAACAGCAATTAGGACAAATCCTTCATTCATCAGTTTCACTGCTTCCATATAATCTAATTTTCTTTCACACTCAATTCATCCCTATGCACTACCTTCTGGAACTCTTCCATACAAGCCAGCCTTTCTTTCCAGTTACTGCTGTCAAGAAGCTGTATACAGGTAGGGGGAAGAACAGCTGAAGCTTTTTCTTCACATACTTCTATCTGTAAGGTACAAAAACATATTAGAATTAGGAATTGCTGAAGGGAACAGATGACAAGAATGTAAACATACTCCAGCCAAAACTAAAATACTCCCATAGGTATGCTATAGTTTCTGAGACTTCTATTATACTTTGATAAAGGAGATTGTCCAAGGCAGTTTCAATAAGCTTATTCAAAAATATCAATTAACTGTATGTTGTAGAACCCAGCAAAGAACTCCAATCTTCTCATAGGTCTCACTCTGCAGGGTTCATGATTTTCAGGCTCAGTGTGTTAATACTGACCGAGAGCTCAGGCTCCACTATTTCTTTAGTCTCCAGTCCTTTCTTGTTCTTGGTTCCAGTATTCCCTGGGCCTCCTGGTGCAGCTGGTTTCCCCTTTTTCGATGGCCCACCAGCCTAAAAACAATTAAAAAAATAAAAATTAAACCACCTAAGGATTTAAAATAGTGGAGTTTTTAATTTATTTTTTTGAGACGGTGTCTCATTTTGTTGTCGAGCCTGGAACGCAGTTGCACAAGCTCGGCTCACTACAGGTTCAACCTCCTGGGCTCAAGGGATCTTCCTTCCCACCTCAGCCTACTGTGTAGCTGGGACCACAGGCGTGTGCTACCATGCCTGGCTAATTTAAAAAACTTTTTTTTGTAGAGACAGGATTTTGCCATGTTGCCCAGGCTGGTCTCGAATTCCTGGCTGTAAGTGATCCTCCTGTCTTGGCCTCCCAAAGTGCTAGGATTACAAGCATGGATCGCTGCACCCGGCCTAAAACAGTGGTTTTTAAACTTTTATTGAGTCACACACTCCCTTAAAAATTTGATTAAAATGAGGGATTACCCTAAAATAAACATTTTTTGTAACTACAAAATTTAGCAGTTTCAAGGTCAGACAGAACCCCCAAAGACCACCCATGGGGTAATCTGTAGACCCCATATTAAAAACTTGAGATAAAATGAAACAGAAGTGATAGCCTGAAATTATACTACATTTACAAATTAATTTGAGAATCACATCCTGATACCTTGTTTTTTTTTTTTACATTTATTGGGTTTTTTTTGTTTGTTTTCTGAGACAGGGTCTTGCTCTGTCATCCAGGCTCGAGTGCAGTGGCCTGATCACGGCTCACTGTAGCCTTGACTTCCTGGGCTTAAGCGAGCCTCCCATCTCAAGCAGCCCTCCCATCTCAGCTTCCCAAGTAGCTGAGCACAGTAGTTCACACCTGTAATCCCAGCACTCTGGGAGGCTATGAGCCCAGGAGTTTGAGACCAGCCTGGGCAGTATGGCAAAACCCCATCTCTACAAAAAATACAAAAAAATTAGCCTTGCCGGGCGCAGTGGCTCACGCTTGTAATCCCAGCACTTTGGGAGGCCGAGGCGGGTGGATCACGAGGTCAGGAGATCGAGACCACGGTGAAACCCCGTCTCTACTAAAAATACAAAAAATTAGCCAGGCGTGGTGGCGGGCGCCTGTAGTCCCAGCTACTTGGAGAGGCTGAGGCAGGAGAATGGCGTGAACCTGGGAGGCGGAGCTTGCAGTGAGCCAAGATCGCGCCACTGCACTCCAGCCTGGGCGACAGAGCGAGACTCCGTCTCAAAAAAAAAAAAAAAAAAAAAAATTAGCCTCGTGTGTTGGTGTATGCCTACAGTCTCAGCTACTTGGGAGGCTAAGGTGGGAGGGCTGCTTGAGCCCAGGAGGTTGAGGCTGCAGTGAGCCATGATCATGTCACTATACTCCGGCTTGGGTGGCAGAGTAAGACCCTGTCTCAAAATAAATTCATTCCACTCCAGTTTTCAAAAGTCCCAAGATACAAAAGCAGAATATGTACGGGGGAAAAAGTCACAAGAAAGTAGTATATCACAATGTACACCGCAAATGATAACTGTATTATGGCAACACACATTACCATTCACATTGTTCTTTCTAACTATTTTGGATATTTGTTATGAAATGCCCCAAACCTAAAAAGAAAAGATAAAATGAAAGAGGACCAAATTAGTCTTCAACATCCAGACCTGTTCTGAAACTAATGTTATCTTGAATATATTCCAATATTTTAAGTTGTAGTTAGCAAAACTAAGGATACTAGTTTTTAACTAAATGGAAACCTGTAATACTTACCATGTCATATCGATAGTATGGTTTTGCTGCTTCACAGTAATAACCCCATAAAGGGATTTGCATTCTAACCCTAAAAATGGAAAATTCTGTACTCTTTGATTAACTAGGATACCTCCTTCTGGATCTTTCTCTGTAATAGCATTCTCCATATGGAGAGATACTTCAAATAACAAATCTCCTACTATTCTTTTTGTTGCTGTTGTTAACAGACATCAATTTTTATTTATTAATTGACAGATTTATCGAGGCTGGGCATGGTGGCTCATGCCTGTAATTCCAGCACTTTGGGAGTCTGAGGCAGGCAGATAATTTGAGGTCAGGAGTTTGAGACCAGGCTGGACAACATGGTGAAACCTCGTCTCTACTAAAAATACAAAAATTAGCCAGGCGTGGTGGCAGGTGCCTGTAATCCTAGCTACTCAGGAGGCTGAGGCAGGAGAATCACTTGAACCAGGGAGGCAGTGAGATGAAATCATGCCACTGCACTCCAGCTTGGGGGATAAAAGGAGACTCTGTCTCAAAAAAAACAAAAAACAAACAAACAAACAAGACAGAATTATCATTCTACATGATAGCTGGCTCAGTGGCTCACGTGCTGATATTGTCCTACTTATCTTTTCAGAATGGGAATAGAAGGAGGTTGCTCCCAGCATTTTAATTTTTAAGATAATTCCTCATAATAAGAGAAGGTCAGCCAGCATGAACATGGAAGGGTTTAAAGAGGTAAGAGGCAAGTGGGTTACAGCAAGAAAATCCGGACACATCTTTTAAGGTTTTGGGTCCAGGTAATTGTCCAGAGAAACAGGAACTAGTGAGAAAGGAGAAAATAGCTGCCGATTTCCTGTTCTAGAATGCCAAGGAGACAGCATAATGTGAAAGAAAGTAGAGTCTATAACTAGAGGTACTTAGGGTAAATCCCAGCTCTGCCACTCTATGCATTCCACAAACAGACAGCCGGTTCCTACTATATGCCAGAAACTATTCTATGCATGGAGGATCAAGCAGTGACAAGATTTCTATCCTTTAAAAGCTTACAATATGGTGTGGGGAAACAGTAAACAAACAATCAAATGAACAATAAAAATATCAGAGCATGTGTAGGACACAAACTCACTGAGTCTTAGTTTCGTTTTTTGGAAAAACAAGGATAATGAATACCTACCTCAAAAGTTGTTACAGTGATTAGATGACATTATAAAGGCAAAGTGCTTCATAAAATGATGCTCACTAAATATCAGTTCTCTTCCCCTAACTCCATGCTGAGTGGTTCAAGATGGGGCTGGCGTGGGGAAGGAGAGTTAAACTTTTTGCATCTGCAGCAGATAACTCTCACTCTTAAGAGAGTCCACAGGACACATGTTCATTAAAAGAATGCCATAATTACCACTGGGCATTTGCCCCACTTCTACACTATACAAAGGTGAAAAGACCTGGACTGGCATGGAGACTCAGTGATGTGATCCATCGGCATTATCAGTAAAATGACCAATTGGTATTATTAGTTATTAACGTTAAGTGTGTTGCCACATTTTATTTCATTATTTAATGATACTTTCTGATCCTTTAAAATATACTCCTCCTGGCTGGGTGCAGTGGCTCATGCCTGTAATCCTAGCACTTTGCGGTGCTGAGGCAGGGGGATCAACTGAGGTCAGGAGTTCGAGACCAGCTTGGCCAACACAGCAAAACCCCATCTCTACTAAAAATAGAAAAAATTAGCTGGGCATGTGGCAGGTGCCTGTAAACCCAGCTACTCGGGAGGCTGAGAATCGCTTGAACCCAGGGGGTGGAGGCTGCAGTAAGCTGAGATTGTGCCACTGCACTCCAGCCTGGGTGACAGAGCAAGACTCCACCTCAGAAAAAAAAAAAAAATACTCCTCCCCTTGCACATGCAGTAAAATGATTTTTGACAAGGGTACCAAGACTGTTTAATGGGGAAAGGACAGTCTATTCAACAAAATGGTGCTGGGAAAACTGAATATCCACATGCAAAAAGAATGAAGTTGGACACCATATATAAAAATAAAGTCAAAATAAAGACATAAATGTAAGACCTAAAACTATAAAATCTTTAGAACAAAATAGAGGGCAAAAGCATCATAAGCCTGGGTGCAGCGGCTCAGGTTTGTGATCCCAGGAATTTGGGAGGCCGAGACGGGAGGATTCATTGAGCCTAGAAGTTTGAGACCTGCCTGGGAAACACAGTGAAACCTGTCTCTACAAAAAAATTAAAAAATAAAAAATCAGCTGTGTGTGGTGGCACGTGCTTGTGGTCCCAGCTACTCGAAAGGCTGAGGTGGGAGGATTGCTTGAGCCTGGGAGGTATGCTGTGATTGTGCCATTGCACTCCAGCCTGGGGAACAGAGTGAGACCTTGTCTCAAAACAACCCAATTCAAAAATGGGCAAAGAACTTGAGTAGATATTTTTTCAAAGAACTACCGATTGCCAACTGCACATGAAAAGATGCTCAAGGCCAGGCTCGGTGGCTCATGCCTGTAACCTCAGCACTTTGGGAGGCTAACGCAGGAGGATCACTTGAGGCCAGGAGTTCAAGACTAGCTTGGGCAACACAGCGAGGCCCTCTATAAAAAATTTTTAAAAAATCAGCTGGGTATGGTGGCAAGTCCCTGTCGTCCTAGCTACTTGGGAGGCTGAGTGAGGAGGATCACTTGAGCCTGGGAGTTCCAGGTTGCAGTGAGCTATAATCCCACCACTGCCCTCCGGCTTGGACAACAGAGCAAGAACTTGTCTCTAAAAAGTGTAGAAAATAAAAACAAAGAAGTCAAATTCATAGAAACAGAAAGAAGGGGTTGGAAGAAGCTGAGAACGGGAGGATAGTTAATTGATTAATAGAGTTTCAGTGTTAAAACATGAAAAGCATTATGGCAATGGATTGTGGTGATGTTGCACAACATTATAAACACACTTAATATTAATGAACTGCACATTAAAAAGAGTTAAGACAGGGCCAGGCACGGTGGCTCGCCCCTGTAATCTCAGCACTTTGGGAGGCCAAGGCGGGTGGATCACCTGAGGTCAGGAGTTCAAGACCAACCTGGCCAACATGGCAAAACCCCTTCTCTACTAAAAATACAAAAATTAGCCTGCCATGGTGGCGCGTGCCTGTAATCCCAGCTACTGGGGGGCTAAGGCAGGAGGATCACTTGAACCTAGGAGGCGGAGGTTGCAGTGCGCCAAGATCGCATCACTGCACTCCAGCCTGGGCAACAGGGCGAGACTCCATCTCAAGAAAAAAAAAAAAAAAAAGTTAAGATAGTAAATTTTATGTTAAATTGACAAAACACACTTCTGTGCCTTCATAACCATTTTTATCTCTATTCAAGCTCCAAACAGCTGAATTTATTGCTGGAATATCCGATCTTCATTAACAGATTTTCTGCTGTATTTTTAATGTAGCCAATGAATTCATTTCTCAAACAAAATAATTTTAGAGGAACAACCATGAACCTGAGACTCAGACCCTCCCTTACTAGCTTGTATTTTTAATAATCTATGAACCTTGGCAGCAGGTGCCTTTTTTAGAGGTCCTGGTTTGGGTGTGGAAATGTCCTTTGTGTCCTTATCTCCTGCAGCCCCTGAAGCAGCAGTCCTTCCAGGGAGAGGTTTGCATTCCTTCTTATCAGCAGCTAGTCCAGCTTTCTTACCATGTATCAGTTCTACCTTTTCTGAACATTCTTTGATCTGGAGAATGAAAGTGAGATGAACATCATTAAGCCCAACTTTGAAACACAACCACTACGTTATTACATTTCTAAACCACAACTACACATAAGAATTCAGAGAAATGGCCAGGCGAGGTGGCTCACGCCTATAATACCAGCACTTTGGGAGGCCAAGATGGGTGGATCACTTGAGGTCAGAGGTTTGAGACCAGCCTGGCCAACATGGTCTCTACTAAAAATACAAAAAGTTTAGCCGGGTGTGGTGGCAGGCGCCTGTAATCCCAGCTACTTGGGAGGCTGAAGCTCGAGAATCGTTTGAACTCAGGAGGCAGAGGTTGCAGTAAGCTGAGATTGTGCCACTGCACTCCAGCCTGGGTGACAGAGTGAGACCCATTGCCAAAAAAAAAAAAAAAAAATTCGGAGAAAACATTTCCCTTTCAACAAAGATAAATTATCCACACTGTTTTGGCAGTAGATAGGCATATGTAAGATATTAATCTTACATTTTATTTCTTTACAAATTAGAATTGTAATAAACTTAAAATGACCACATTGTTTATGGAAGACATTCACATATAAGAAGGTAATTTTCTGGACCTTAGAAATAAATTTATCTCACAGAACTGTTTTCACCTTCTCTACAGATTGGTCACTCAGCCTTTTTTGGTTATAATTTGAAAGATATTTCTACAGTTATCACCATCATAGCCTGGAATGAAACTTAAATTCTCAAAAGCTAAGTTTTCAAACTCTAGGTCTGAACTATCAGTGGAGGATGAAATAAATTTCCGGAGGTGATATCGGCATTTTTTTCTTGATAAAACAACAGACAAAATTGAAGACAAAAAGTACCAGACAGCATCCTCCAAAACTTATTTCAATTATGCGTTTCTTTCCTACTATAAATGGCAATTTTAAAAAAATCAAGAACTCCTCATCAAAAGAATACCAGTACAAAGCCATGATGCAAAGAGACAGGACTGTCGTCCAATTTCAGTTCAATCCATTACTAACCTACCTTATCAAGCTTGAGTTTGTCCACATCAGCTAAGAATGGGTTTACTGCTTTCTCACCAACCACCTTCAAAGCAGTACCCAATGCTTCAAATGCGGCATCTCTGACTTCAGGAGCAGAATCATTGATGTGCTATAGTCCAGAAGTAAGCAAAATGATATTAATGCAAGGTATTTTAGGCATTACTCATTTTAATTCAGACTGATGGTTGCTAGATGAAGAATTTGCTTTTTACAATTTACTGAAGCTAAGTATAGCTTTCCTTGTGCCAATTGACAGTTACTCTTTCAAAAATTCTTTTTGGGCCAGGCACGGTGGTTCATGCCTGTAATCCCAGCACTTTGGGAGGCCAAGTTCGAGACCAGTCTGGCAAACATGGTGAAACCCCATCTCTACTAAAATACAAAAACTAGCCGGCATGGTGGCATGCGCCTATAATCCCAGCTACTCAGGAGGCTGAGGCAGGAGAATTGCTTGAGCCTAGGAGGCGGAGGCTGCAGTGAGCCAAGATTGTGTCACTGCACTCCAGCCTGGGCAAAAGAGCTAAACTCCATCTCAAACAAAACAAACAAACAAAAAAAACCAAAAAATTATTTCTGGGTTAAGGAAACCCTTGGTAATCCATTTAGCAAATAAGTGCTTCCTTTTCCTCTTACCCTCTATCTAAAATGACTCACTCCCAAATGATCTTCAAATACTCCACATTTGATGCCTATGCTTGGCCAGATCCAGCTGAACACCAGTATATGGGACAAGTAAGAAACAAAATGTTTAACAGTTAATGGAATCATAACACTAACTTGTGCTTTATTTCAAGAAGAGGAACACAGTTAGGAGAATTTGGATTCCGTTTCCAAGCTGCAAAGGGTCTGCTCCTCAAAAGATCATAACCTCTATAGTCTGAAAGTCAAGTAGTCACTGTACATAATTAGCAGGAAAAGAATCTTGCCTAGGTATAAAATATTCCCCCTTTTTCAAAGAGAGTCTGTACCTTAAGTAGTGCAGCACAAAAGGGCTTTAGCAAGCTCTTTGGCAGGGTAGAAGCAGTGCAGTGGCGGAAACTTCTTGCAATAAAAAGAGATGTCTGCTGCTTGATGGTTGGATTTTTATTATCCATTACTGCTAAAACATCCTCACTGATGTTCTGTAGTGTGGTCTTTAGAAAGAAAATGTGGTTAATGAGCTTTTTTCAATTGTGAAGAACAATCAAAATATCATATTGACAAACTTTACTTCAGATAAAACTACAAACTCATGCTGTCAACTTACAGTAAGGAAGATTGCATCAATTGCCTCCTGCAGGGCTTGTACCACTTGAGGTTTCTTCTCTTTGAATTTCTCCAAGATGGTTGGCACAACCTGTAAAAGTAAATGGCTAGAACGTTATTCAGCAACAAAGAGGAATGATATATTGATATATCCTAGAACTTGGCTGAACCTTAAAAATAGTATGCTAAGTTAAAAAAAAGCCAGTCACAGGCTGGGCACAGTGACTCATGCCTGTAATCCCAGCACTTTGGGAGGCTGAGGCAGGTGGGTTGCTTGAGGCAAGGAGTTCAAGACCAGCCTGGGCAACAGAGTGAGATCTTGTCTCTACTAAAACAAACAAACAAAATTAGCCAGGTGTGGTGGTATGTGCCTATGATCCCAGCTACTTGGGAGGCTGAGGTGGGAGGATCACTTGAACCCAGGAGGTCAAAGCTGCAGTGAGCTGTGATTGCATCACTGTATTGTAGCCTGGGCAACACAGCAAGACCCTTCCAAAAAAAAAAAAAAAAAGCAGTCACAAAGACCATGTACTGTATGACTCCATTTACATGAAATGTTAAATCCACAGAGACAAAAAAGTAGATTAGTGGTTGCTAGAGTCAAGGGCAGGGAGCAGCATGGGGAGAGACTGTTAATGGGCAAGGGGTTTCTTTTTGGGCTGATGAAAATGTTCTGGAATTAGATAGTGCTGATGGTTACATAACATTGTGAATATTCTAAAATCACTTTAAGAGGGTAAATTTTATAGTATGCAAGTTTTATCTCAGTAAAACTTACTTTCTAAAAAACCACCTTGTCTCCACCAAAACAAACCAATAAAGCAAACATTTAAGTGGAATAAAGTCATTTCCTTTCTTGAAGGACATCAAATCTTATGCCAGAACAATGAAGAATTCTCATTCTCTCCCACTATGGCAGTGCTTCTCAACCTATTTGCTGCCTCTGCACCTTACAGGGTCTCGCTCTGTCACCCACGTGGGAGTGCAGTGGGATGAACATGGCTCACTGAAGCCTTGGCCTCCTGGGCTCAAGTAATCCACTCATCTCAGCCTCCGAGTAGGTAGGCCTCAGGTATATGTCACCATATATACCTCAGGTATATGTCAGGTATATGTCCCGAGTAGGTAGGCCTCAGGTATATGTCACACCTGCTATTTTTTTAAAATTCTTAATTTCTTGACCACTTCCCTGTAAATATAATTTTTTATTTTATTTTTTGTCGAGACGGGTTTCTCCATGTTGCCCACGCTGGGAAAGAAAATTTCTAAGGTCCAAAGGACACAGCAAAGCTCAATGGCATCCAAAAAAAGGAAATAATTGTTTTCAAGATTTCACAGAAGTGGCTATAGACTACTTGGTATAGTCCAAGGACTATGGTTCCCATGGAAAAATAAAAGACTTTTTAATACTAGTTATAAACTTGAAAATCAAGATATTTTAATGTCTCTAAAGCTAACATTCACTTTTTTTTTTTTTTTTTTTTGAGACGGAGTCTCGCTCTGTCGCCCAGGCTAGAGTGCAGTGGCGCAATCTCAGCTCACTGCAAGCTCCGCCTCCCAGGTTCACGCCATTCTCCTGCCTCAGCCTCTCTGAGTAGCTGGGACTACAGGCGCCTGCCACCACGCCCGGCTAATTTTTTTTGTATTTTTAGTAGAGACGGGGTTTCACCGTGGTCTCGATCTCCTGAACTCGTGATCCGCCCACCTCGGCCTCCCAAAGTGCTGGGATTACAAGCGTGAGCCACCACGCCCGGCCCTAACATTCACTTTTATAAATATTGCCAAAAAGACAGTTTGTAAACATTTAAAGAAAATAAAGCCAAGTCACTAACATGCTTGATACTAAACACCGTATATATTATAGTATTAAGGCGGGGGAGACCCCAAACTACAGAGCAATAGACACATTCTTTAACCAGGACAACAAAGTGAAACAAAGCCAGAATCAGAACTCAAACTGGAAAGCCAGGTAATTATCCAACCATAATTTGGTAAATTAAAATGAATTTTAGGCCGGGTGTGGTGGCTCAAGCCTGTAATCCCAGCACTCTGGGAGGCTGAGGCAGGCAGATGGCTTGAGCTCAGGATTTCGAGACCAGCCTGGGCAAGATGGCAAAACCCCATCTCTACCAAAAATACAAAAAGAAGTCAAGCGTGGTGTGGGGTGTGCCTAAAGTCCCAGCTACTCAGGAGACTGAGGTGGGAGGATCACCTGAGCCTAGGAGGTTAAGGCTACAGTGAACTGAGATGGTGCCACTGCACTCCAGCCTCGGTGACAAAGTGAGACCCTGTCTCAAAAAAAAAAATTAAAATTATTCTCTGAACTGATATTTAAGTGGTTTAGGAAAAAGTTGTTTTTTATCTTGAAAAATTATTCCCAATACAAAAGTGTAAAATATCCTACTAAGTAACAAAAAATTGACCAAAATGGCGTATACACATTGATAGCTACAAAAATAGATTTTAATTTTATTTCAACTTATGATGTATGTGTCTAAGGGTTTTTACAGACCCTTATTTTTATTTCCCTAGTAATAAGCCAGTCATGATTTATTTTTATTTGGTAGTGTCTTCTTTTTCTTCAGTTAAGTTCTCTGAGATTATTTTTAATGCTATGAGTAAGCAAGCTCCAAATACCATAGCTCATGTGAGGCTAGGTATTAGCTTCACAATATAAAATGGACACATGACTAGGGACTATTAGGAAACTCCTAAGTCAATCTAGGGAATCCAATGATGAAGTGGCTAGCAAGCTAAACTGTAAAGATCAATAAGGTCAGTTTTTAGGATGCTGAGCCATTCTTAGTAATGCAGACGGGATTTAGAGGCCAAATGACAGATGCCACAGTTAAATAAAACATCTTAATTAAAATTATTACCAAATTTGATTGGAAACAAACTTATACAAATAGTAAGTCAACAAATGTCTCCAGTCAGATTTTCTTTGAATAAGTAAAACGGAGATAACCTATATAAAATATATAACATTGTAACCTATATAAAATGTCTCAAATATGTAAGTAAATTATATATTAAAATAGGAAAACACTATAAAACACATTTTATATATTAACCTCACAGTTTTACATTTATAGTTTTATATTGCCTTTCCGACTCTCGTTTTCATTCTGGTCCTGGTCGTTACAAGTTTTGTTTCATCTTGTTATAATGTGTATAATGTTGTAAGAACACAGCAGGATAATAGTAAGTAAATAAGTAATAAGCAAATAAATCAACTCAACTAAGTACTTTAGGCCTAGTGCCTCACTTTCTACATAAGGCCTATAAATTTTGTTACAACTGACATCTACTGAAATTTATAAGATATATCTATGCTGAATATTAACCAAACAGAGAAATTTACTTTGTACAATATATACACATCTATGCCAAGGAGTTGTTTTAAAGCAAACAGCAAACTAGGCCCCACCATTTTTGATGAATTTTGTTGATCTGTTACTTACATGTCCTGCATATTGTCCAAATTTCTTCCTTAGCCCAACAGCCAGGCCAGTAAGACATTTTGCCGCCAAAGCCACCAACATGACATTGGTGTCCTTTCCAACAACCTACAAAGGGGGGTAAAAAGGAAAACAAAATAGTCACAGCCATGTAGAAGGGTATTGAAATTTTATTCTCAAAAGAACTCTAAGGCCGGGTGCGGCGGCTCACATCTGTAATCCCAGCACTTTGGGTGGCCGAGGCGGGTGGATCACCTGAGGTCAGGAGTTGGAGATCAGCCTGACCAACATGGTGAGACCCTGTCTCTACTAAAAATACAAAAATTAGCCAGGCATGGTGGCAGGCGCCTGTAATCCCTGCTACTTGGGAGGCCGAGGCAGAAGAATCACTTGAACCTGGGAGGCAGAGGCTGCAGTGAGCCAAGATAGCACCATTGCACTTCAGCCTGTGCAACACAGCGAGATGCCATCTCAAAAAAAAAAAAAAAAAAAAAAAAAAAACTGAAAGCTCTTATGCTAATATATGACCAATTTTATTTACTACAAGGGAGGAGAAATTCTTCTTTCATTGTATCGAATTTGGGAGCTTCCCTTCATTATGTTTAGTCTTCTATCTTAAAGTTCTACTAATAAAACATAGATAAAACCACAACATTAAATTGCTCACTCTCCAGTAGTGGCAGTCTGGGCTGTCAGCACTGTTCAACTGTGCAGGAAATGACCCTGATAATGGCAGAGAGACTAGAGGTCTGCTGACTTTGCTTTGGGACAAGGAAAATGAAAAGACAATGTATCTCTAAAAGACATCACAGGGCAACAGCTCTAATATTCATAACCAAGAAGCACCAGTAGAAACTGCTGCAGGTACCTTCAGGAAGTCCATGGGGACTCTAAATCGTGAATGCTATTGCAACCATTCTTCTGAGGGAGCTTCTGGCCTTGAGGCTGCCACTTCAGTCATCTAATGATGGTTAAGCTTCGATTCAGAGTCTCAGTCGATTCTCCTCTAGCACTGCTTATATTACTGCACTCCTATGCCACAACCCACAAAGCCCAGCACTTATCTAAGCTCACAGGTAGTAGTTGCATCTGCGTCAATTTAACAAGATACTGACTACGACTGGGTTTCTTCCTGGTAAGATTTTACTGTGGTACACTGCCCAATCAGTTGGTGTTAAAAAGCTGCTTTATTATATAATAATATAGGCAGTGTGACATGTGCCTGTAGTCCCAGCTACTTGGGAGGCTGAAGCAAAAGGATCACTTGAACCTGGGAGGCAGAGGTTGCAGTGAGCCAAGATCGCACCACTGCACTCCAGCCTGGGCACCAGAGCAAGACACACACACACACACACACACACACACACACACACGGCTGCTTTATTTATAAATGCCCCCAAACTCTTTTTTCACTCTTTTCAGAGCAACACACACACACACACGGCTGCTTTATTTATAAATGCCCCCAAACTCTTCTTTTTTCACTCTTTTCCCAGCAGGAGTAATGCCTCCAATCTACTTTGAATTATATCTAGTCCCTACAATCTGGTGTTCCATAAGCAGAATGCTTTATTCTAGATTCTCTGCATTAAACAACTCCTAACATGCAACATGCAAGAAGTTCTACTTGGCACTTATATGCACTCCTTAAGTGCTGAGGAATAAGGATGAAGAAACTAACATTTATTAAAAAAACAAATTAGGCACCAAAATTTTGTAGGCACTTTATAATCCTTTTTATTTTTATTTTATTTTTTTGAGACGGAGTCTTGCTCTGTCACCCAGGCTGGAGTGCAGTGGCGCAATCTTGGCTCACTGCAAGCTCCGCCTCCCGGGTTCACGCCATTCTCCTGCCTCAGCCTCTCCGAGTAGCTGGGACTACAGGTGCCGCCACCAAGCCCGGCTAATTTTTTTTGTATTTTTTAGTAGAGACGGGGTTTCACCGTGGTCTGGATCTCCTGATCTCGTGATCCGCCCGCCTCGGCCTCCCAAAGTGCTGGGATTACAAGCGTGAGCCACCGCGCCCGGCCAGCACTTTATAATCCTTTTTAAATTTAATTTTCACCCAAACCCTATGAGGTAAGTACTATTATTATTTCAACTTTGCAGATTCACAGCCAGGCGTGGTGGTTCACGCCTGTAATCTCAGGACCTTAAGAGGCTGAGGTGGGAGAATCGCTTGAGCCCAGGAGTTCAAGACCAGCCTGGGCAACATAGCGAAACCCTGTCTCTACCAAAAATAGAAAAATTAGCCAGGCATGGTCGCACACGCCTGTAGTCCCAGGTACTCAGGAGGCTGAGGCAGGAGAATCACTTGAACCTGGGAGGCAGAGGTTGCAGTGAGCCAAGATCGTACCACTGCACTCCAGCCTGGGGGACAGAGCGAGACACTATTTCAAAAACAAAAAACAACAAAAAAGTGCAGATTTCAAAAAGAAATTTTTTTGAGACAGAGTCTGGCTCGATCTCAGCTCACTGCAACCTCCCCCTCCCAGGCTCAAGCGATCTTCCCACCTCAGCCTCCCGAGTAGCTGGGACTAAAGGCACATGCTACTACGCCTGCTAATGTTTCTATTTTTTGTAGAAACAGAGTTTCTTCATGTTGCCCAGTCTGGTCTTAAACACTGGGCTCAAGCCATCAGCCCACCTCGGCCTCCCAAAGTGTTGGGATTACAGATGTGAGCTACTGTACCCAGCTAGATTCTAAAAATTAAATAAAGATTAATGTGCTTACAGTCAGGTAGTTAGCAAATGGTAATGCTGTGTGATTCAAACCCAGGTCAATTCTGACTCCAAAGTTTTTGCTCCTTTTATTAAGTAAAGCATGTTCTCCCTCTAAACTTGTGTTAAGTCCACTTTCCTTATGAGAGGATGAAATCAGGGTCCTAATAAACATTTTGTTAAATCTCTAATTACTATACGTCTATGGAGAAAAAATTTTCCATTCATTTCTGTATTGAAATCACTACTGGTATTTATAAATGTTCTGATTATTTTTCCTTATCAAAATACCTCTCAGATATGATTTAGATGCTAGGCTTTATATTTAGCATCTAAACATATATTCTAGGAATGGACATCAAAAACATGTAAGACCCCATTCCAACAAATTCTAGTTCAATGAATCTAGGATGAAATTTGGACATCAGTATCTTTATATGGCTCAAAGGGTGATTTTGTCATATGGGCTCAGTTAAAAAACTATCATTCTATTCCTTTCTTAGGAGAATACCTCTCCCTATCCATTGTTGGAAGAGTAACCAGTGGGAGCTAGACTCGAGACACTCATGATCTTGATGATAGTACTGAAGAAGATACTGTGAATCTGTTAAATTTCAAGATTGCAAAGGCTCAGATAAACTTATAAGTGAGCAATGGACCAGATACCCTAATACAATATCTGCCTGTCACACTCATTGACACATATCCCATAAACAAGTTATTCTCAACTGGGAAATGAGAGTAGAGAAGATGGAAAAGCATTTATTTTTAAGAAAAGTAACATAGGAGGGGGGACTCCATTTCAGAGGTAAGAAAAACTCAGTGACTTCTGTCTTTTCAGTAATTTCTGTTCTAGACCAGGGAATGGAAGCTTTAGCTCATAATCTCAATATAATTTAAACAATAGAAATTTTGTACAGTTATAAGTGCTGTTACTTTTCTCATAAATTGAGGCCTACAGTATTAAAACACAAAGTGCTTTAAAGTAATTATCAATTGGTATTTATATTTAATTAGAAATGAAAGCCACTAGTTAATAATAACTAACAGAAGCACACTGTTGACAGGAAAGGAAACAAATTAATGAAACCCATTATGAATTACTGTGTTTAGAAAACTACGATGAATACAAGCAATAATTAAGGGGGGAAAAGTAGAAAGAACAAGTGAAAAAAGGTTAATACCACATAGAAGTCTAAAGATTATATAAGAAAGCACTTCAAAAATCCAAATCTTAATTTAAAGATAAATAAATTATATACATATAAAAAACCAAATGCCCATAGGCATAGATAGGCAAATGACAAAATCAAAGAAGCGATGAACTGGGAGGGAGGCATCTTATAAATAAAAGAACTATAGGCCGGGCGCAGTGGCTCACGCCTGTAATCCCAGCACTTTCGGAGGCTGAGGCAGGCAGATCACTTGAGGACAGGAGTTCAAGACCAACATGATGAAACCCTGTCTCTACTAAAAATACAAAAAAAAAAATTAGCTGGGCTTGGTGGCACGTGCCTATAATCCCAGCTACTCGGGCGGCTGAGGCAGGAGAATCGCTTGAACTCGGGAGATGGAGGTTGCAGTGAGCTGAGATTGTGCCACTGCACCCCAGCCTGGGTGACAGACCGCAACTCTGTCTCAAAAATAAATAAATCAATTAAAAAATAATAATAAAAAAAAAGAACTATAATCTGTGAGAACAGGAAAGCCCACGGAATATGCTAAATCAGGTGACAAAACAGTTTAAAAATAATTTCAGGAATATCATAAGAAATTTTAAAGTGAATGCCTTTTTACTACTTTCATTAAAGGAAAAAAATTGAGAAATTAATGGCATTACTTGATTTATACAATACAAAGAAGAGATAATTATGGAGGGAAAAAGGATTGGTCTGTAATCTGTTCTTCAATCTCATCCTCTTTTTTTCCATTTCACCATTTCCCCACTTTTGTTATGTTTCTAGGAAGTCAACATAATATGAAGTTTGTGTGTACATATAACTAAAATCAAATACAAAAAATAAAATGTCGGCTGGGCACCGTGGCTCATGCCTGTAATCTCAGCACTTTGGGAGGCCAAGGAGGGTAGATCACCTGAGGTCAGGAGTTCGAGACCAGTCTGGCCAACATGGTGAAACCCTGTCTCTACTAAAAACACAAAAATTAGCTGGGCGTGGTGGCAAGTGCCTATAAACCCCAGCTATTTGGGGGGGCTGAGGCAGAAGAATCACTTGAACATGGGAGGCTGAGGTTGCAGTGAGCCGAGATCGTGCCACTGCACTCCAGCCTGGGCAACAATAACGAAACTCCATCTCAAAAAAGAAAATAAAAAAAAAATAAAATGTCTCCGTCACTACTTAAGGCAAAAAGAAAAGAAAATGTCTTGTTTCAGGTTAATTTTTACAACTGAAGTTAACTTTTCATTGTTTTAAATACTTCAGCCACAAAATTCAGTTTCTTTTCACTTGTTTGTGGTCTCTGATTGATTCCCTCCACCCACCATGTGAAAAGGGAAAGAAGTTTCTACTGCTACCCTAGATCTCTCAGAAATCTACTGTCTGTCTACTCAAATATAAAATCCATGATGCTCTCTCTTTATATAGTACAGCAAGAGATTATATTTACATTCATAATGCCAATGGAAACCACAGAACTGTCTTTGTGTGAGAAGCTAATATCCTTAGAAAATACATGTAGAAAACACCTAATACTAATGATAAGGAAAAAGAAAAGGTTTTCTTTGACACATCGAGAATTCAGCGCCAGAGCAATAAAATTTCTAATAATAATCATATGCTGGAAGAATTGACAGAGAATCTGTAGCTCTCTTCATATGCCACTGGAACCTGACTTTCCCCGTCTCAGTGCCCTCTACTATTCCCCTTCCCATTCTTTCCTCTCAGGTTCCAGGTTGGTAAAACTCTTTTTCCCCTAGAGCAATTCTCTTTTAATTTATTTTACACGAGTGTAACTCTTCAAGATGGAAAACTGATGACTGAACAAAGATTTCACAAATCATATCTCTGCCTCCAAGTCCCACTGGAGGAAAGCCTAGGAAGGTTAACTACTAGAATATAGTTGATCCTCATCATTTACAAATCCATATTTGCAAATTCGCCTACTTGCTAAAACTTACTTATAATCCCAGAATCAACACTCATGGTACTTTCCTGGTCATTCACAGACAAGTTCAGAGCTGTGAACATTTTGTGTTGTCTATTGTGCACATTCCCAGCTGAGGTTGACAAGATAACACTCTGCTTTCTTGCTTCAGCTCTTACACCATAAACAAGTGTCTTTTTCATGGTTTATTCAGTGCCATGTTTTTGCATTTTTGTGTTTTTTGTTGGTACTTTTGTTGTTTAAAATGGCCCCTAAGTGTAGTGCTGAAATGCTGTCTAGTATTCCTAAGTGCAAACAGGCTGTGATGTACCTTAGGGAGAAAATACACACGTTAGGAAAAGCTTCAGTCAGGCATGAGTTATAGTGTTCTCGGCCAAGTGTTCAATGTTAATGAATCAACAACATATATTAAATATGCTATCTCCAAACAGAATAAAACAAAGTTATGTATTGATTGATGGAAATGTTGTGACCAAAGGGTTGCAGGATCCTAACCCTGTATTTCTCTTAGAAGCAATGATTCAATATTCACTAATTTAGTGTTCACAGTGGCGTTACAGGATATAACTACTACAAGTGATGACTTAGATGTGCGTATAATTAAAGATCAACTTCCTCCCATCACCATTGTAATCCTCTGTGATTTCAGACTGAGGGAGCAAACAAAACAAAATTTTCATTCTTGCTGTATTCAAGATGTTTTCAGAGTTTGTTCTTAAGCACTATAATCATATCCACAGTGTCTGATCTATACTTACAGGTTTCATAAAAAGTTACTACATACAAAATGTCCACCAGCAGCATTCAACTTGCTTGGACCTAAGCAATACCAAAAGATTATTTTTTAAAAATGTTTATCTCTTACTTAGTACTTGCCTGTTTCAGAAGTGACCACATATTCCTATACTCTTTACTTTACATACTGATACAATATAGTGTGTTATCATTCGCTATCTTCATGTTTAATATTTGTCCAATTAAATACAGCTAACTTAAATAGCTCATCCTATAGAATTATAAAACTGGAATATGTAGTTCCAGATCAGCAACTCTCTTTTCCTAAAGAGTTACAGAAGCTATCGAATAGCATAACTAAAGTCAAAGGGACAAAAAACAAAGATTGAAAATGAAACTAACCCAAAACAGTAATTTAAAACAACCCTTTAAAAATGTATGTCTGTAATTCAAATGCCATCAATAATGCTCCTTAAGTGGCAATGTATGTGTAATTAAAAAGATGACTAATGAGAAATTCAAACGCCTGATCGCTGTTACAATACCAGTACTGCAAGTCCTCATATTTACCTTCTTTAATGCTTTTACTAAATCTGCATAATCGCCAGCTTCCAGTTTGGGGTTTTTTACTAGTACCTCTACAGCCTCCAGGGCCTCTTTTCTCTCTTGCCATTTTTTTGCCTCCTGCAAGATACAATATGAGTCATTTGTAACAGAAAATAAGAGAGCAGAATAAAAGTCTATTTTTTGCACTCTGCTAATTCAAAGATATATAATTTTTTAAAAAAATCATAAAACTGGCTGGGTGCAGTGGCTCACGCCTGTAATCCCAGCACTTTGGGAGGCCGAGGCAGGCAGATCATGAGGTCAGGAGCTCAAAACCATCCTGGCTAACACGGTGAAACCCCGTCTCCACTAAAAATACAAAAAATGAGCCGGGCGTGGTGGCAGGCGCCTGTAGTCCCAGCTACTCAGGAGGCTGAGGCAGGAGAACGGCATGAACCCAGGAGGCGGAGCTTGCAGTGAGCCTAGATCGCACCACTGCACTCTAGCCTGGGCGACAGAGCAAGACTCTGTCTCAAAAAAAAAAAAATAATAATAATAAATAAAACGTGGAGGCAATCAGAACATTTTGTTCATATATATAAATTTTTGTTCATATATAAAAAGTATTTTATAAGATGTTATAACTAAAGTAATATAATAAACAAACAGAATGCCATAGACGTTTCATTCTCATTTTCTAGGCAAACGTTAGTAAGCAGATGTCAAACAGAAAACATTAATAGAAAGCATTTCTAGCCCACCCATCTCACAGTAGCACAATTACAGGAGAGGAATTTCTACACTGACAACATTAAAAAGACCAGAAAAGAACAATCACATAACCAACAACCCACTACTACAGTGGTGGTTGGGATAAGACTGTGTTTCTCAGCTGGGAATGATTTTGTTTCCTAGGGAACTTCTGGCAGTGTTTGAAGACATTTTTGATTGTCATGACTTAGGGAGATGGTATTACTGACATCTAGTGGATAAAAGCCAGAGATGCTGCTAAACATCATACAATGCACAGGACAGCTGACAAAAAATGTCAACAGTGCTAAGGTCAAGAAACCTTGGAGTAAAGTAGAGGCAGTAGAAATGGAGAAAGGGGAGGAATCCGGGGATCTTTAGAGTTAAAAACCAGAGAGAAAATTAGAAAAAGGAAGTCAAGAATGTTCTGGTTTTATGGCAAGACATGTTTAAAAAAAGTGCTATAATATATATACATATATATGTACAAAGTAGTGTGGGAGCAAAGAGGAAGAAGCAACCAACTCACTCTACTAGGGAAGATATGGGATGGAAGGGGGTGCACCAGGCAAGGGCTCAGCAGAGTATTCTAATTCTATTCAAGTAATTATTTTACAAGAAATAAATGAAAGAAGTTTAACTATTACTTACAATTTTGTCATAAAAGTCTTTGGGAAGTTTGGAAAGGATTTCTACAGCTTCTAAAAGCTCATAAGCATCTATTTGTGGCACTTCATCACCATCATCACCACCTTCAAGGAGAAAAACAACACAAACCTTAAAAATGCTTAGAATTGTTTTACTTATCAGTTATCAGTCCTTTCACAACCCTGATGAAATTTTAATAGAGAAGGGACCAGAGTTATTAAAGCTACATGCAACTTACATTTTATTAAAGGCAATTCTACAAAATATGCCTAATGAACACAGATTCTTGTGGCAGTGCCAGTTCTTGCTAATTTTTGCAGAAACCAGTGTTTAAAATTGGCTTACCTCCTTCAGCATCTCCACCAGCAGACTGTTGTTGTTCCAATTTAGCTTCTAGTTCTTGTTGGGAACGAAGAAATCGAGTAGGTCTAGGAGCACTTGTTGGCAGTTTGACCCATTCTTCTTCTAGTTCTTTCAACTGCAAATATCATATAATATTTAAATAATATCTGCATCTCGACCATTAGTTAACATACTTAATACTTACATTTATTGACATATCAGGACCCAATTTCTTTCTTTTTTTTTTTGGAGACAGAGTCTTACTCTGTCACCTAGGCTGAAGTGCAGTGGCATGATCCTGGCTCACTGCAACCTCCACCTCTTGGGTTCAAGCAATTCTCGTGCCTCAAGCCTCTCGAGTGGCTAGGATTACAGAGGTGCACTACCACATCCGGCTAATTTTTGTATTTTTAATAGAGATGAGGTTTCACTATGTTGGCCAGGCTGGTCTTGAGCTTCTGACCTGAGGTGATCCTCCTGCCTCAGCCTCCCAAAATGCTGGGATTACAGGTGTAAGCCACCGTGCCTGGCCTCCAATTTCTTATTTATGTGGCTCTACCAGGGCAAACAAGAAAATATTAATTATTTCATTCATTGAGAGACAGGGTCTCAACTCTTTTGCCCAGGCTGGACAATTTTGGCTCACTGCAGCCTCCACCTCCCCAGGTTCAGGTGATCCTCCCACCTAAGATTCACGAGTAGCTAGGACTACAGGCTGTGCCACCATGCTTGGCTAATTTTTTTTATTATTTGTAGAGATAGGGTTTGTCATGTTGCCCAGGCTGGTCTCGAACTCCTGGGCTCAAGTGATCTGTCTGCCTGGGCCTGCCAAAGTGCTGGGATTTTAAGTGTGAACCACTGCACCAGCGGAAGAAAATACATAATTAAATTATATTTCTTTTACAGCATAAGTCAAACCAACTTGAATTTACTATAAGGAAGACATATGTCTAAGCACTAAGAAAGAACAGTAAGTCCCACTTTTTAAGACACTCTTATTAGTTCATTAATTCGGATACATTTACATCATCAGAAGAGTCTCCAAAACCAATTGTAATAAAAAGCCAGAAAGAATGTACTTCACACAGATAATAAGTTCTGCCACCCAACGGAATTGCAGAGAAAGTTAGCTATGCTCAGAAAAGCTGATTTCAAAATTAAGAATGAAAAATAATTATTTTTAAGGACAGAATATCAACAACGATAGGAAGAAAATATTTTCATATTAACCTTATGTGAAAGCAACCAGAAAACTTTTTGTCTCACCTGAACAGAGTTTATATTTTGTAATGGGGGTCTCAGAGCATCCCGAATCCACCTGTAAATCTCCACAGCAATTAGTTTGGCTTCATCTCGAACAGCCTTCTCTCGAGACTCAAAGAGTTTTGGCAACACTTTGATAATTGGCTTAAGCAAGATGATTTTGGAACCAAATTCACTACAAGTAAAAAATTGGGGAAAAAACTGTCAACATGCAATGCGATTAAATAAAGCATTAGCTTTTCTTCATTCAAACATAGTTCCATATCTACATATTAGAAGAATTATATAAGTTCAGTTTTTTTAAGGCAACAAAAGGAACTCATAACCGCTTACCTACTAAGGTGTTGTTCTTCCAAGAATATTATTTAATGTGTAGGGCCCAAGATAATATTACCATTTTAAAACAAACTTTCTAGGTAAGCAGACTAGGAGTAATTAAAACCTATAAAGGATCAACATGTTTAATACCTTTTTTTTTCTTTTTCAGATGGCATTTTGCTCTTGTTGCCCAGGCTAGAGTGGTATGGCGTGATTGCAGCTCACTGCAACCTCTGCCCCTCCGAGTTCAGGTGATTCTCCTGTCTCAGTCTCCCAAGTAGCTGGGATTACAGGCGTGCACCACCACGCCCAGCTAATTTTTGTATTTTAGTAGAGATGGGGTTTCACTATGTTGGCCAGGCTGGTCTCGAACTCCTGACCTCAGGTGATCCACCCGCCTCAGCCTCCTGAAGTGCTGGGATTACAGGTGTGAGCCACCACGCCCAGCCTAATACCTCAAATATATATGTATATACATATAAAAGCTTATAAATATAAACTAGTTTATAAATATTTAGATGAATGAAATCTACTTTTAATAAACCTTTAATAGCTCCTATAATTAAAGTGATTCATTTACCTAGATAGATCACAAATCCTGGCAGTATTTTGTTCCTGACTTTGTGGCTATCATACTATAAATCTGGGCATCTTAAATCTTTCTTTGCTTCAGTTTTCTATGGGGAAAATGTTGCGTTTTGACTTCTTTCAAAAAGCATATTTGGCCAGGCGCAGTGGCTCACACCTATAATCCCAGCACTTTGGGAGGCCGAGGCAGGTAGATCCCCTGAGGTCAGAAGTTCAAGGGTAGCCTGGCCAACATGGTGAAACCCTGTCTCTACAAAAATACAAAAATTAGCCAGGCATGATAGTGGGCGCCTGTAATCCCAGCTACTTGGGAGACTGAAGTGGAAGAATCGCTTGAACCCGGGAGGCAGAGGTTGCAGTGAGCCGAGATCGCACCACTGCACTCCAGCCTGGGCAACAGAGCAAGGCTCCGTCTCAAAAAAAAAAAGAGTGTATTTAACCTTACATATCTGTCATAGATTACATTTTCAAGTTCCCAACTGGCCAATTTTAGCTATCTAATATCACTATTAACATTTGTGAGTATCAGATTCTGGAGCAGGAGAGATTTATTTATGAAAGAACACTGAAATTCTGTATGAGTAGTAGGACCCAAATTATTATTTATCTATTATCTAATGTGCACAAATTTATCTCATGTGAGCAAATGCAACAAAATTATTCATTAATAGCTACTAGTGTACTCCAACGATTTTTTTTTCTTGGTTTTTGTTTTTAATTTTTTGGAGACAGGGTCTCACTACGTCATCCAGGTTGGAATGCAATGGTATGATCACAGCTCACTGCAGCCTCGACCTTCCCTGCTCAAGCTATTATCCAGACTCAGTCCCCCAGGCAGCTGAGACTACAGAGGTGCACCACCATGCCCGGCTAATTTTTTTTTTTTTGTATTTTTTTGTAGAGACGGGGTTTCTCCTTGTTGCCTAGGCTGGTCTTGAACTCCTGGGCTCAGGCAATCTGCCTGCCTCAGCCTCCCAACCCAAAGTGCTGGGACAACACGGGCATAAGCCACTGCTCCTGGCCTTAATTATTATTATTATTTTTGAGATAGTGTCTCACTCTGTTAACCAGGCTGGAGTACAGTGGCACAATCATAGTTCACTGCAGCCTCACCCCCTGGGCTCAAGTAATCTTCCCACCTCCTGAGTAGGTGGGACTATAGGCGCAATAAAAAAAGAATTTTTAATAAGACACCTGGCTACGTGATATAGTTTAAGTACAAATATCACGAGAATAACCTACATAATCTCTAAGATTTCTTTTAAAATGCCTTTATATTATTAAAAAAATAACATTTTAACATGGCTCAGCTGACCTTTAAGATTAAACAAAAAAATAAGAAATTATAGTGGCAATAAACCATTTTGTTTTAGGGGTATGTAATATGGTGCCTGAAGAACCTAACATTTGAGATTTCTTAAATCTTCCTATATATTATTACTGTTTCATCTGAATCTTTTTTCTCTATCCTGGCCTCCTTCTGTAAGAAAAAAAAGATGGAGCAAGTCCACATGGAAAATAGACACCTTAATAAAATAAAACCTAATTTTGATACTAAACATATTACTATAGAAAACACAAAAGCGTACTAGAAACCTGTTTTAGGTACCACAAAAGTTTCTGGTCACCTGACGCTCTCGCTAACAAAGCTTTAGCAAGCTCTGGAACCCAGGATCAAGCAGTTTGGCCTCAAGGTTCTTGAGGGTCCCAGAGAGCTACCTAGTTAAACTATAGATTCCGAAATGCTTTAGGACAAATAAAGAACCACACAGAGATGGGACTACATAACATCTATGAAGAAAACATGAGATATACCTAACTTGTTATTTTCCTACCCTTATTCTCCCACTTTAGCTAAAAAATGAAATAACCAGAGTGCACAGCACTCCAGACTAGAAAACTTGTAATTTAAAGGTAGAAGATTATAGGCCAGGTGTGGTTGCTCACATCTGTAATCCCAGCACTTTGGGAGGCCGAGGTGGGATCATTTGATGCCAGGAGTTCCAGACCAGCCTGACCAACATGGTGAAACTCCATATCTATTTAAAAAAAAAAAAAAAATTAGCTAGGCATGGTGGTACTCACCTGTAGTCCCAGCTACTCAGGAGGCTTGAGGCACGAGAATCGCTTGAACCCAGGGGCGGAGGTTGCAGTGAGCTGAGATTGTACCACTGCACTCCAGTCTGGGTGACAGAGCGAGACGTTGTCTCAAAAAAAAAAAAAAAAAAAGCAAAAGATTACAGTATTTTTTTAAATTTAGACATCACTAAGGACACAAAAGATTTATTGATATAAGCATAGTTCTGATAACTAAGACAAGTCACTAAATTTCTTTTTTCTTCTTTTTTTTTTTTGAGACAGAGTCTTGCTCTGTCGTCCAGGCTGGAGTGCAGTGGCGCAATCTCGGCTCACTGCAAGCTTCGCCTCCCGGGTTCACGCCATTCTCCTGCCTCAGCCTCTCCGAGTAGCTGGGATACAGGCACCCGCCACCACGCCCGGCTAATTTTTTGTATTTTTTAGTAGAGACGGGGTTTCACCGTGGTCTCGATCTCCTGACCTCGTGATCCGCCCGCCTCGGCCTCCCAAAGTGCTGGGATTACAAGCGTGAGCCACCGCACCCGGCCTAAATTTCTAAGATAATAGAATGAGCATACTGTTTACTACTCAGAAAAACATCTGCTTGCTATATCGTAATAGGGTAGAAACAAGGAAACTTCATTCACATAAGAATCTAAGCAAATCAAATTTTATACAAGTACATTATGAACAAAGCAAAAAACAATATTAAAGACCTATAAATCAAAGATCATTCAACAAAATTCAAGAGTTTTTATACTTTCACAGAAGATAAATACCAAAGGAAACATTTTTTTCCAAGATGCAGGTCATACACAAAATCATGAGAGGTGAGGTGGATGATCTTCATTCTGTGAGGATTTCACTACAGCTGCTTTCTAAAATATCTCATATAGACAGTACTTGGGGACAGGATATCAGATTAGAAGAACTGCCAAATCTGAACAAACTAGTGATCTGTCTAATTCAGATTTCCATAGCAAATTACAACCATTTGTTCCTGAAAGAGATCCTATTCACGAAAAATTTCATGGCCAAACAAGAAAGTCTAGGGTTGAAAAAAACTTACTACATAAGAGCAAAAGTTACTTTTCTATTTGCTTTCACTGTGCTTCTCTTTAAAGGCATATAGCATTTGCTTCCACTTTACTAAAAAAGGCACTTAAATAAAGGTTTGCTTTAGTCCACAAACTATATCTTTAGCCAACATCTCAAAGTATAGACTTCGAAAGTCTATACTTAAGATAGCAAGAGAAAAAGAGCTGCTTAAATAACCTGAGGAGTAGTTTTCCAACAAAAGGCCAGTACTTTTCTTTTCAGTGCTTTTCCACCAAAAGGCCAATTTTTAAAATGTATTTATTTATTTATTTTTGAGACGGAGTCTTACTCTGTCGCCCAGGCTGTAGTGCAGTGGCATGATCTTGGGTCACTGCAATCTCTGCCTCCCAGGTTCAAGCGATTCTCCTGCCTCAGCCTTCCCAGTAGCTGGAATTACAGGCATGCGCCACCATGCCCAGCTAATTTTTTTGTATTTTTAGTAGAGACATGTTTCACCACATTGGCCAGGCTGGTCTCAAACTCCTGACCTTGTGATCTGCCTGCCTCGGCCTCCCAAAGTGCTGGCATTACAGGAGTGAGCCACTGAGCCTGGCCATATTTATTTATTTTTTAAAGAGACAGGGTCTTGCTCTCTCACCCAGGCTGAATTGCAGTGGCACAATCACAGCTCAGTGCAGCCTAGAACTTCTAGACTCAAGGAATCCTCCCCACCTCAGCTTCTTTTTTATAGTGGGAGGGGTCTTGCCATCTTGCCCAGGCTGGTCTTAAACTCCTGGCCCCAAGTGAACCTCCTAACTCAGCCTTCCAAAGTGCTGGGATTACAGGCATGAGCCACTGCCCCCAACTGAAAAGCCCAATTCTTAATCTGATAACAGGTCAGAAATCTCTATTCGTCTTCATTAGAAAGGGATTCAGATAAAATAACTACACAACACACTTGAAGGCTAAAATTAGTCAACATGAAGTGCCACACTTGGGGAATGACTTTCCTTATTCAGGTCACTTTCTTGCTTGTTTTGGCATGCCAAGTCAAATTCTGCAGTTTCCATTTCTGTTTAAACCAGGAATCCAAACTCAATTGAGATACTCTAGTTCAGGGGTCCCTAACCCCTGGGCTGTGGACCAGTACAGTGGCCTGTTAGGAACCAGGCGCAGAGCAGGAGGTGAACAGCTGCCAAGCAAGAATTACCACCTGAGCTCTGCCTCCTGCCAGATCAGCAGGGCATTAAGGTTCTCATACGAGTGCAAACCCTACCGTGAACTGCACATGTGAGGGATCTAGAGTGCACGCTCCTTATGAGGTGGAACTGTTTAATCTCAAAACGACCCCCCATCCCCCCAACACACAATTCTTTCATGGAAAAATTGTCTTCCATGAAACTGGTCCCTGGTGCCAAAAAGGTTGGGGACCGCTGCTCTAGTTAACAAAGCTAAAACAAAGTCTTACCTTAAGGCTTTCCTCAGTGTCTCTATACAGGCCACTATGATCTTGGGATTCTTATTGTCCAAGCCTTTCAGGAGCTCTTCTTGCACAGCCTCTCCTTTCTCAATCTCTATGTACATAAGACAGATCTCTATGCCCAGCTCCTTGGCTTTGGCTTTAGGTTGGTTGAACACTTTACTTACAACACCTGACACAACTTCTCCTGTGGTTCTATAACATATTATAAAGAACAAAAACCCCACTTAAGTAGTAAGAATTGGAAAAAGGTCATGGAAAGGGGGTGTACAAGTACTTTTACAAATGCTAGAAATACATTAAATGAGTCTTTAATTTTTAAATTTGTGTTCAAGAATATTTTAAAAACTTAGGTTAACCATAAAATTTTACAACATGTCATAGCAGGCATAGTAACAGTTTATAAATGTAGAAAATTAAAAAAAAAAAAGTAAAGATCCCTTGAAATCCCACCACCCAGAGAAAACTTTCAACTTTTTGATATCCCTCCTTCCAGACCTTTCTCTAAGTGTGTGTGCATATGGACATACAAATATACTTTACAAAAGTAGGGTTACAGAATGCTTGCTTTTAAATTTTTTTTTTTTTTTTTTTGTAAAGAGACAGGGTTGGTCGGGTGCAGTGGCTCATGCCTGTAATCCCAGCGCTTTGCAAGGCTGAGGCAGGTGGATCACCTGAGGTCAGGAGTTCAAGACCAGCCTGACCAAAATGGAGAAACCTCGTCTCTACTAAAAATACAAAATTACCCAGGTGTGGTGGCGCATGCCTGTAATCCCAGCTACTCAGGAGGCTGAGGCAGGAGAATCACTTGAACCTGGGAGGTGGAGATTGTGGTGAGCCAAGATCGCACCATTGCACTCCAGCCAGGGCAATAAGTGCGAAACTCTGTATCAAAAAAAAAAAAAAAAAAAAAAAAAGAGACAGGGTCTTGTGCTGTGACCCAGTTGGAGTGCAGTGGTAGGATTATAGCTCACTGTGACCTCAAACTCCTGGGTTCAAGCGATCTTCCTGCCTCAGCCTCCTGAGTAGCTAGGACTACAGGCACATGCCACTGCATCTGGGCAAAAAAAATTTTTAAGTCATTTTAAACACTTTTTAGGAAAAGAGAATTTCTTCACAGAGGGAATGGATATGTACCTTTAATAACAAAAGACTAATCTTGACTCCTTGATAAGACTTTACAGTAACTTTACTGCTTTGAATCTCTTCTAAATGAAATGAAACCTACACTACTGGGAATTAGAAGAACTGAGTGGGTTGAGATTACAGGCAGCATTTATCAAAAAACAGCTTCTGGTATCAGAAGAGAAATTTAAAAATGATAGTTTTACTAATGGTAAAGGAAACAAACCCAGTGATGCCAGTTAACCAAATTGTCAAATTAATGATGATCTTTATTGGTATAATCTTTGAAGTAAGTCAAGTATATATTTCTTGTGCAATTAAGTCAAGTGTTTCAACTATTTGTTTTGTATGGAGGGTTCCTTTCAATGACACAGAGACTAGAGTTAGGAAAATCAGGTCTATGAGGTATGGGATAGTAGGATGACTAGAAATCTGTCATTCGCAGATCAAGTTAAGCAGGCCAGGAGTCACTGAGGTTGTTTAGTAAGCATTACCTCCCCTAAGAAATAAAAATGCCTAATGAACAAAGGGAGAAAGACGTGATTCTAACATCACCTATCTAACAACCCTTGTAAAAAATTTAGTTTTCTGTAATGCCCAAATGTCTTCAGTGAAATTCTGATAATTCCTTTACTGACAATCTCTCAGTTTCTTTTTGAAGTTACTAAAGACTCTTCCTTTTAGTTTAGAATAATTCCCATACAAAAAGCTTAAAAGGAAAACCACTTGGTCATCAAACCTTAAGGTAAACCCTCAAAATATTATTTCTAATTTACTCCTCTACAGATCTCACGTACCATTTAGATTTCTGAGAAAAAAGACTGAATGAAAAACAAATATCAAGAAACTATGAAAGTAAGAAAATTCATCTATTCTAAAACTGCTAATAACTAAGGACAGTGATCTACAAACATACATAATCTATGTAACACCAAACAGGGGTTTTTATCAGTAAAGTTGGAAAAAAAGTACTTACTTTCCTGCTACGTGGGCATTTTCAACATAAACAAGTGCAGCTTCTAATCCTTTCAATTGAACCACTGCATTGGAATCAGTGACAAATTTTTTGATCAATCCTAAAAATTTGGACCATTCTGGGCTCTTTTCATCCTTTATTTTCTGGAAGATCTTCAGGGCCTCTTCATATCCACTTAACCTTGCTTTCCACAGCTAAAAGACAAGTAGTATTTTGAAACAAAACATAATTTAATGATATTATCATCTACTGTTAATTTGGAGGGGAGGGTGTGAGAGTAGAAATGAATACCCTATGTCAGGTAATGTAAACAAAGGACCCCATGACTGGAAACGAAAAAAGAGTTTAAGAAATTGGCAGTTTTCAAAAAAGATTAGCTAATAAACTTCTTACAAGTGTTTAGTGTTTATGATACTCTGCCATTCATAATAGGCCATTATAAATGAATCTCACATTGTATCTAAGAATTATTGCTTCTTTATAATATTGTATTAAAGATGTGATAAACATGAGAAATCACCCCCATCTGATGAAACTGCCCCATCTCCAAAGTATATGCTGTTTTTTGGTTCTATTTTTGTATAATCATTAGGTAGCTTTATATTACACTGTGTATTAATTTCAGCTGGTAGATTTCGGACATTTTTTACTGAGGTATTCTTTTTTCATTAATTTCTTCAACAGGTGTTTAATAAATAAAAATCAATTCAGCTCTGGCCCTTGTGGAGCTTACACTCCAGCAGGAGGGGACATTAAGCTATAATACAAATAAATTTAAAATTAACAAAGCATTAAGTACTACTAAGGAGAAGCAACTTGGTGCTATGAAAGTATATATCATAAAAGGCTTTGTCTTAGTGTTAAGAAAAATTTTCCTGAGAAATGGTAATTGAGCTGAGCCCTGAAAGATAAATAGGAACTAATCAGTAAAGAGTGGCAAAAGGGGAGAAAGAACATTCCAGAAGGAACAGTATACTCCAAGGCCCTATGGCAGCAGGGAATATGGTATTTCCCACTCCTATAAAGAAAGAGAAGGGGAGCATGGTACAAAATAAGCTGGAGAGGATTGGAAAAGTCCAGATCATGCAGGACTATGAAGGCCAAATAAAAGATTCCACTCATTATTCTAAGAGCAATGGGAAAGCAATGAAATGATTTGGGGGCAGTTAAATAAGTTAGTTTGTGGGATGATCGAATTTGCATTTACTGTGTTAAGCATTAGTAAAGAATTAGATGTTTGTCCTCAACACTATTAGATCAAAGAGACAGAAGAATCAACATATGATTGAAAAACAGAAATAATTTACATGTTGTTTAAATGAAAATGTAATCTGGGGCAGGTGCTATGCTCACAGAAAAAACTGTTCCTTCTAAGGAAGGAATGCTGCCTAACCCACTATAAGATGCATTCATTAGGAAGAAGGCATTACCTATTCTGCAACATTAGAGTGAAATATAACAATTAACATCATAGTTGAATATTTACTAACCAATTTAAACCAGATTTATTTTTTTATTTTTTAAAATTGGGCAACATCTCATTCTATAAAGTAGAATGAGTGTTCCCTAAACAGATTTAACATCTCTATGCTTTAAGTTTCAAAAACACACAATAAATGCTCAAAAAATGGGAAAAAAAAGTACCAAATCACAGGAGATTGAAAAACTCTTAGCACGTATTAACCAATCAAAAATTGGAAAGTCTAAGATTTATCTATATTGTCTGCCCCTTTCAGTGAGAAAATACAATATCTACCAAAAAAAGCATTATAAATAGTTAACGATTCTAAATAAGTTCCAAAATTCTCCCCCAAATTTTTGTTGCAATTTAATGTACTACATACCAACAATTTCTATGCGAATTAAAATAAAAAGCAACTAGCTCACTTTTAATCTGGCCTTATTTGAAGAGTTAATGCTGATTTTTGATACAGTATTCAGCCTTGGCTAATTTAGTATATAGGATGAAGGAGTGGTTCTGTGGAGGATATAGGGACCATGGCTCCAAATTTCTACTCTACATAGGTAGAACTGTATGTATACAACTGTGTAAGTTAGTATATTTTATTCAGTATTTTTAGTAATCAACAACCATAAATCTTGAATACTCAGATTCAAAACAAACTTTAAAAGAACTGTCAAGAACATAATGTGGTAAACCTGAGGACTTGGAGTAGGATAAATTTACAAGAAGAAATGAAATTCTAAAATCTACCAGATGGTAGATGTTTGTAGTTTTTAAAATGATTAAAAATGAAACTAGAGGTATAGTTGTGGAAAAAATAAGATAATCTGAAAGGATGCCCGCCAAATAATGACATGATGCGATAAATTGTATCTTATTAGCATAAACTAGAAAATAAAGATTGGTAGATTCTGAGGGTAAATATTGGAATGCAGATCATATAGATCAGAGAACCTAAAAAATGCTGGATTTCTAAGGCCAAATTCAGAACACATCTCCAAAGAAGAGCCTCTATATAATAAAATATTAGTAAGTACTTAGGTACCAGAAGTATATTGTACTGTATATAGAAAGAGATGAAAAAACTAGCCAGTTACTTTTTATAGATACCACTTACTTTTCACTTCACTAATATCTTTTCTTTGAATTCTTTCCAGAGACTCAAAAAATTTTTTAGCTGAGCTAGAGAAACCTATTTTCAATGAGAAGAAATAACATATCTAACAAGGCATCAGTATTTTTGAAACTGCCAATGTTTTCACACACTTCTAAGTAAGATGATAGTATAACTACTGACAAAACAAGCCAATGACACTGAAAATCGAATTCCAGAAGAATCTTACCTTGTGTTCACATTTCTGATCAACTGGCAGTTTCAACCACTCACTGTCATCTCCCATTGTGCTTCCAGGTTTTCCTTAGAATTCAGAGTATTTCCTGGTCAGATAAAGGTAGAAAACTGCTTAGCAATCAGGCAGTCTCTTAAGGCAAAAATAACTTTTTTGAGATTATTATTTTATCATTCATGCAATAACAAGAGTAAAAATCCCATTCTTTGGTCAGATCCCCACTTAATTCAATTAACAGGACTTTTTTTTTTTTTTGAGACAGAGTCTCGCTCTGTCACCCAGGCTGGAGTGCAGTGGTGCGATCTCGGCTCACTGCAAGCTCCGCCTCCTGGGCTGATGCCATTCTCCTGCCTCAGCCTCCCGAGTAGCTGGGACTACAGGCACCTGCCACCACGCCCGGCTAATTTTTTTGTATTTTTAGTAGAGACAGGGCTTCACCGTGTTAGCCAGAATGGTCTCAATCCTGACCTTGTGATCCACCCGCCTCAGCCTCCCAAAGTGTTGGGATTACAGGCGTGAGCCACGGTGCCCGGCCAATAGAATTTTTTTTTTTTTTAAGTCACTCAAAAGACAGGACACGGTGGTGGCTCACACCTGTAATCCCAGCACTTTGGGAGGCTGAGGCGGGGAGATCACCTGAGAGCAGGAGTTCAAGACCAGTCTGGTCAACACGGTGAAATCCCGTCTCAACTGAAAATACAAAAATTAGCTGGGTGTGGTGGTGCAGGCCTGTAGTCCCAGCTACTCGCGAGTCTGAGACAGGAGAATTGCTTGAACCGGGGAGGAGGAGGTTGCAGTGAGCCAAGATTGTCTCACTGCATTCCAGCCTGGGCGACAGAGTGAGACTCCATCTCAAAAAAATAAAGTCACTCAAAAAATATAAATATATATTCCAGTCTGGGCAACATGGTGAAACCCCGTCTATACTAAAAATACAAAAATTAGCCAGGCGTAGTGGTGTGTGCCTGTAGTCCCAGCTACTCGGGAAGCTGAGGTGGGAGGACTGCTTGAGCCCAAGAGACAGAAGTTGCAGTGAGCTGTGATCATGCCACTACACTCCAGCATGGGCAACAGAGCAAGACCCTGTCTCAAAAAAAACAAAAATTTGTTTTCTAAAAAATGATGCTTTTATATTTTCCCAAATGAGAACTTCTTAGATACAAAACAAAGTTAGAATAAAACTGAATTGCTGAGCTAACTGGCCTTTTAAAAGGCCAAGAAAAAAGTTTTGGAAAAGGTCATACTTTCACCTAGAATTACTTATAGAAAATAATCAATATGGGGGTCGGGTGCGGTGGCTGACGCCTGTTATCCCAGCACTCTGAGAGGCCGAGGCGGGCGGATCACGAGGTCAGGATCGAGACCATCCTGGCAAACACGGTGAAACCCCGTCTCTACTAAAAACACAAAAAATTAGCCGGGCGTGGTGGCCGGCGCCTGTAGTCCCAGCCACTCTAGAGGCTGAGGCAGGAGAATAGCGTGAACCCAGGAGGCGGAGCTTGCAGTCAGCCGAGATCGCACTGCACTCCAGACTGGGCGACAGATTCCGTCTCAAAAAAAAAAAAAAGAAAGAAAATAATCAATATGTAAAAATGTTAATGCTGCCAAGCTCCCTAATTCTTGCAAACATGACTAGTCAATGTTTATATAAACCAGTACAAAATTAAATCCCTGAATGAACCTTTATACATATTCTTTATGTAAACCATGTTTTTTGTTTTTTCTTTTTTTTAAATTTTATTATTAAAGTTTTAGGGTAGATGTGCACAATGTGCAGGTTTGTTACATACGTATACATGTGCCATGTTGGTGTACTGCACCCATTAACTCGTCATTTAGCATTAGGTATATCTCCTAATGCTATCCCTCCCCCCTCCCCCCACCCCACAACAGTCCCGGAGGTGTGATGTTCCCCTTCCTGTGTCCATGTGTTCTCACTGTTCAATTCCCACCTATGAGTGAGAACATGCAGTGTTTGGTTTTTTGTCCTTGCGATAGTTTGCTGAGAATGATGATAAACCATGTTTTTAAGTGAGGCTTAAAGTCAACATCCTTTTAATAACTTTCTGCTACCTATCTTCTTTTTTTTGAGACAGCGTCTCGCTCTGTCATCCAGGCTGGAGTGGAGTGAACACGATCTTGGCTCGCTGTAACCTCCGCCTCCTGGGCTCAAGCGATCCTTCCACCTCTGCCTCCTGAGTAGCTAGGAGTTGCTGGGACTGCAGGTGTGCACCACCATGCTGGGCTAATTTTGAAATTTTTTGTAGAGACAAGGTCTCTTTATATTGCCCAGACTGGTCTTGAACTCCTGGGCTCAAGTGATCCCACTGATCGTGAGCCACCGCACACCCACCCCTATGCTATCTATCTAGACAACACCTTTTTCTTACTATAAAAGTAATGTGTGTAAACTGCAGAAAATTTAGTAACTACAGAAAAAAATGCAAGTATTAAAACACAATTTCACCACCACCTAATAACCATGATGAACACTAAAGTACATATCCACTTGACTCCTTCCAGTTTTTTTTCAATACACATGTAGTATATAAATCATATGAAAAAGACAGGCATAATCCCCTTACAACATTTTTGTTATATGATCAAAAACATTTTCCCAGATTTGAGAATATGATGTTTAAAGTCTACATAGCACTCCATTTTACAAATGTACCATAGTTACCAACCCTACCACTGGACATTTAAATTGTTTCCAATTTTTCTTTTTCATTTTTGAGACAGGGTCTCACTCTGTCATTTAGGCTGGAGTGCAGTGGTGTGATCACAGCTCACTGCAACCTTGACGTCCTGGGCTCAAGTGATCCTCCCAACCTCCGCCTCCTGGGTTCAAGTGATTCTTCTGCCTTAGCCTCCCAAGGAGCTGGGACTACAGGCGCATGTCACCATGCCCAACTGATTTTTTAGTTTTTTGTAGAGATGGGGTCTCACTATGTTGCCCAGGCTGGCCCATTTTTCAATATTATTAATAACATAGAAGAGGTCCTCCTTAATTCTCCATCCCTAGTTCTGGCATGACATAAAATATGTTTTCAATAAATATTTCTTTATTGAATGTATACTCTGGTAATATCTATTCTGAATCAGGCACTGTGCAAAGTACTTTTTAAACATGCTAATTCACTTCGTACTGACATCAACTACATGAAGGAAAGATATTCTCATTTTACACACTAGCTTCACAAAGATTAAGTAAACTGCCAAAACAACAAAACTGGTAAGCAATGAAATTAAACTAAGATTCAAAGTCTATGCTTCTTCCTTTACATTTTGTTCCCTCCCAAGGCAAAGAAGAAAATGTCCCAGAGAAAGATGGAATTGTAAAAGTTTATTAGGATATGTGGAACTTTCATTAAGATTTTTCTTCTAAATCCCTAGGATTGCCATGAAACAGCAGCAGTGTAATTTAAAGGAGTCAAGAGAATCTGCCGGAACTCAAATACAGCAATGATGCGAGACAGAATAGTTTAACAGTCTGGAAAACAGTATGGCATTATCAGATACACATGCCCTACCACCCAGCAACTCCATTCCTAGGTGTATAGCCTAGAAACTGATACAAATCACACCAGAAGACCTATATAGGGATAGTCATAGCAATGTTGTTCATAATAGTCAAAAGCTGGAAACAGTTCACACGTTCATCAAACTGTGCTTTTCGAACTCAGGACCAGTCTTCCCCCTACCACCCCCACCAACTGAATACTAGTATGTCTGTAAAATACAATAAAAATGATTATTTGTTTTTTTTTGTTTTGTTTTGTTTTGTTTGTTTGTTTGTTTTTTTGAGACGGAGTCTCGCTCTGTCGCCCAGGCTGGAGTGCAGTGGCGTGATCTTGGCTCACTGCAAGCTCCGCCTCCCGGGTTCCCGCCATTCTCCTGCCTCAGCCTCCCAAGTAGCTGGGACTACAGGCCCCCGCCAGCACGCCCGGCTAATTTTTTGTATTTTTTAGTAGAGACAGGGTTTCACCGCGTTAGCCAGGATGGTCTCGATCTCTTGACCTTGTGATCCGCCTGCCTCGGCCTCCCAAAGTGCTGGGATTACAGGCGTGAGCCACCGCCCCCGGCCCAAAAATTATTATATCTGTGTATTTTTTAAGTTGAATGCCAAATGGTCCAGCTGCTGTGAATGCAAAATGGTCTAGCTGCTGTGTAAAACCATTTGGAAGTTTCTCAAAAAGTTAAAAGTATCATATAAGGATGAGCAGACTGATCTGGATTTTATAAACAGATATAAGAAACCAAGTTTTTACTACACAGTAGAGTTTGATGCCTAAAGAGCAAATAAAATTGCCAACAAAGAGAAGCATTAATAAGATTAATTTGAACTATACATAATGCTTGCTGTGGTTTATCTGATCTAGTCCCTAGTAAAGACACATATTCAGAAATTTCAATTATTCAGAGCTCTCAGATTTTATCCCAGTCTAAAACAGAGGCAAAGACAAGGAGGCCAGCTAAAATATGTTTTACAGAAATATTATAATCATATACCACTGATCTAAAAATGTCTTCCTAAGAGCCCAAATACCATACAGTCCATGCTATTGCTGAAAAGGTTTAGGTGTAATTGTTTATTTTTAGACTAGAGATTAAGAAATGTTTTCAAGGTTATACATGAAGGCAGAACTTAGAATAAATTCCAAATTGTCTGACTTTTCAGTTTAGTGTTCAAATAAATAACAAATTTCCTATTAAATATGCACTATATCCCATCATAAAAGAGACCCCAAAATCTGTGTATTTTCTCATTAACCAACCAGTTAAAAGGGACAGAGAGATTAAGTCATGAGTAACACTAGAGCTGGGCCTAGAACCTATGTCTCCTACTTCTCAGTCTGTCTCTCTTCCCTACAACCCATGGGCCCAAGTATGGTGTCTTTTTAGTTTAAATTCCTGTATTTTGATAGTCTATAAGAGTAATTATAGAGCTACTGTACAGATTATTTTCTCTTCTACTTAAGAGAAAAACCACTGGCAGTACGACTATTTCATGGCAAATTCCCAAGCTCCTGACCTACAAAAGCTCTTCACTATCACAATACAAGAGATCTGAATTTGATTACCACTCCTGGACTCTCACCTCTCGCTAAGGAGATGCTATTGCAGAAGCACAGAATGATTCTAACAGAAGTTTGAGAAAAACTTCTGCTCCATCAAAAAGCAACCCATTTGAATGACCACTGTGTGTGACGATAGGCTCATAAAAAAAAAAGAAATTTTTTTTAAAAAAAGCAATGCATACACATGCCCAGAAATCTACTCAAACCATGTCTAGGAAGGATAACTGGATTAAAGAAACACAACAACTATGTAACTGTCATAGAAAACTTAAGATTTTTATTACTTAACCAAAATCTGACAAAATCCCATCTCTGAGTAGCAGGTGACAAAAATGACAAGACTTTCCCTCAAATTAAAAAAAAACCTCACTGTCTCCAGGTATTTCCCATTAACAAGGACAAGTGTTATCCTCTTGCTGGAGTATTCTGCATTACCAGGCGGCCGGAAATCTGAACTGTTTTCCAGCAGATTATCTCAAACTTTGGTGTGTTTGCTTTCCTGATCTTGGGACAGCGGCGTCCCACAAATTCCTTCAGAGACGGAGAGGGGTAAAGAGCTGTCTCTTTCACATTGTGCTCTTCTTATCAGGAGGAAAGAAGGTTAACTGGACTTAAGAGATGATCACTGTCAATATATCCAAAAGGGGTATGGGATACCATCAACACAGGCCTCTAGAGAGACAGAAAGCTAAACCTAGCTGTGAATTAGGACAACTTGGAGTTACTGCTCGACTGTACCAAGGTAGCTGAAAACCTAATGCTTACTCATCCCAAAGCTACCAAGGTCTTCAAATACCAGGGTAAGGATCCAAAGGCCCAGACAGAGAGATTCAGCTCCACCCATTCAGCTCAAATGGGTTATACTCTGGTAAAAGCAACCCTCTCCTCACCCCAAGTAAGAACCAGGCGGGAGCAAAGCCAGGTCATGGGCACTGCTCACCCACTGCATACCCAAACAAGCACCCTACGGCTGCTGTCACCACCCAGAAGTAGAGCAGATACCCTGGCTTTAGCTCACTGCAGCCGGCATTGTTTACGCTCTTTCGCCGCCTTAGCCTCTGATAGGCCAGGAAAGTCCCCAGTACTGTCCACCAGGACTTGCAGCACCGTCGCGGGATGCTTGCCCCTTGCCCGTGGTTTGACACTTACGCTCCCCGGGCAGGGAGAGGTCAGGGAACCTAAGGTCCGAGCAGGATCAGCAAGACTACCCGGCAGGCGGCGGCGGCGACGGCAGCATTGGTGCTGCCGCCCGCTGGGAAACGCCTCCTCCGAGGGCGGGGCCGGGAGCGCCGCTGTCAGAGTACCCGCCCCACCCTCAGTTCCCCTCTCCGCACACACTGAAAGCTTAAAGGGGCCGCAGTGTATCTTCACCCAGAGGTTCCCAGGCCTCAGGCGCTGCTTCCAGGTCATAGGCTTTCCCAGGCAAGAGGCAAATGATGGACCAACTAGGAAGACTACTGCAGTTGGGTGGACCCCTTTTTTTGGTAGTATTACACGTAATATTCCAGAAACAAAGGAGATGACCAGTTTCCACTATCACAATCCTAATCCCTCCTCCAAGGGTGAAAAAAATAACTGCAGGTAACAGCCAAAGCATCAAGGTGGATACATAGCCCCTCATTATATGTAAGCTGCTTAATTCATTAACCTCCTTTGGACTCGAGCAGTTCTTCAAATGGCAACTCAAAGGCCTGGAAAAGATCCTACAATGCTCCACCTCACCTTTTCACGGAATTCGTTCTTTACAAAACTGGAGGAATCCTGGACAATGATACAAGATGGGCAGGAAGGTAAGAGAAGGTGAAATAGAAAAATACCAGCCTGGGCAACAAAGTGAGACCCCATCTCTACAAAAAATAAAAAATTAGCTGGGCATGGTGGTACAAGACTGTAGTCCCAGCTACTCCGGAGGCTGAGGTGGGAGGATCCCGAGCCCGGGACTAGGCTGCAGTGAGCCAGATTGCACCACAGCACTCCACCCTGAACAACCGACCAAAACCCTACCTCTATAAAAGAAAAAAAAAGAAAAATAACCTTCCCTGCCTTGTGTGTAAAATGTGATCTTTCAAAAATTGACCTAAAACTCCATGTAAATAAGTGTACAAGTCTATGTAAGTAATCTTGCATGCCAATACAATTGTAATGTGCAGTCATCTAATTTAATACGAAGAGTTCTTAAGAAAATTGTAGTAGAAACGGCATTAATATTTCAAGGAGTTAAGCCCTAGTCTCTGAGATCTCCAAAGGTTAGCAACTAGTTTTAATTTTCTTTTTGTAGGAGGAGTTTGTCCTGAATCCTAGTTTACAAGGTTTGACTGCATTTTGTGTCTCGCATCATACCAACAGGAAAGATATGTGCTTTTTAAGTCCGTATTACTCCACCTAATTTAGATGAATCAACACATCTCCTTAAAGCCTTAGGCCATCATCAGATCAGTACAGGAATCAATGTAATAAGCTTAAAGACCATTTGTAAGTAACCCAATTTCTCCTATCCGCAACAGGAGTAAAGCAGAAATTTAAGAATCCAAAGAACAGTTATGAAGATTGCTCCACCAGGGAGCAGACTCAAGTTACTCTTATTCTGAAGGTTTTAGAGAATCCTAAGCTAAAGTTGCCAAATATTGTTTCCTTACTTGGGTGGGGGTGGGGTAGATAAATAAATAAAGGTGCCAAGTAAAAAACTGATTCAGATTAAAATAGTCTGATTTGGCCGGGCACGGTGGCTCAAGCCTGTAATCCCAGCACTTTGGGAGGCCGAGGCGGGTGGATCATGAGGTCAGGAGATCGAGACCATCCTGGCTAACACGGTGAAACCCCGTCTCTACTAAAAAAATACAAAAAAATTAGCCGGGCGTGTTGGCGGGCGCCTGTGGTCCCAGCTACTCGGGAGGCTGAGGCAGGAGAATGGCGTGAACCCAGGAGGTGGAGGTTGCGGTGAGCCGAGATCACGCCACCGCACTCCAGCCTGGGGGACAGAGAAAGACTCCGTCTCAAAAAAAAAAAAAATAATAATAAAAAAATAAATAAAATAGTCTGATTTTTGAACTGACAAGACAATCTCATTCTACAATGCATTTAACTGTAAAGAATACCTCTGAATTAGGTAATTAAGACCTTCGTTCATTATATTCCCATCAAGCTTAACACTGTTCTGAGAGTAATGGTTTGCAGATCAGCCTTTCTCATCAGATTGTGAGTGCCTCAAGGGCAAGGGCTAGAATGTATCTTAATTATCTTTTTCTCCCAATGTGTGATACAAAATAAGTACCCAACAAATATTTATCACAAGAGGTATGACCAACATTTTCTGTTACATAGCATTCCAGTGACATAGGATTTCAGTTAACTGCAATAAACATAGTACAATGAGTGTATGTGTGTATGCACACACAAATGGATAATACCCTGTGCTGTGCTTATGAGCAAATTAAACATTTTAAAAATTAGAGAAAAAAATCTACTAACAGTCACAAAAAAAGCCAAATACTGTATGATCCCACTTTTATGAGGTATGCAGTCAAATTCATAAATTCATAGAACCAGAAAGTAGAATGGTAGTAACCAAGGATGGGGTGGGGGCGTGGCTCGGGAGGGGGATAAGAGAAATATTTAGATACAGAGTTTCAGATTAGCAAGATGAGAAAGTTCTGGAGATCTGTTTCATAACAATGTGAATACACTTAACACTATTGAACTGTACACTTAAAAATGGTTAACATGGTAAATTTTATACTATTGTTTTTTACCATACACAAAAAATGAGACATTCGTCTATACAAAAATTGCTTTGCAAATATTTAAAGAAAACAAAAGATGATATGGAAGACAGAAGTAAATATATAAATACAGTTGACCCTTGAACAACATGGATTTGAACTGCACGGGTTGACTTGCATGTGAATTTTCTTCTGCCCCTGTCACTCTTAAGACAGCAAGACCAACCCCTCCTCTTCCACAGCCTGTTCAACATGAGGATGATGACAAGGATGAAGACCTTTATGATGATCCACTTCCATTTAATGAATAGTAAATATATTTTCTATTTACTGAGCAATAAAGTGAGACCCTGTCTCTAAAAATAAATATAAAAAATTATCTGGGCATGGTGGTACATGCCTGTTAGTCCCAGCTACTCGGAAGGCTAAGGTAGAAGGATTGCCTGAGCCCAGAAAGAGTGAGCCAAGAGGTCCGGGACCACAGCACTCCACCCTGAACGATGGAGCGAGAAAAAATATTTTTCCTCCTTCTGATTTTCTTAACATTTTCTTTTCTCTGGCTTACTTTACTGTAAGAATACAATATATAACACATATAACATACAAAATACGTGTTAAACAATTGTTTATGTTATCAATAAGGCTTCTGGTCAACAGTAGGCTATTAGTAAAGTTTTGGGGGAGTCTAAAGTTATATGTGAAGTTCCCACTGCACAGGGGGATCCCTAACATTGGCATTGCTCAAGGGTCAAATGTGCCAATGTGGAAGAAATCCATTAAGTTTTAAGAAGAAATCTGCAAGACAGTATATGAAGTCTAGTTCTTTTTTTGTATGTGTGTATGTATGTGTGTGTGTGCGTGTATCTCACATATACGTTTACATATGCATTTGTGTAGGCTGATAATGACCCCCAAAGAGGTCAGGTTGCAATCCCTGGGACTTGTAAATGTTACTTTATTTGGAAAAAGGGTCTTTGCAGATGTGATTAAATTAAGGATCTTGAGATGGGGGGATTACCCTGGATTATCTGGGTGGGTCCTAAAGGCAATCACATATATCATTATGGGCAAGACAGAGGGAGATTTGACCCAATGGAGAAAGTGATATGAAGAGGGATCAGAGAAAGATTAGAATAGAGTAGGCTGGCCACGGTGGCTCACGCCTGTAATCCCAGAACTTTGGGAGGCCAAGGCGGGCAGATCATGAGGTCAGGAGATCGAAACCATCCTGGCTAACACAGTGAAACCCCGTCTCTACTAAAAATACAAAAAAATTAGCCGGGCATGGTGGCGGGCGCCTATAGTCCCAGCTACTTGGAAGGCTGAGGCAAGAGAATGGCATGAACCTGGGAGGCGGAGCTTGCAGTGAGTTGAGATCGTGCCACCGCATTCCAGCCTGGGTGACAGAGCAAGACTCCATCTCAAAAAAAAAAAAAAAAAAAAAAAGATTAGAATAGAGTAAGATGGCCACAGGCCTAGGAGTGCCAGCAGCCACCAGAAGCTGGAAGAGGCAAGGAACAGATTCTTACCTAGGGCCTCTGGAGGGAGTGTGGCCCTGCTGACTGCCACCTTGATGTAGGTCCATAAGACTCATTTTGGATTTCTGGCCTCCACACTGTGAGAGAATAAATCCTGTTTTTTTAAGCCACCAAGTTTGTGGTCATTTGTTACAGCAGCCATAGAAAACTAGGACGACACTGTACATGTTTGAATGCACATAAACATTTTCTGGAAAGATCTGTAGAAAATTATTAACCATGGGTGGGGGCAGTGGCTAACACGGTGAAACTCCGTGTCTACTAAAAATACAAAAAAATTAGCCGGACGTGGTGGTGGGTGCCTGTAGTCCCAGCTACTCGGGAGGCTGAGGCAGGAGAATGGCGTGAACCCGAGAGGCGGAGCTTGCAGTGAGCCGAGATTGCGTCACTGCACTCCAGGCTGGGCAACAAAGCGAGAATCAGTCTCAAAAAAGAACAAAATTGTTAACCATGGCTACTTCTAAAAGTGTGTCTAAGGCTTAAGCAAAGAAATTTTTTTGAAAAAACTTTTATTTTTAACTTTAATACCCATCCATGCCTTCTGATTTTTAATAATGAGCTTCAGCATCTTTTATAATAATGTTTTTGTATTTTTTATATTATTAAATTTTTTCATTTACTTTTCTTTACTTAACTCCCACTTAGATGATAAATAATGCTTTTAAAAGCTTTAAAACTTTAAAATTCCCACTTAGAGGCTTGAAGTTGGATCATCTGCCTATACTCATCCCATAGGCTACACTTCACTCTCCACTCTTAACATTTTTTGTGTACATGATATCTCCTTTGAAAGAAGGAACTAAGTCTTACTCATTATCCCAGCATTGAGCATAGTGCTTTGTGCTCTAGTGTAAAATTTCTAAAATGGCACCATTTCATCAAGTCACAGAAGTCTTTTTGTTTTTTGAGACAGGGTATTGCTTTATTGCCCAGGCTGGAGTATGGTGGTGCAATCACCGCTCACTCTAGTCTCAATCTCCCAGCCTCAAGTGAGCCTCATGCCTCAGCCTCCTGAGTAGCTAGGACTACTGAGGCATGCACCACCACATCTGTCTAATTTTTTTCTTTTTCTTTTTTTTTTTTTTGAGACGGAGTCTCGCTCTGTCACCCAGGCTGGAGTGCAGTGGCGCGATCTCGGCTCACTGCAAGCTCCGCCTCCCGGGTTCACGCCATTCTCCTGCCTCAGCCTCCTGAGTAGCTGGGACTACAGGTGCCTGCCACCACGCCCGGCTAATTTTTTGTATTTTTAGTAGAGACGGGGTTTCACGTGTTAGCCAGGATGGTCTCGATCTCCTGACCTCGTGGATCCGCCCGCCTCGGCCTCCCAAAGTTTTGGGATTACAGACGTGAGCCACTGCGCCCGGCCCACATCTGTCTAATTTTTAAATTTTTTTGTAGAGACAGAGTCTCACTATGTGGCCCAGGCTGGTCTCGAACTCCCAGGCTCAAGCAGTCCTCCTGCCTCAGCCTCCCAAAGAGTTGGTATTACACTTGTGAGGCACCACACCCCGCCAGAAGTCTTAAATATACAATAAATGTATCCTTGTTTTTTTTTTTTTTTTGAGACAGGGTCTTGCTTTGTTACTGAGGCTGGCGTGCAGTAGCAGGAACATGGCTCACTGCAGCCTCGACTTCCTGGGCTCTGGCAAAACTTCTGCCTCAGCATCTCATGTGGCTGGGACCACAGGTGTTTGCCACCATGCCCAACTAACTTGTTTACTTTTTGTAGAGATGGGGTCTCACCACTTGCCCAGGCTGGTTTTGAATTCCTGGACTCAAGTGAACTGCCTGCCTCAGCCTCCCAAAGTGCTGGGATTACAGGCATGAGCCACTGCGCCTGGTCTTATAAAGAAAATTTTGTAGAATGTGTATTTCAAATGTGTTGAGAAAACAAGATATATTTAATAAAATTCTGAAGTAAACCCTTTTCAAAGTGAAAAAAATCAGTAATATTATTTTGAAATTTTCTAAGATTTTTGCCACTGTTTTCCTAGTTACTTTTTTATTATAAGATCCACTAAAAGAGGGTAATTTCATTTTTAGAATCTTTCACTTTGGCAAAGCCATGGCAGTAAAACAGTTGCTTGAAGGAAATCTTACTGTAGAAAGCTCTACTCTAGATTAAATTTAGTGCAAACCTGGAGTCATGTTGAGCTCTGGAGGTAGACAGATTGAGTTGTAAACCTTGCTCTGCCACAAACCAGCAGATCCTCAGTTTTATCAATCATCATAACAATACCATCTTCATGTTGCTCCCTATTTAACACACACTTCTTGAACATATATTATGTGCCAGGCACTATCCTAAGCACTTCACATGTATTTACTCATTTAATCCTTAAAACCTTGAAGTTGATATTATTATCCCTATTTAATAATGAGGCAATTGAGGCAAACAGAGTAACTTGCCTAACATGACGCATCTAATCATTGTTGTAAAGATTAAATGAGATTTTGCCTTTTACATGTTAAGAATTCCCTCCATAGCCAGGTGTAGTGGCATGCGCCTGTAGTCTCAGTTACCCAAGAGGCTGAGGTGGGAGGACTGCTTGAACCCAGGAGGTTGAAACTATAGTAAGCCATGATTGAGCCACTGCACTGCAGCCTGGGTGACATAGCAAGAGCTTATCTCAAAAAAAAAAAAAAAAAAAAAAAATTTCCCACAAATATTCACATTATTCTCCTGTCCTGACAATTGTGCTTGTCAGATAGTGTGAGGCTATTCGGTGTTAGATGCTCATCTAGATGCTGCATACAGGCTGTGCACCACAATAGCCCTGAGGCAAAGTACAATAAGAGAGTGTGACGGAGGAATCTAATCTAGTCTGGGGTAGGGGGGTTCAGGGAAGGTCTCCCTGTGAAAGTGATACTCAGGCTGAAAACTAAATGAAATTAATAGGGATTGGCCAAGCAAAGGCAAAAAGTAGGGACAACAGAGAATGTTTCAGGCATGTGTGTGGATCTCTAAAACATGTAGGCAAGAGTAAAGAACAAAAATATGACCCATGTGGCCAAACAAGAGAAAGGCTGATTGGAAAGGGTCAAATTAAACAAATCCAATGATTTCATGCAAGTAAGTAGTAGTATTAACAGATTTCATGGTAAATAACAAGCACTCAGTAAACCATAGCTATCGTTACTATATTATTATTATTATTATTAATTTTTTTTTTTTTGAGATGGAGTCTTGCTCTGTGGCCCAGGCTGGAGTGCACTGGCGGATCTCAGCTCACTGCAAGCTCTGCGTCCCAGGTTCACGGCATTCTCCTGCCTCAGCCTCCCAAGTAGCTGGGACTACAGGCGCCCACCACCATGCCTGGCTAATTTTTGTATTTTTAGTAAAGATGGGGTTTCACCGTGTTAGCCAGGATGGTCTTGATCTCCTGACCTTGTGATCTGCCCGCCTCGGCCTCCCAAAGTGCTGGGATTACAGGTGTGAGCCACTGCGCCCAGCCAAGTAAGCAGTAGTATTAACAGATTTCATGGCAAATACCAAGCACTCAGTAAACCACAGCTATCGTTACTATATTATTATTATTTTTTTTTTTTTGAAGTGCAGTTTTGCTCTTGTTGCCCAGGCTGGAGTGCAATGGCACAATCTTGGCTCACTCCAACCTCTGCCTCCTGGGTTCAAGTGATTCTCCTGCCTCAGCCTCCTGAGTAGCTGAGATTACAGGGATGTGCCACCACGTCCAGCTAATTTTGATATTATTAGTAGAGATGGTGTTCCACCACGTTGGCCAGGCTGGTCTCGAAAGCCTGACCTCAGGTGATCCACCCGGCTTAGCCTTTTACTGTATCATTATAAGCATCATCCCAGTGTCATTGAGAGATTTTAGTTTGACTTCAGACTTACACAAACCTATATTTCAGTCCTTTGATGCAAGAGCGGGCTAAGTTGGCCTGGTGCGGTGGCTCACACTTGTAATCCCAGCACTTTGGGAGGCCGAGGCGGGCAGATCACTTGAGATCAGGAGTTCGAAACCAGCCTGGCCAACATAGCGAAACCCTATCTCTACTAAAAATACAAAAATTAGCCAGGCATGGTGGTACATGCCTGCAGTCCCAGCTACTGAGGAGACTGAGGCAGGAGAAATGCTTGAACCTGGGAGGCAGAGGTTGCAGTGAGCTGAGAATGCGCCACCACACTCCAGCCTGGGCAACAAGAGCAAAACTCCATCTCAAAAAAAAAAAAAAAAGAAGCCTAAGTTGGGTTACAGCCCTTAGGACCAAGTAAGGCAAGTCCTCTCTGGTCTAAAACAAACTGCTTCTCTGGGTGTACAAGCAATCTATTCCTTTTTATCCTATAGAAAGCAGATTCGCTATTAAAAAATTATATGCTATTTGGTGATATTCAAGGGGACTATCCATAGGTTTGGAGGAATCTCCCATATTAAACATTGCTCAAAATTTGTAGGCAGCCCTCTAAAGCATAATAATATTTTTATGTACTGGATAGAGATTTTTCTTTTCTTTTTTAGACAGGGTCTCACTCTATCGTCCAGGCTGGAATACGGTGGCACAAACATGGCTCATTGCTGCCTCCACCTCCCAGGCCAAAGCAATCCTCCCACCTCTGCCTCCCAAGTAGCTGGGCCACAGGCATGCACCACCACTCCCAGCTAATTTTTTTTTTTTTCCTAGAGATGAGGTCTCTCTATGTTGCTCAGGCTGGCTTTATATTCTACAGCTTTCGTTTCTCAACCTTTGTGATCAAGCTAACACTTCTAGTTATCTTGTAGCAGTGCCTTCTTTCTAATTTAGCAACTGATTTAAAGAACCAAGCAGGCTGAAATTGTGCATAGAAGAGTGAATAGAATCTGTTTGAGAGAAGTCAATAAAATAAAATATCAACTAAAAAAATAAAAATAAAGTATAAATAAATAATCATCCACCATTATCCTTTAAAATACATATATATATATTACCTGGCTGTTTTGGCTGAGAAGGCCTAGAAACACTGACACCCCACTAGCAAGGAGCAGATGGCAGAGCACCCAGATCTTGGTTTCTAAATACCAAGTAAAAGGAACCAGAAATCTTTGGAGAAATGTCTAATTCTAGGGTTAGAGCAGAGAAAATAAAAGATGAGCCTGGAGCATAATAAAGTACCAGAAAATAAAAAAGTGTTCAAAAAGAAAAAAAAAATTAAAAAGATAGGGACATGTCAAAGGGACACAGGAGCCAACCAAAAAGAGCTCCCAACAGTCAAAGCTGGAATTATTTGAGGGAAAAAAATAGATGATAAAATCTCAAAGTACAGAATAAATATACATCAGCCAATACACACTCACACATACACACTAGTCCATAAGATATAAACAGTGGAATAAAGAAATAAATGGGTGAAAAGAGACAAATCTTCCTTACAAATTTCCAAATATATGTAGATACCCTTAACTCCAGGAAGTGGAATTTAATCCCTTCACCCACTTTGGGGGTGGGCTAGACCTGGCTACTCATTTTCAGAATAGCTATAGAAAGGGAAAAATACTAACTTTAATACTTAACCTAGCAAACACTAACTTAACCAAGTGATCAAAGTTAATATCACTAATGATGTCACATAGATATCACAAAACCCCTGATATGATATGGTATTCTATGGTATTCTTTCCAAAAACACGTAATTCTTGACTAATCATGAGAAAAATTATCAGACAAAGACAAAGGGAAGGGCAGTCTACAAAACAACTGACTTGTACTCCTCAAAATGGTCAAGGTCATGAAAACAACGAAAGACTGAGAAATTGCCAAAGACCAGAGAAGGCTAATAGAGACGACCACAAAGTGCAATATGTTACCCTAAATTGGATCCTGAAACAGAATGGGGACATGAATAGAAAAACTGTTGAAACACAAACAGAATCTGGAGTTTGTTTAAACGATGTTAGTAACGGGACACTGGGTGAGAGGTATTCAGGAATTCTACACATCATCTTTGCAACTTTTCTGTTGCAATAATCTAAAATTATTCCAAAATAAAGTTAATTTTTAAAAAGTTTCCTCTTAAACATTTATTTTCAAAAAAGGCAATGTCATGAAAACCAATAATTTTAAAAAGTGAGAACACTAGGTCAGGCACAGTGGCTCACGCCTATAATCCTAGCATTTCAGGAGGCTGAGATGGGAGGACTGCTTGAGGCCAGAAGTTTGAGACCAGCCTGGTCAACATAGTGAGACCCCATCTCTTTAAAATAGTAATAATAAAGTGGGACCACTACATACCTACCAGAAGGGCTAAAATCCAAAAACCTGATACAACTAAGTGCTGTTAAGAACGTGGAGGAAGAGGAACTCTCATTCATTGCTAATAGGAATGCAAAATGGTACAGCCACTCTGGAATAGAGTTTGGCAGTGTCTTACAAAACTATTACTAGTCTTACCATATGATCCAGCAATCTGCTTCTAGGTATTTATCCAACTGAATTAAAAATTTATGTCAGCTGGGCACAGTGGGTTGTACTGTCAATCCCAGCACTTTTGGGAGGCCAAGGCAGGAGTTCGAGATTTTTATGACAGAAAGAGTGAACTTTAATGTATGCAAAATTTTAAAAGTCATTTAGGAGACTGGGAGATCACAGAAAAGAATGAAGACTATGACAAGGGAATCTATATTACAGATGTGTGAAACAACTTCACCAAAGGGGGTGGGAAAAAGGTTCTGACCTAAGTAGCTTTGGTAATAAGTGGAGTCTGAAAGATTAAGGGCAAAAGGAACTGCACAGAAGTATGTACTCCAGTTGATAAAGTTTTTTTCCATGGAGTATGGGTTAGCAATTCTGATACTGCTATCCACGTATGTATATCCATATATAGTGGAACTGGACAATTAAATAAATGGATGGTGGAAATTAGGTTTTTCACTATTGTGAATGGAAATTCAAAGATCAGCAAGGGGAGGAGGCTAGAATGATCTATGTGATAATGGATCAGAATTGGAGACACCAGTAGGAACTCATGTTTTTCCCCCCCATCCATACTACTTAGTGAAAGTGATCTATGGAACTCATGTTTAACTTAATATAGACACAGATGGCTACATAGAGAAATATTTATAGATATATCTATATACATGGGGTTAGCATACATTCATACATTTCTTTGCTCTAACAGTTGAAAGGACCTAAAAGAAATGACACCCCAGCAGCAAAGAGAACACTCAGTACCCAGGTCTTGTTTCTAATAGCATTCTCCAATAAAGGAACTAGGGCGCCTTGGAGAAATGGCTGATTCTAGCACTGGGACAAGAAATATACAAGATGAGCCTGGAACATTTCCAGATAGTAAGGAAGTACTCAAAGATCAATACAAATACACACACACACACACACACACACACACACACACACACACACACGTATGTTAAAGGAATATGGGAAGCTCCCAAAGGACAAAGCTGGAACAACCTGAACAACAAAATAAAGTAATATTGGAATGTAACCTAAAATATAAAATAAATATACTTGAGTCTATACTATTATCAGTAAATACTTGACTAAACTAATAAATGGGAAAGGAGAGACAAGAATTTCAAATAAATTAGGTAGGTACTCCACCCTAAGATCAAGGAACTCCCCATTCCTTAAGTGTGGGTTGCAAATAGTGACTTCCCTTCAAAGAATACAGTACAGAAAAGGAGGGGAAAAAAAGTAAATTCACTGTAGAAACCTCACAAACACTACTTCAGGTCAATATGAACAGTCAAGGTCAATATTAACAGTCATAAATCATGTTGATAGCATGTACCCTTGATATGATGTGATGAAAATGGCACTTTACCTCTGTGGTCTTCCTGCCCAAAACCCGTAACTCCAGTCTAATGAGAAAAACATCCGACAAATTCCAATAGAAGGGCATCTTACGATGTATTTGACTAGCACCTTTCAAAACAGATTAAAATTTTTTTAAAAAAATTAGATCTATAATTTTTCTAGCTTTCTTAGTTGAAGACTTTCTGAACTAGTCTAAAATAATTTTGAGACTAATTGAGACTGTTGAGATACTGCTTAAACCCAAAGACACAGGAACAAGCCTGGTGCAGTGGCTCACACCAGTAATCCCAGCACTTTGGGATGCTGGAACAAGAGGATTGTTTGAGGCCAGGAGTTCAAGACCAGCTTAGGCAACATACTGAGACTGTGTCTCCACAAAAAGAAAAAAATGACGGCCAGACACGGTGGCTCACGCCTGTAATCCTAGCACTTTTGCACTTTGGGAGGCTGAGGCAGGCAGATCACTTGAGTCCAGGAGTTCAAGACCATCCTGGGCAACATAGTGATACCTTGCCTCTTCAAAAAAAAAAAAAAAAATTAGCCGAGTGTGGTGGCACTTGCCTGTAGTCCCAGGCACTAGAGGCTGAGGTGAGAGGATCCCTTGAGCCGGGGAGGCAAAGGTTGCAGTAAGCAGAGATCAGGCCACCACACTCCAGCCTAGGAGACAGAGTGGGATCCCATCTCAAAAAAAAAAAAAAAAAAAAAAAAAATTGCTGAGCCACCGTTGTCACAACATTTTTAGAATGTAAAAATAAAAAAAATAAATAAAGACACAGAAACACAGCCAACTGATTAGTCAGATACTGTTTTTATCACTTTGTTGTTCACAGAAGATGATGCCAGTTTTGGCCAATTTTGTTCAACAAATATTTTTGATCACCTAGTTTGTTGCAGGCATTGTTGAGCCACTGAGGTAACCTCAAAGGAAAAAAAAATCTATGCTCTGCTTTCATTTTTATGAGAAAATCTAACAATATATAGATAAACAATAAACAATTACATAACAATATATGCTATGAAGGAAATAAGGAAAAGTGAAGTAAAAGTGACCAAGACGGCTCAGAAAAGTGTCTCTTTAAGGAGATGACATTTAAATTGAAGCCTGAGAGTGCCAGTAATACAGGCTGGGGGTAGAGTGAAGTGGGAAGTTCCAGAACAGAATGCAAAGACCGAAAAGAATAAGCGTAATGTGTTAGAGTTATACACATCAAGTAGGTAGAGTAACTGGCCTGATAGAAATGAGCTAAGTAATGTATTCTAAACTCCAGAGGCAAGAATAGGAAAATCATTTAAAAACCTTAAAACTCTCCAACATTGACTACCAAGAATCCTAATTAGATTAACAACTCAATTTTTTATGTGTCCCTTTAGCTACCCACTGCCACCACTGTCACAGTTGTCCATCTCCCATATGGTAAATGCCATCTTCCCTCTAAAAACTATCATGCCTGTCATTCGTATTTCATCACATCTCCGATAGAAGTACTTTTTAAAAAGTGGCTGGGGGAATTCTGCCCAGAAATTGCTCCTGAATACTCCTACAGATCCCCACTTCACGTAGTACAAACCATAGGTTAAGAGCAAAGGCCCTAGAGACAGACTGACTTGGGTTTGAATTCAGATTCTATCACTTAGTTCTATGATTTTGAGCATGTTGCACAGCCTTTTAAAGACTCAGTTTCCTCATCTGTAAAACATTGTGAGGATAAAAAAAAGATAAAATGTAGCGGGGCATGTTGGCTCATGCTTGTAATCCCAGCACTTTGGGAGGGTAAGGAGGGCAGATTGCTTAAGCCCAGGAGTTTGAGACCAGCCTGGGTAACATGGCGAAACCCCGTCTCTACAAAAAATACAAAAATTAGCTGGGTGTAGTAGCATGTGCCTGTAGGCCCAGCTACTTGGGAGGGTGAGGTGGGAGGATAGATTGAGCCCAGGAGGTTGAGACTACAGTGAGCCATGATCACACCACTACACTCCAGCCTGGGTGACAGAGCGAGACCCCGTCTCAAAAAAATTAATTAATTAATTAAATAAAATGTGGGACCCAGTAGGCATTCAATACATGTTAGCTACTGCTAGTAAAAGTATCTGGGCATGTATTTTACTCAAGGACCAGAGCTGAGCCCAGAGGGATTACAGAAACTATAATTTGCTACAGTAAATTGTTTGAGAGATAAAACTGTCAAACTCCCTTAGGTCAGGGCCTTTGTCTTTTTCTGGTTCACCAGTATATTCCCTGAATCTAGAACAATGTGTAACAGACATTAAGCATCAATCTCAATATCTGTTCAATGAATGAATAAGACCCCATTAAAGGAGCATAAGAGAGCCTGGCTTTACCTTAACATATTCATTCCCTGTCAAAATTTTTAACACTTATCCTAAGGCACTGTTAAAGATGTTTATTATTTTTAATTGCTTACCAACAACCTAAAACAGTGTTCATAATATTAAGGTACTCAAATTTATTGCAATTAAAACTTTGCTGCTGGAGCAGCTGAGAGCTGAACACATGGTGGTCCCTGGAGCGTGGTGTGCCCAGAGAGGGCATGGAAGCTCCATGCCTCTTCCCCCATACCTCACCCTATATAGCTCTTTGTATTCTTTGCAATATCCTTTATAATAAACTGGCTGGAAAATGTGTTTTCCTGAGCTCTATGAACAGGTCTAGCAAATTAATCAAACCCAAGGCGGGGAGTGGGGGGCGGTGTTAGGAATGCCCATTTATATAGTCAGTCTACAGAAGCACAGGTAAAAAAAAACCTGGGGCTTAAGATTGGCATCTGAGTTGGGGGCAGTCTTCTGGGACTAAACCTTCAACCTATGGGATCTGACACTACCTCCAGATAGAGAGTGTCAAAATTGGCCAAGTGCAGTGGCTCATGCCTGTAATCCCAGCACTTTGGGAGGCTGAGGTGGGCAGATCACTTGAGTTCAAGAGCAGCCTGGCCAAAATGGAGAAACCCCATCTCTACTAAAAATACAAAAAATTAGATGGGTGTTGTGGCGGGTTCTTGTAATCCCAGCTACTCGGGAGGCTGAAGAAGGAGAATCTCTTGAACCTGGGAGACAGAGGTTGCAGTCAGCCAAGATTGCGCCACTGCACTCCAGCCTGGGCGACAGAGCAATTCTGTCTCAAAAAAAAAAAAAAAAAAAGTGTCAGAATTGAACTGAATTAGAGGACACACAGCTAGTGTCCACTGCTGAAGAACTACTTGCTTGGTGTGTGGGGAAAAAAATCCCACACATCTGAGGTCACAGAAGTTTTCTGTATTGTGAGAGTATAAGATAAACTAATTAAAGTTTCTTATTCTATATTCTCAGAATTGGCATCAGAATTGGGATTTGCTAGAATGACTTGGCTCACACATATGGTTTGGGAAGAAAAAGGATAAAAGGATAGGGATGAAGAACTTTGATTCTTAGGTGGCCAAGTGGTCACCTATGGCAAAGAGCCGAAGCTGTGCTGTCATCAATTACTAAAGGTAAAAGTTATCCATGGAATCCAGAGATGGATCCAACTGCCTGGGAGTTGGTTCACAGGATGCACAAGGAAATGCAAACTAGTATTTAAAAAGTGCTATGTTGGCTCAGCACGGTGGCTCACGCCTGTAATCCCAGCACTTTGGGAGGCCGAGGCAGGCAGATTACGAGGTCAGGAGATTGAGACCATCTGGCTAACAGTGAAACCCCATCTCTACTAAAAATACAAAAAAATTAGCCGGGCACTGTGGCTCACGCCTGTAATCCCAGCTACTCAGGAGGCTGAGGCAGGAGAATCGATCGAGCCTGGGAGGCAGAGGTTGCAGTGAGCCGAGATCGTGCCATTGCACTCCAGCCCTGGAGAAAAAGTAAGACTTCGGCTCAAAAAAAAAAAAAAAAAAAAAAAAACGGCGAAATGTTAAATCCCTTGGTTATTGTTATCTGTAACAGCTAAAATGAAATTAAAAGAGAGTAGTGGGTTGGACCTTCCTGCTAGACCAAGCTCAGATTTCAGTGAGTGTGAGAGCTTAGGCCACCAGCCTCAAAGCTGTCCCTCAAGGGAAAAATGTATGCCGGGACAACAGAAAGTGCTTCTAAGACCTCTGGTAATGAAGAAGGTGGTCTGCAAAAACCAAAGAACTATTGAAACCAGGGGGTACAATGTGAAGGAATTGTTTCACTTTGTACATTAGTATCATAAGCTTCCTGAAGGTGACAGTCTGATTCCACCTATAAATGCCAGGTGGAACACTCCCGATCCAGATAAAGCCACTGGTATGCTTCATATGCAAGCCATGTGAAACTGGCTTTATGATGACTAGGACATTTACCCTCTGAATATGCCCACTACCCAGTCATGGTAAATGCTGTGGTTAAGGGTGACCCCTTAATGTGGATAACCTTACTGTTGCAAGATCAAAAGACAGTTCGAGAAGCCTTATCAAATGTGCTGTCTCAGTTTCCTCTCGTGGGTCTTACAGATGCTAATAAAACCATTAGGTTGAGAGAATGGTGAGACAGAGGGCAAATGGATTCATCCCGGAAGGTGGAAATTTTTAAATGGTTATTAAGAAATAAGGTAGCAGGGTGTGGTGGCTCATGCCTATAATCCCAGCACTTTGGGAGGCCAAGACAGGATGATCGCTTGAGCCCAGGAGTTCAAGACTAGCCTGGGAGCCAAAGGGAGACCCTGCTGTTCTCCCACCATTAAGGGGTTCCAAACAAGTTTGCTACATTTACCCCAGTTTGGAGAAATTGTAAGTCAGGAGGCAGATTACAATGAGAAATCTGATCTGAAATTGTGGAGGCAATAGGTAGATGAGTCAAGATAAAGACTGGCAAATGGGCAAGAGTCTCTTGGCTCAATCACCTGCTGGGGACCCCAAGCCTTCTGTATACAAGCAGGTAAAATGGTCAGGGAGTGGCAAAGAGAAATTCCTGGGACTCCTTCATATGGAAGCCCCAGGCACAGTAGTACCAAGAGCCATTGGTGAAGCCCTGAACAGGGCTACAATTAGATTAAGAGAAAGACAGGTGTAGTGGTTCACGCCTGTAATCCCAGCATTTTGGGAGGCTGAGACAAAAGGATCCCTTGAGCCCAGGAGTTCGAGACCAGCCTGGGCAACAAGGCGAAACCCCATCGCTACAAAAACTCAAAAAATTTGCCAGGCATGGTGATGCACGTCTGTAGTCCCAGCTACCAGAAGGCTGAGATGGGAGGATCACCTGAGCCCTGGAGGTGGAGGCTGCAGTGAGCCATAATCGCAGCACTGCACTCCAGCCAGGGCGAAAGAGTGCGATCTGATTGCAAAAAAAAAAAAAAAGAAAAGAAAAGTGAGGGTTAGCCAGGTGTGGTGGCTCACACCTGTAATCCCAACACTTTGGCTAGCTGAGGCGGGTGGATCACTTGAGGTCAGGAGTTCGAGACCAGCCTGGCCAACATAGTGAAACCCTGTCTCTATTAAAAATACAAAAAATTAGCTGGGCATTGTGGTGCACACAAGTAGTCCCAGCTACTTGGGAGGCTGAGGTGGCAGAACCGCTTGAACCCAGGAGGCAGAGGTTGCAGTGAGCCGAGATCGCACCACTGCACTCTAGCCTGGGCGAAAGAGCAAGACTCTGCCTTAAAAAAAAAAAAAAAAAAAAAAAAAGAAAAGAAAAGAAAGTGAGGGTTGATGGAATTAAGATAAAAGTTTACAGGAAAGTTGGTATACTCAAACACACTTCATATGAGAGCATAAGAGCTCCACACCCTTCTCCCATACCTACTAGCCCTACGCCTCTCTCCATCTGTATGCTGTGTAGCATCCTTTACAATAAACTGTAAAGGTAAACAAACAAACAAACCACCAAAAAAACAGGTGCTGCTAAAACTGAACTGTCAGTTGTAGAAGACTTGCGATGGAATTACCACACCCACTGTTCATAATTCAAAACTGATCAAGACTTTAAAGAATGGAGAAAAAAGTAAAAGGCATGTTAATTGTTATGGAATACCTTTGCTTGCCATTGCCTCAGTGAACAGCCTTTAATTTTTTTTTTTTTTTTTGAGACAAGAGTTTCGCTCTGTCACCCAGGCTGGAGTGCAATGGCGGGATCTCAGCTCATTGCAACCTCTGTCTCCCGGGTTCGAATGATTACCTTGCCTCAGCCTCCCGAGTGGCTGGGATTACAGGCGCCCGCCACCACGCCCAGCCATTTTTTGTATTTTTAGTAGAGAGAGAGACGGGGTTTCACCATGTTGGCCCGACTGGTCTCAAACTCCTGACCTCGTGATCCGCCCGCCTCGGCCTCCCAAAGTGTTGGGATTACAGGCGTGAGCCACCGCGCCCAGCCTAAAATCTTATTTAAAGAAAATTTTTACATGAATTTACCAACTAGATTTAACTGATGGTGGCAAAATAAATTGATTTCACCTTTATCTATATCATTAAATTTAGTAAAAGCATTACAGTTTGTCCAGTCACTTCAGAGAAGTCAAAAGTCTTTTACAATTTCTTAACGTTTCAAAAGATTCTTAATTTATTGGCTCTTTAGGTCAAAAGAAGGACTTTTCAGGGTGATGAAAATGGAGGGAGGAGGGGCTCACCTTTCTAAAAATGAGTTTTCAATTACTATAATTATGCATAAGACAGCCAGCATTTCTGGGCCAAGATTTGATGCCTTGGTCCCATGAGAATTAAACTAGAGCCACGCATAAATTTGGGGCAAATTTTGCAAAAACCACTTCAACCTCTATTGATACTGAATGAAAAACTCATTGTTAAGATTCATCAACACGAATACATTTTCTAACACACACTAGCCACTCTGGCAACATCCCTTTCATCATCTTCTATCCAAGAAACAGAACGGAATGCATTTCAATCCTGCTCAACAATGACCACGATTACAAGCAGGGGGGGAGAGCTCAAAAGTAAGAATCTAGTTCGCCGAGCCCCGACCTGAAAGTAGCAAGGCCCAACCCACACTGCTGGCTATTGTATTGGTTCCCCCACACTTCCAGGGCTGGAAGGACACCTGAACGCTCCCGATACCTTGAGAGAGAGAAAGCTAAACGTTAAGGGCGGGGTGGTGGATGACCGGAACCGTTCACCTCGCAGCAAGCCAGCAGGGACACAGGTGTGCGGCCAGGCCCCGGTGCCGCTGTCCTTGCTCCAGGGCGACAAGGCCCTTCGCAACCACCACAGCCCTCGTAGGCGCTTACTTATTCATTCACTTGACAATTACGCGAGGGGCACTCCAGCAGGGCCGGCTCTCGGGGCCCCCGCCCCAGTCTCGGTAAATCGCTGCCGCCAGGCGCGGCCCCGCGCCGCCCGCGCCCCGCGGACGCTGCCACCCGCGCCACGCTGCGGCGCGCTCTGGCCACCCGGAGTCCAACCCCGGCCTCCGCCGCACACGAGCGCCCACTCCCCCGGCCCTGCCCGCCGCAGGTCCCCCGGCCTCCGCCCCGCTTCGCCGCCTCAGACCTGCCGGGTTCGTGGGGCAAGGGAGGCGCGCGTCTGGAGGCCCCCCCAGCCGCCCGGGATTCAGGGGCTCCTCTGCGCGCGCGATGCCTGCACTCGAGGGCCTCGCGGGTGGGGCAGGCCCACCGACCACTCGCCTCAACCGGGTCAGAACCAAGCGGCCTGCTCTAAGCCGTTTGAAACCGCTTGGGTCGCCGCACACCCCGCAGTGTCCTCGTTCTTTATTGGTCCTCGAAGGACCGCCCATCGGGCTTTTATTGGTCCATTTGAAAGGCCTGTGGGCACGCGCCGCCCGCAGCCTTAAAGGGGCCGCGCGCAGCCGTGTTTCCCTCTGGAACAGACGCCGCCTGCACGGGCGGGGACGCTGGTCGCTGCCGGGGGCAAGTCTCCCGACTCCAGAAAGAAGGGCGAAAGATGTGTGTAGACCTGGGCATCCCTGGTCGTCAGCATGTTTGCTTTATTTAATGACAGATGTTCAGGCTGCTGTCAACACCTGACAATTTTTTTTGTCATTTCGTTCCCTAGAGATTGTGAAGCTAAGTGCTGTGAGGGAAACCAGAGGCAGCTGAGACGTGGGAGTAACAGCAAATGAAGCCAGGACGCTGGATTCTGACCTTGGACCTGTTCTGAGTAAATCACTTTTCTCAGTAAATTTTCTGGAGTTGTTTCCTTATCTGTAAAATGGGATAACGATGTTTCCCTTACAATTTAATGGGAGGAGTTAATATAACTAATAGAATGTCTGAGAAAAGCCTTTGTGAACTGTAACGCGTCCTGCAAATGCTTAATATTCCCTTATAAAAATGAGAGGCTTGGTTAACATGATCTCCAGAATTCTAGCTTAGCTCTACATTCAGTGTTTCTGTGAACGAGTTCAGGTCCTTACTTCCAAGGAATTTGTCATCTACAGTGGTTAGAGGAATATAACATACAGGCTAGTCACTTAAATTCAAAGCAGTGTAATAACTGTATAAATGAAAAGCTATAAATGCTTAGAGACAGGAGAAATTTGATGGGGGAGGATCTGTGAGGAAGATGAATTTTTAACCTAGGATTTAAAGAATGTGTAGATTCCCAACAGACTACAAGATGGAGAGGGGATGGATAAAAGTAAATGAAACAATTACATGTTTTTTAATTGTCAAGTTGGCAGAGATGAAAAAGTTCAACAACCTTTGGTTGGTCAAGATTTGGAAAAACAGGCTGGGTGCAATGGCTTATTCCTGTAATCCTAGCACTTTGGGAGGCTGAGGCAGGAGGATTGCTTGAGGCCAGGAGTTCAAGACCAACCTGGGCAACATAGCAAGACCCCATCTCTGTTTTTAAAAATATAAAGAGATTTGGAAAAACGGACACTCAAAGTCACTATTGGTAAGAGTATAATTGGTACAAACCTTTAGGAGGACAATTTGATAGTTACTAAAATGTACATAATCTAGTTCTGGCCCAGTAATCCACTATGAGGAATTTATCCTACAGATCTGTGTAAGTATGCAAAGAAAAATGTACAAGGATGTTTAATGCAATACTGCTTTTTTTTTTTGAGACAGTCTCGCTCTGTCGCCCAGGCTGGAGTGCAGTGGCGCAATCTCAGCTCACTGCAACCTCCGCCTCCTGTGTTCAAGCGATACTCCTGCCTCAGCCTCCCGAGTAGCTGGGACTACAGGCGTGTGCCATCACACCCGGCTAATTTTTTGTAGTTTTAGTAGAGATGGAGTTGCACCGTGTTAGCCAGGCTGGTCTTGATCTGCTGACCTCGTGATCTGCCCGCCTGGGCCTCCCAAAGTGCTGGGATTACAGGCGTGAGCCACTGCGCCCGGCCTTTTTTTTTTTTTTTTTTGACAGAGACTCTCTCATGTCGCCCGGGTTGTAGTGCAATGACGTGATCTCGGCTCACTGCAACCTCTGCCTCCCAGGTTCAAGCAATTCTCCTGTCTCAGCCTCCCAAGGAGCTGGGATTACAGGCACCTGCCACCGCGCCCGGCTAATTTTTTTTTTTGTATTTGTAATAGAGATGGGGTTTCACCATGTTAGTCAGGCTGGTGTCAAACTCCTGACTTCAGGTGATCCGCCTGCCTCAGACTCCCAAAGTGGAGAGATTACAGGCGTGAGCCACCGTGCCCGGCCCTTGCTCTCTCGCCCAGGCTGGAGTGCAATGGCACCATCTCAGCTCACTGCAACCTCCACCTCCCAGGATCAAGCAATTCTCCTATCTCAGCCTCCCAAGTAGCTGGGATTACAGGCATGTGCCACCAAGCCCAGCTAATATTCTGTATTTTTGGTAGAGACAGGGTTCCACCTGTTGGCCAGGCTGGTCTTGAACTCCTGACCTCAAGTGATCCACCCGCCTCGGCCTCCCAAACTGTTGGGATTATAGCCGTGAGCCACTGTGCCCAGCCAGCACTGCTTAAGATAAAAAAATAAAATAAAATAAAATAAAAGGCCGGGCGCGGTGGCTCACGCTTGTAATCCCAGCACTTTGGGAGGCTGAGGCGGGCGGATCACGAGGTCAGGAGATCGAGACCACAGTGAAACCCCGTCTCTACTAAAAATACAAAAAAAAAATTAGCCAGGCGTGGTGGCGGGCGCCTGTAGTCCCAGCTACTCGGAGAGGCTGAGGCAGGAGAATGGCGTGAACCCGGGAGGCGGAGCTTGCAGTTAGCCGAGATCGCACCACTGCACTCCAGCCTGGGAGACAGAGCGAGACTCCGTCTCAAAAAATAAAAAAATAAAATAATCTGGAGGCCAGGCATGGTGGCTCATGCCTGTAATCCCAGTGCTTTGGGAGGCTGAGGTGGAGGATTGCTGGAGTGTGGGAGGTCAAGGCTGCAGTGAGCTATGATCACACCACTGTACTCCAGCCTGCATGACAGAGTGAGACCCTGTCTCTAAAAAAAAATAAAAATAAAAAATCTGGAAATTACATGTTCATCAACAGGGAACCTTTTACATAAATTATGACATATCCATTCAATAGAACACTATGAAACTGTTAAAAAGAATGTGGTTAATCTATGTGCTGGAACAGAAACATGCACAAATTTTATTAATTGAAAAAAAGGCAAGTTGCAGAACTTGTGGAATGATATTATTATATATGGTTATAAATGTATGTGTGTTTGAGGGCATGCCTGAAAATGGTTAGAACATTCCTGGAATTATAAGAAACTTAATAGGAGTGGGACGAATTTTTGCCATTGACGTGGTGTGTTTCTTTTTTCTTTCATAGAAGGAGCAGAGACTAGTGGGGAAAGTGTGAGTCAGAGCACAGAAACAAGAAAGTGCATCGTATGTATGGACTGAACATGTGGGGTTGATTTTAGGACTGAAATCATGTTGGGAAGTAGTGGAACACAAGATTGACACAGAACGTTAGGAACAATTCTTTTTTTTTTTTTTTTTGAGATGGAGTCTCACCTGTCGCCCAGGCTGGAGTGCAGTGGCGTGATCTCAGCTCACTGCAACCTCCACCTCCCGGGTTCAAGCAATTCTCCTGCCTCAGCCTCCCAAGTAGTTGGGACTACAGGTGCAAGCCGCCGTGCCCAGCTGATTTTTTTGTATTTTAGCAGATACGGGGTTTCACCTTCTTGCCCAGGCTGGTCACAAACTCCTGAGCTCAGGCAATCCACCCGCCTCAGCCTCCCAAAGTGCTGGGATTACACATGTGAGCCACCGTGCCCGGCCAGGAACGATCCCTAAAGGATCTTGAATCCCAGGGTACGGAATTGGTACTTTATTAAGTAGATAATGGGGGGCTATTAAAGGTTCCTGAGCAAGAAAGTGGCAAAATCAGAGTTGTACTTTAGGAAAATTAATTAGCTTGATTGTCTAAAATGGTTTAGAGTTGGGAACCCAGCTAGGAGTCTGATATGAGGTGTTAGCAGTGGAGAAGATGACAGCAGAGTCAAGAAAGAATGAAAGATGTGGCAACTGACTAGATTAGGTGCAAAGGCAAGGGTGGGTCCCATTTAGGGAGGTGAGTCAAAGAGAATTCCAGGATTTGATTGCCCAACGGAAGTAGGAAGTCAGGAGAAGCTGGTCTCAAGGGGAAGGTGAGGCATTTAAATTGCAACCTGTTTACTTTTAGATACCAATGAGGCATTCTAATGGAATCATCTGAGTAGGCCTAGAAAATACACAATGGAAGCTGGAAGAATAGATGCAGAATCAATGATATAGATTTGGGAATCACATTGATAGAGTGAATGAGACCACAGATGGGGGGATTGGAGAGAGTGAAAGGCTGGCCAATGAAGACAGATCCACATGTAGGAGAAGAAGAAAGGAATGAAAGCAATATGGTCATGGTAACCTTGGATAAATTGGTGAGGATATACAGAAATAGTTTTCTTCAGTCATTGGTCATTGGCATATTTACTTTATTTAAATATTACCAGAAATAAACTGAAGATTACATTTAAGGAGAGGGTGTGATGGTAATCAGGAATTGGCTTAATAAAGGATGTGTGTGCAGTCTGGGTCCTGGAGAGCCTTAGAACAAGATGACAAAATCCCTTTTTGTCTTGGATGACTTAGGTGCAGCCCTACTTTAAGATGAGTATTAGAATGTCTGATTCATTCAACAAATATTTATCAGCACCTATTATGTGGAGGGACTCTTCTAGGCACTGCAATGATCAGTAGACAAAATAGACTTCCCAAAATTTCCTCCCTTTGTGGTGCTCACACTATAGTGAGGAAACAGACAATCAACACATAAATAAATTATATAGTATGTTATTAGACAATATGTCCAGTGGGAAAATAAAAAGAATAAAACTGGGTAAAGGGATAGGGAAGTGGGGTTGGAAAGACTGTAATTTTATTTTATTTTTCAACTTCTATTTTAGAATCGAGGGTACATGTACAGATTTGTGATAAAGGTATATTGTGTGATGCTGAGGTTTGGGATATGATTGAACCTAGGTAGTGAGCATAGTACCTAACAGTAGTTTATCAGTCCTTGCTTGCGGGGGTCTGTCCCACAGACCTTGACCCAACAGCAGATGACTAACGTACACTAACACAGATATTCTGCCTGTCAGTCCGGCTAAGGGTCTGGGCCCCTCACAGACACCAAGGAATAGGTGCTGTAAAGAGTAGCAGCCGGCCCCATCAGCCAGTGAAGCTTGCATTTATTCAGTATAGATTAAATGACAAAGGTTTTGAGTAACACCACTAGAGGGTAATTGACCTGGTTGCCAACAACCCCGCCCCCATCCCCCGAGGTTATGCACCCGAGGTTGATCAAAGATTGGTCTTAAGACCACATGAGTAAACAAGCTATTCAGATAAACTACTCTACATTCCTTTGTATCTACTTTAAGCTATTTACTCAAGGTAAGGATTAGGCCACTTTCAGCCATAACCCTATCCTGAGACTTTTGCAATACCTTCTGGCCTTCCAAGAAGATTTATATCTATATTTTATAACTCCATCTTAAAATTTTTCCCACCAGCCTGACTGAACTCCCACACTTGCTCCTTTCCCACTCTCCCATCTCTAGTAGTCCCAAGTGTCTATCGTTCCCTTCTTTATGTCCATGTGTACCCAATGTTTAGCTCCTATTTCTAAGTGAGAACATGCAATGTTTGGTTATCTGTTTCTGCATTAGTTTGTTTAGGATAATGGCCTCCAGCTGCATCCAGGCTGCTGCTAAGGACATTATTTTATTCTTTTTTATGGCTGCATAGTATTACATGGTATATGTACCACATTTCTTTAATCCACCATTGATGGGCACAAGGGTTGATTCCATGTTTTTGCTATTGTGAATAGTGCTGCAATGAATATATGGATACATGTGTCCTTTTGGTAGAATGATTTCTTTTCCTTTGAGTATATACCCAGTAATAGGATTACTGGGTCGAACGGTAGTTCAACTCTTAGTTCTTTGAAAAATCTCCAAACTGCTTTCCACAGTGGCTGAATTAATTTCCATTCCCACCACAGTGTACAAGTGTCCCCTTTCCTCTGCAGCCTTGCTAGCATCTATTAAATTTTTACTTTTTAACAAAAGCCACTCTGACTCATGTAAGGTGGTATCTCGTGGTTTTGATTTGCATTTCTCTGATGATTAGTGATGATGAGCATTTCTTCGTATGTTTATTGGTCACTTGTATCTCTTTTGAAAGTGTTTGTTCATGTCCTTTGCCCACTATTTATTTATTTAGAGACAGTCTCACTCTGTTGCCCAGGCTGGAGTGCAATGGCACAATCTCAGCTCACTGCAACCTGTGCCTCCCAGGTTCTCCTGCCTCAGCCTCCCGAGTAGTTGGCATTACAGACACCCACCACCATGCTTGGCTAATTTTTGTATTTTTAGTAGAGATGGAGTTTCGCCATGTTGGTCAGGCTGGTCTCGAACTCCTGACCTCAAGTGATCCACCCACCTCAGCCTCCCAAAGTGCTGGGATTACAGGCATGAGCCACTGCACCCGGCTTGCCCACTTTTTAATGGGGTTGTTTTTCATTTGTTGATTTAAGTTCTTTATAGATTCTGGATATTAGACCTTTGTTGGATGCATAGCTTGCAAATATTTTCTCCCATTCTGTAGCTTGTCTATTACTCCCTTGATAGTTTTGTTTTTGTTGCATTTGCTTTTGACGACTTAGCCATAAATTCTTTGCCAAAGCTGATATCGAGAAGGGTATTTCCTAGGTTTTCTTCTAGGATTTTTATATTTCAAGGGAAAGGCTGTGTTTTCTTTTTGTTGTTGTTGCTGTTTTGTTTTTTTGTTTTGAGACAGGGTCTTGCTCTGTCACCCAGGCTGGACTGCAATGGCGTGATCACAGCTCAACTGCAGCCTTGACCTCCTAGGCTCAAGTGATTGTCCCAGTTCAGCCTCTCAAGTAGCTGAGACTATAGGCATGCATGAAAACACCTTTTTTTTTTTTTTTTTTTTGTAGAGACACAGGGTCTCATTATGTTACCCAAGATGATCTCAAACCCATGGACTGAAGCAATTCTCCTGCATCAGCCTCCCAAAGTGCTGGGATTACAGGTATGAGCCACCACACCCAGCTGACTATAATATAAATATATGGATATAAAAGGAGGCCGGGGCAGTGACTCATGCCTGTAATCCCAGCACTTTGAGAGGCCGAGGCAGGTGGATCACCTGAGGTCAGGAGTTCGAGACTAGCCTGGCCAACACGGTGAAACCCTATCTCTACTAAAAATACAAAAATTAGCCAGGCATGGTGGCAGATGCCTGTAATCCCAGCTGCTCGGGAGGCTGAGGCAGGATAATCTCTTGAACCCGGGAGGCAGAAGGTGCAGTGAGCTGAGATCGCACCATTGCAGGATCCAGCCTGGGCAACAGAGCAAGACTCCATCTCAAAACAAAAAAACAAAAAACAACAACAACAAAATATTTATATATGAAAGGGTGGTCAGGGTAGGTTTCACTGAGATTACATTTGAGCAAAGACTTAAAGGCAAATGAGTTAGCCATGAATTTATCTAGGGGAAGAAAGTGCCAGCAAGGGCCAACAGCTGCACAAAGGCCTTATGTTTTTGAGGAAAACAGAGGCTAGTATCGCTGGCCCAGAGTAGGATGCAGTAGGGGGGTAGTAGTAGAAGAAATCTTATAACAGTGGGGGGCGAGGACTGTCAGATCCCACAAGGCCTTGTAGAAATCTTATACAGTACCTTGCCCATAGTAGGTATTCAATAAATGTTTGCCCAGTCATCTTTTGCCATCTAGGATTATCATCAAATAGCATTTATCTGTGTGTTTATTGGAGTTACGTGTGCTTTTATTCCAGGGTCTTCTCAGTAGTCCTTTTACATAAGGAGTATATTTATGAACATACCGCCCTCTGAGGGCAGCGAAACCCTTGTGGGCATTAGAGATCAAAGTGAACGCTATATTTTTGCAACGGGAAACAGGAAACAAATGTCAAATACTGTGGCTGCGGAATAACTGTGCTGGGCATTTCTGAAAAGCCTGTCAGGGTTGGGACAGTGCTCATTCTTTTGTAATCACAAGCTGAATTCTGGTTGAATCATCCCTCCCTACCATGGGATACGTATCCATATTTCCAGCCTAAAAGGAGCAGCTTCAGTGATGAGCTTCCTTTAACTTTCAATGCAGGTGCCCTCTGCATTATTTCCCTGGAGATAGCAGTTGTGACATTAATACAGATTTCAAGTGGCTGTGGGTTTTAGTGCATTAACTGTCTTCCAGGATTGCAAAGCCTACCCTGGCTTGCACTTGATTGCATTTAGTAGGTGCTGGTTGAATGAAGGAATGAATAGCCTTTGTTTTTTTTCTCATATTCATTTTCTACAGCCCCCAAAATGTAGGCTGTCCAAGAACTTTGACCAGAGAAGCATCAGCGCCACCAAAGAGGAAGGAGGGAGAAGGGAGAGATAGGGACCTCATTAGAAGACTATCAACAGGCTTTTAGGGCCTGGAGGGAAAACCATCAGGAAGGGCAAGATATGTGAAAGTTCTTGGCTCTTTGTGTCTTATAAAATGAAATAAGCAGATTGTGTAGCTTGGGGCTAACTTAGCCTTGGGTTTAAACTATGACCCTTAATTAGGCTGTCTGGGTCTATTTTAACACCATGTCAAGGAGACCAAAGTTATGAGTTGGAGCTTTGACTGGACATCAAACTCTATTCCCTATGCTGAGCTCTGCTAGCCTCTCCAGCTGGTTAACGGGAGAATGGTGTGGAGAGAAAATAAGTGGGCAGATAAGGGAATGTTTCAAAACAAAGACTGCCTAAAACATCCCAAAACACACATCCTATTAAGTGAATCAGTTGACTCATCTTCACATTTGAAGAAAAGATATATTACAGACTGTTTCGTAGCCATAAAAAGGACTCAGCCACATTTCTTTTATCATTATGTCCATAAATAGAAACCAGAGAACTTAGGGCCGGGCGCGGTGGCTCACGCCTGTAATCCCAGCACTTTGGGAGGCCGAGGCGGGCAGATCACAAAGTCAGGAGATTGAGACCATCCTGGCTAACAAGGTGAAACCCCATCTCTACTAAAAATACAAAAAATTAGCTGGGCGTGGCGGCGGGCGCCTGTAGTCCCAGCTACTCGGGAGGCTGAGGCAGGAGATCACGCCACTGTACTCCAGCCTGGGCGACAGAGCGAGACTCTGGATAACCTTGGATATCGGTACATTACTGGGTCCTCTTAGAACCCTCTTAGAACCCACTTAGAAACCTATGCACCCTCAGCTTTTGTAGATGCTGCCTCTGAGTTCCTATGCATTGAATTTGTGTTTTCTTTAGGCCTACGTTTGGTGAGAGCTTCAGTTTATGCCACAGAGTCCTTTCTATGGGCCAGAGATCCTTTCATTTTAGATTCCACAGTTTGTTCGTACACCATAGACAGACTGTGACTATATTTTGAGTGAGTTTGCAAAAATATGGCCAGTTTGTTAGAACTTGACCCACCATCTGCTCACTTATCAGTTTCAGGGTTTTTTTGTTTTGTTTTTTTTTAGTGACAAGGTTTTGCTCTGTTACCCAGGCTGGAATGCAGTGGCGTGATCATAGCTCACTGTAACCTTGAACTCCTGGGCTCAAGCGATCCTCCTGCCTCAGCCTCCCAAGCAGCTGGGACTACAGGCATGAGCTACCACACCTGACTAATATTTTTAAATTTTTTTGTAGAGATAGGGTCTTGTCATGTTGCCCAGGCTGATCTTGAACTCCAGGCCTCAAACAATACTCCTTACTTCTGTCTTGGCCTCCCAAAGTGGTGAGATTACTTTGGAGTAGCCACTGTGCCTGACCCTAGTTTCAGATTTTATATCCAGAGAACTAGACAAGGAATTCCCAACCTTTGTTTTATCCCAAAATGTCCTCCTTTTCTGCTTTTTTTTTTCCTCCCAAAGAGAACAGTGGGGGTTAGAGGGATGGTTATCCTTGGGCTATTCTACTTGTTTTTGTTCTGGCACACCTACTCCTTACTACAGTTAGAAAAATTATACACTGTAGCTTATACTCAGATCTCTGGTCACTTAAATACAAGAAGCTTCAGTCTTTCTTGCTTTCATTTTTTTTCTTTTTTTGGGATGGTGGTGGTAATGGTGTTGCTAGACTCTAAGCTCTGTAAGATTATGTCTTTGTTTAGGCATGGGCAGTGCCTAGCCCATAGCAGATGAATGAATGAATGAATGAATGAATGAATGAATGGGGATATTATCCTATAGATGGTGCGTGGTTTAGAAAATCAACTATTGAGACTTGACATGAAATTCTACATCGGGCGTTGAGACTAACATGATTCCCAGTTTTCACTGAGGGATATCACATCCAGAGAACCTGAGAAGGGATCCCTAGCTCCTGTTCTAGCCTTGAGAAGTAGTGGATGAGCTATGAAAAGACAGCTTTTAAAAATAAATGAAATCCTAGTGATAATTTGATCCACTCTCAGACTAACTATGAAAGTTGACTAAGATCAAACAGAGCTAGTGGCAGATCTGGGACTGGAATTAGCCCTCCATGTCCCCAGCTCCAGTACTTTTCTTACTACATGAGATAGTCTTGCCAATGACCATCACTGCAAGGCAAAGTAAAGTTCTGTAACAAAGACCTAGAACAGAAATAGAAGATACATGGTATACATGCCATGACATTTCCTTCCAGTGCACAGAAGAGATGGCACTAGCCATATGACATTCTTCCCATTGGGTGCGAACCGGCCCTCAGGCAGCCACTACCAACCAGTCAGAGTTGGCACTCAAGAGGAAAGCCATCTACCATTCCTCTTTCAGAGGAAATAAAGGTTTCATCAGTCAAGGAACTCTGGCCTCGACCTGTCTTCTCCAGATGAGCTGAAAACTCCAGCGGGAACCTCACACTCTTTATTGCTCTTCACTGTCCCCACATCCACAAAGGACTTAGAAGCGATGTCTATAAGGAGGTTTTCCACAACATGGGTCTGCCAGACAGAGCAGGTGCAGGATTAGTCATGACTCCAAGCCAGGCAAGGTGATTAAGAAAAGCTAAATTTATATTAAATTATCATAAAGTCCTAAAATACTGAACATAGTGGTTAAATAACTCCAGAAAGTCCAATCTCTCCAGTGAGTAACGTTAAAACCATTACACATGAGCGTGGGAGAATCGCTTCCATTAGTTTAGGACAGAGAGATTTTGCTTTTTACAGAGTAAATCAGTGCTCAAATAGAATACTTCCTCAAATATGTCCTTTCTACATTCTGAACAGCCCAAGTGCAATAAGATCCTTCCCCCTTTCCAATCAAGAAAATGCCACTTTTCTACTTGCTCTTCCTCCCCAGACATGAGTCTAAGGACCCAAAGTGCTCCCTCCTTTACTGCTTTGTCAAGTGTAACGTGGGGAGGCTCAGAACTGGGGCTGACGCTACTGAGAGTAAGGCTAAGGGCCTGGTATCTCTCTCTAGCAGTCTTAGAACTGACTAGAAAAGAATTGATCTTGTCCTTTTTCACCCATGTTTGGTAGCTGATTTCTCAATACCAGTAACCACAGGAGAAGTTTCAACTCAGGAAACTTCCCCTAGAAATTCTCCCCTCCATTCCCAGCCCCTGTTGTTCTCTCCTGCCACTTCTAATTCCTGGGGGAGAAGAGGTCTGGGTCTGCCAGGGGCTAGGAGGGCCTCATCAGTGGTGCTCTCTACCTTCCTACTCCTTGCCCACCTCTTTGCATCTTTATTTATCCGGCCCTCCCACCACAGGACTTTGGAGATGCTGGTGCCACAAGGCTTGGTCAGAAAAAGCAAATTAGGCAAAAAAACAAACAAAAAAACCCCAGGAAGAACAGCTAGGGAGATGTTTTAGGGCAAAAATAATTCTCAGTTTCCCTGATACTAGGCTGAGACACGTGCCCTTTATGTGAATGAGCATGAACCAAGTGATGATGGAATCCCACACGGAAACTAAGCCCCTTAGCTGAGGAGACAGCTGGAAGAGGAACGTCACCACCCCATAGCCACAGGCTCGCTGTCCACTAACTTAGATCCCTGAGCACTTGAGAGAGAACACAGGAAGTTCGACAGGAAGTTCGACCCTCATGAATACTTCTCTTTAGGCCCTGGGTTTCCCAAGTCTCCAACCGGATCATTCTTACTGACCATTTATGACAACTTCTGGTTTTTCTTTGAAAGCTTGTTTCTAGGTCTCGTCCCCAGAATCCCAGGGAATGAGGGAGAGAGGGTTCAGGTGGTATACCATGTTTGGTCTAGGCAGAGCTTCTTAGACTTTTCAGAGACTCAGCCCCCAAGGCCTGACATTCACTCAAGCCACTGGCTCACAACCTGGTTACTTTGAGCAAAGACTCAGGAAAGGTACTGGCCAGTGGTGGCATCAGGAGGGAATTCCTATTAGCCAGTAGCCTCGTGATAGGGGCCCCAGTTATCTGAATGTAGAAACAGCTCCAGACATTCTAGCAGGAGGAAGAACAGCTTGAGCCACCCCCATCTCACCAGTATCTGCTGCTGAAAAGGCAGTGACTCTTAGAGCAAGAATAATGTCCACTGCCAGCAATGGACAATGGACCAGACACCCAGATCCAACTACCCCCCAGAGCTTTTTCATGTTACCAACACACTTGAGGCTGGAGGTTTCCCAGATGCCCATACCTGCTGGGCTGACTCTTCCTTCTTCTCTCAGCCTCTATCCTTCATTCCTGTCTTTACCCACACCCCCTTGTCCCAGCCCCTGATGGGCAATTTCTCTCAGAGAAGCAGTCATGCTGGCTGTGATGGGGCAGAGCGCAGTCCTGGGTCATCAGCTGCATCAGCACTGAGAAGCAGGCACTGAGGGTACCAGGGGAAGGGGAGGTGGAGCTCTACGCCGGCGAGGAATCATGAATAAGCAGTTTCATGGGGCCCAGGACGGAGTACAAGATGTGAGGTTCATGGTAAAGTCCAGGTCTAAATTCTTGTGATGTGCCATCATTTCTTGTGCACAGGTAGTTATGGACTCAGGTGGTAAACAGCTCCAGAAAGGGCTTAGGAACAGTTATGGGGTGGGAGGAGGAGGAGGACGAGCACACAGAAGGGGGGCCTGCGGTGTAAGCGAGCACAAGGACTAGACGTCCATAAAGGAGAAGGAACAGGCAGGCGGGGAAGAGGACGTGGGCATTTAGACCTGGCTCTCTGAGGAGAGCTTGCGTTCATGTTTCCAGCCCGTGTCTGGCAGAGAGCCTCGTCTTTCTGGAGTGGCTGCAGTATGGACGCTGCTACACTCAGACTGCTCTTCCTGTAACAGCTGCTCCGTCTCTGTGTCATCCAGGGAGCCAGAACTGGCCTGGATGGACACTGTGTCTGTCTTCATGCATACATGATCCCGGAGGAGGCCCCCCCGTGAGCTTCGCAGTTGCTTGAGGTCATCCCACTCAGCGTCATCCCCCGACAGGAGGCAGATTCCCTCCACGATCTTGATCTTCTCCTTGGTGTAGTTATGGTCAGGCCCTCCCTAGGGTGGAGAGTGGGCAGATATGGTCAGTCAGTTGGCCTTCTACAAAGGATCCTATGGTAAACTGAAAAAGGAAGTGGGTGGGGTAAGAGTAGGAGTGAAGCGCACAAAAATCCCACAAACAAATGGGGAAATGTGATTAGGGCAAATGTATGAGGCCTAGCCTAAAAGGGGAGAGGCAGCTGTGATGATTATTACTATTATCATACAGGAGGAGGGAAAACCATGGCTTCCGGTCCTGCAGCAGCCACTCACTGGCTTTGTCACCTTAGGCAAATTATTTTACACTTCTAAAACTCAGTCTCTAAAACTCTGCAGTGTGAGGAGAGTAACAGTATCCACACCTCACAACCAACTGCTGTCACCTTAAATGAGATGATACATGGAATGCAGTTATCAGGGTGCTTGACACAAGATGCACTATAACATGTTAGCTATGTTACATTGTTACTGTGGTTTATTAATGGGACATCATGCTGATATAAATCATCAAAAGCAATTGGCAAGAGCAATTAAATGTACATTTATTCAGGATTTTAAGCTACTTCAGGTGCTAGTTTGTATCTCTTTTTTCGAATTTTGTTAAGGAGAAAACTTGGGAGGTAAGACGGGGGACTCTAGAAAATCCTCTTGTCTGGCCGGGCGTGGTGGCTTACGACTGTAATCCCAGCACTTTGGGAGGCCCAGGCGGGCAGATCACTTGAGTTCAGGAGTTCGAGACTAGCCTGGCCAACATGGTGAAACCCCATCTCTACTAAAAATACAAAAATCAGCTGGGTTTGGTGGCGGGTGCCTGTAAATCCAGCTATTTGGGAGGCTGAGGCAGGAGAATCCCTTGAACTCCGGAGGCTGAGGTTACAGTGAGCCAAGATCACACCACTGTACTCCAGCCTGGGTGACAGAGCAAGATTCCATTAAAAAAAAAAAAGAAAGAAAGAAAAAAAAAACTAAAAAAAGGAAATCCTCTTATCTGGGTCCTAAATGTCAATATAGTGGGGTCCTGCAACTTATAACCTTTTTTGGGAGGTTACTCTCACTCTGCTGCCATGAGTCCTGGGACTCCCAAGCAAAACCTGGGACTCTTCCAGGCACAGCCTGGAGTTCTGCTCAGGCCTCTCCCTTTATGGCTTCTTCAAAGAGCAGCCTCACTCCTGGCTGCTGGGGTATACCAACCGACATACCACCACTGCTAGAAGAAAATGGATCATCTTGGGTTCTGTCCCTGGGATAGTATTCCTGCCAAGAGTTCTGCAACTGTGGCTGTGGCTCTATTTTTGTAACAATTCAATTCCACAGATATTTACTGAGCCCCTATGTTAAGCAGGAGACTGTGCTAGGTGCTTTCATGATCATACAATATAAAACATGGTCCTTGCCCTCTGAGAGTGACAGTCCCCTCAGCCATGCAGAGTGGGACATAGATAGCACACAAGCAAACACACAGATGTCCATTCACCCAGCACACCCTCCAAGATGAAATTAGTATAAGATGCAGACCACTCAATGTCTTAATCAAGAGACACGCTGGGTAAGTTAGGGAGAGGTGGGGGACATGGCACTTGCAATTTGGGAAACACCACTCCCTCTACAAATACACAGCAACAGGTACCTGAAATCAAGAGGAAATCAGAAGAGAAAAGGTGAAAGACTATCAGAGGTGTGAAAGAGCTGCTGAGGAAGAAACACACAATAGAAGAAAGAGGTCACACTGTCATTGCTATCCTGTGGCCTTCATCGTGGTTCTTTTCTGGAGCATCAGATACTCCAGGAACCCAAGAATCTTCAAGAGTCTTTCTCTCAAAGATATTGGGGAGGGGTCTGCCATTCCTAGAACTACAAGCCATCCCTGCACATTCTGTTTTGACTGCAGTAGAAGCTTTTAAAAAATTTTTAATTAAAAAATTTTTTTTCAAACACCAACTTGAACCAGAAGTAGTGGAAGCTATTTAAATATGGGAATTCATGGATCCAGAAAGCACATGATTATTATGTGAAATGTGTTCATTACACATGAGAGCCCTGCAGGTGTGAGAGCAGGTTCTGACTGCTAGATAGGCCAAAGAAGTAGACTGATTAGGATCTTCATAAGGAATAACTTCTGATGAAGAGTTACAGGATTTTAGGAAAAAAACAAGGCTTATATTGGATTAGGAAAATCTGAAATACCAGGTATAGTTCCCTTGTGGAAATGGGACTTTTTTTTTTTTTTTTTTTGAGACAGGGTCTCATTGTCACCCGGGCTGGAGGGTAGTGGCATGATCACAGCTCACTGCAGACTCCAACTCCTGAGCTCCAGTGATCCTCCTACCTCAGCCTCCTGTGTAGCTGGGACTACAGGCACAAGCCACCACACCCAGCTCATTGAAATGGGACTATTTTTCATGCCTTCACATTGAGCAAATAATTTTCCATTGAAGTGACAAAGAAGTTAAAAAAAAATAAAATAAAAGCAGGCCGGGCACGGTGGCTCATGCCCGTAATCCCAGCACTTTGGGAGGCCGAGGCGGGCGGATCACCTGAGGTCGGGAGTTCGAGACCAGCCTGGCCAACGTGGAGAAACCCTGTCTCTACTAAAAATACAAAATTAGCCGAGCATGGTGGCACATGACTGTAATCCCGGGAGGCTGAGGCAGGAGAATCGCTTGAACCTGGGAGGTGGAGGTTGCAGTGAGCTGAGATCCCACCATTGCACTCCAGCCTGGCAACAAAAAAATAGCAAAAGCAGGTAAACTTTCAGAATTCTAGAGAAATTTCTGTGATAAGAGGAAGAATAGTGAAAAACAAGCCATTCCCAACCATAGGTGCTACTAGCTTGGACTGGAGGTTAGTAATGGGCGAGTCCAGGAGCTCTTGGGTTTTTTGGGTGTTGTCTGGGAGAACTCCCTTGTTTCAGAAGCACAGAGCCTTTTGCAGGGGAATGACAGTTCCTGGAGGGAAAGAACCTATGAGCTTGGACAAATACCTCATGGCAGGGCAACTGCTTTCAGACCTAAATCTTCTGAGATCTGCCTTCTAACCTGGCTCTCAGTAAGGTCCCTCAAACTAATCCCTCAGAGATTCTAGAACTTTCCAGAAACCCAAATTACATTCAGTTCTTCTGTTCACTATAACTTCCAAAATGGTAGATGAGATTACTCGGCAGCCCTTACTGACCATTATTTGGGCATTTGGAGTATAATCCCTCCCCACACCTCCCCAAAAGACCCTTGAATATAAATTTCAATTTTTACCTCTTTCTTATAGCACAGCTGGTTGTACATGGCTGGTTTGGGGATTGCTTCAATCTTCACTTCCTGTGTGGATGTTCGGTAGGAGGGGTTGCTGTAGGTGAGGTTCCCCATTCCAGGATCAGTGAACTTGGATTTTTTGTGTCTTTAGGAGGGAAAGTGATGAGAAATTAGTCGAGATCTTTAAGGGGGTGATACCTGGGAAAGCTGTAAACTGAGTCTGGTAGGCAGCCTCTAAGATGATCCCAGTGATTCTCACTTCCTGGTACTCATGCCCTTAAGAATCCCCTCCCCTTGAGTGTGGACTGGTCTGGTGACTTACTTCTAATGAAAAGATTATGCAAATGTGATGGCTACTAGATTAGGTTGCCAAGAAACTGGTTCTGGTCTTGAGTTGCCCTCCCTCATTCTCTCTTGCTCTTGCTCTGGGAGAAGCAACCTGCCATGTTGTAAGTTGTCCTATGGAGAGGCCCACAAGGCGAGAAACTAATGAGGAAGGCCTCCAGCCAACAGCCTATGAGGAGCTGAATCCTACCAACAACTATGCGAGTGAGTGTGGAAGGGGATCCTTCCCCAGTCAAACCTTGAGATGAGACTGTAACCCCAGCTGATATCTGGATTGCAGTCTCTAAGACACCTTGAGGCAGAGGCACCTAGCTAAGCTGCATCCAGATTTCTGACCCATAGAAACTGTGAGATAATGGTTGTCATTTTAAGTCACTAAGTTTTCGGGTAATGTGTTATGCAGCAATGGAGAACTGATGCACTGAGCTTTAGAGTCAGACAGATCTGTTTCAATTCCACCTCTGTGATTTATTGGCTGGGACCTTGATCGATATAATCTAAACTCTCTGGCTGGGTGCGGTGGCTCACACCTGTAATCTCAGCACTTAGAGAGGCTGAGGTGGGCAGATCACACAAGGCCAGGAGTTTGAGACCAGCCTGACCAACATGGAAGAAACCCTCCCTCTACTAAAAATACAAAAAAAAAAAAAATTAGCTGAGCATGGTGGTGCGTGCTTGTAGTTAGTTCTAGCTACTTGGGAGGCTGAGGCACAAGAATTGCTTGAATCCAGGAGGCAGAGGTTGCAGAAAGCCGACATTGCACCACTGCACTCCAGCCTGGGCAACAGAGTGAGACTCTATCTCAAAAAAATAAGACAAAAATTAAAAAAAAATAAACTTTCTGAGCCTCAGATCCTCATCTGTCAAGTGAGGAATAATAATACCTGTGTTACGAGGTTGTCATGACATTGATATATATCCATTAATGGTAACTGTGACGATGATGATGATGAAGAACAACAGCAGCAAACTGTAAGCTACATTTAAAGCATTTGGGGTAAAATATAAAGAAAGAGGGACATAAAAAGATTATAAATGACACATTCTACCTTTCCAGAATGAGCAAAGATGTACAAACCAATATTGTAGTAAAAGGCTGTGTTTGTATAAGGGGAAAATCATTTCCAATTTCAATGGTTTGAAGTAGGGAGTACTGGAAAAAGCAAAGATGTTAAGAGTCAGTCTTAGCTTTGCCTCTTACTTTGTGACCGTGGGTAATGCGCTCTGTGCCCTCAGCATCCTAGTCTATAAAGAAAATCCGAAGGGTTGTTACAGTCATTCAATAAGGAAAATGCTTAGGCTATGACTGGAGAAGAGTAAGTATTTAGATTTCCACCCTTTCCTCCTGCTGCCCTGACCAAGCACCCAACCTTGCAATAAGGCTGGTCAGAGCTTGATTCAGTGAACTGCAGAGCTTTGGGAGAACCCAGACATGCTCATGAAGACCAATGAGCATGTGGCCCCTGCAGCAAGACTGAAGTTACCTGTACAGCATCAAAGCTGCAGTCACCACCAAAATCAGCAGAATAGTGAGGAGTCCACCAATGGCGTAGCTGATATGAAGTCCTTCCCCTAGGAAGAATAGAGAAACACTAGGCAGGGGCCACCGACAACTTTCTAGCTGGTGCTAGTGTGAGGAATGGAAAGCTGAAAGGCTCCTTTTGTAGGCGTTGGATCCCATACCATCTGAGGATGGCTGAGGGCCTCCTTTTCAGATAGGTAAATGGGAGGTGCAGGGAGGAGGCTGCGAAGAAATCTGTCACTCTGCCAGCATCTATGATCCCATTTCGACCGCTTCCTAGCTATCTGACATAAGGCAAGATGCCTAACTTGTAAGCCTACGTTTTCTCTTTAGTTAAATGTAGATAATAAATTGCTCATAGGACTGGCGGAAATTACATGACAGTATGTATATATACATGTGCACACACATCTATGTGGCACATATATGGCTTATCACATGCCTGGCATATGGAAAGCATACCATAAGCTGTCACTGTAAGTGGTGAGAGCTATTATGATTATTATTTCTATGGATTTAGTTTAAAAAGAGTTCATCAACCCCAGAGTCCCAACGAAGGTCATGAAAGATATCAGTGGAGACTTACGTTCATTCCATCTTCTCTTCCAGAACAGTGGGGTACTCAGGGCTTACCTGGAGCAGCAGGAACAGCCTCATTGGAACGTGCACACAGGCCCAGCCTGGCATCCCTTTCAGAGCATCTGTGGGGCACAGAAAACGGAATGTGAAGCCTACTCATACTCAGTGAAGGTCACGCCTTCCCCCAGGAAAGGGGGAAAGGCCTGTAAGCGGGGGCTTTCAGGTATGAGAATGTACGAGATGGAAGATATCAGAGGCATGGAGAGGGCAACAGCAGGAAATGGAGAGAAATCCACGCAAGGCACTGTTTTCAAGCCGTTATACCATGTTTAAATGTGTTATAAAATATGTACCTTTAAAAATGAGAAGCAGGTTTGGGAGTGAGTTGGAAGTCTGCAGAAAGAATACTAAGGACATCAATATTAGGCTTTCTTAAACTACCAGGATGAGTCAGAAGTGGCTGCTAGCCAAGCCAATCTGATTGGATAAAAATTATCCCAAGAGCTAACTATCCCAAGGTCAAAAAATGTGTTTCTTCTCTTCATTCTTTCACAAAGGGATATGAAAGACATCCAGGGGGAGTGCTCAGACAACTAACTTGAAATGCTCAGAAGGTGACTTCTTTGTGGTATATTATGCGCAGGCAATCAAAGGCACCTCCTAAACAGCCAGAGGAAGGCTACTTGCAAGAGCATTTGGAACCCAGATGCACTGAATATTCAAATAGAACTCTGACAATAAGAAAAGGTCCGAGCAGGGTCAAAAGTTTTCTAAATAAACCTAAAGAAAATCAGAGAGTAATAATGACTGATAGTACTTAAAAGTCAGTGAGAAGGGCACATGTTTATACCTGGGTGTTTCCTTTTCTTTACAAACTGTAGTAAAAACAGAGAATGGGGGCACAGAGCATATGAAACTGATCATGTGCAAATCTTGTAACTTTAGGGACATTGAATCTATAGTTTTTATTTGGGATCATTATTATGTTTCAGCTTTCAGAATTGAAATCAAGTGTCAACTACCTTGTAAGCTACTGACGATATTAAAAATAAAGAGACCAGTATGTTGCAGTGGAAAAAAAAAAACTGTTCTAATTAGAAAAATGTCTAGAAAAGATAGACATCAAAACATGAAGAGCACATTATATATAGGTATAGGATATTCCCTTCTTCTTTATTCACATCTGTATTTCCAGATTATTTATTTATTTTTGGTTTTTTGGTTTTTCTGAGTCAGGGTCTCCGTCCGTCACCCAGGCTGGTGTGCAGTGGCACAATCACAGCTCACTGCAGCCTAAACCTGGGCTCAAGCGATGCTCCCACCCTCAGCCTCCCAAGTAGCTGGGACTACAGGCATGGGCCACCACGCTCGGCTAATTTTGTATTTTTAGTGGAGACGGGGTTTCTCCATGTTGGTCAGGCTGGTCTCAAACTCCCGACCTCAAGTGATCCACCTGCCTCAGCCTCCCAAAGTGCTGGGATTACAGGTGTGAGCCACCACACCCAGCCTTAAAGTTGTTGTTAAAGCTTCTTGCCCTCAGAGCTGAAAAGGGAATCACTTGTAACAATCTACAAGTCTGAATATCACCTTCTGTCCCAAATAACAGGGACTGGTAGCTCCTGACATAATCTATCTCCCAACTGCCTTATCAAGCTGGGACTATGAGCTGGTTGTGGGATGGTGATTTGAATCAAAGGGCCCACGATCCTGCATTGAACCTATTTACCTTCCTTCCACCTCTTCCAGAGACGTGCGGGTCCGGGTGGTTGAAGAATGCAAGGTGGTAGGTGGTGTGTTGGGTAGCACTGGGCTCTTTTCGCTCATGCCAGTAGCCCTAGGAGCTGGTGGTACCAGGCCAGGCACTAGACAAAAAAGAGGATTGGAGTGGGCCACTGGAACCACAAACCTCTACATATGGCCCAAGAGTAGCAGCTGGAGAACTTGACAAAACAATCTTTTAGCTGCCCTAGTCCCAGGCACCTTCATTAGTAGCCCTTCTTAATACTATAAATAAAAAGGAGTTGGATTCAATAATAATAGCTGTGGATGGGACAGCTGGCTCACCAGTCAGGAAGAGAGAGTGATGCACAGGCCACTGATGATCCCACAGCAGGGACCTGGGAATCAAGAGACCTGAATTCTGTTCTCGCAAATGCCAGAGGGCAGACAAACCCACGTTTGAGCAATTCCCAAAACCCAAGCAGACTGCTACCAATCACTCCACTAATAAGACCTTCTTTATGAGGATCCCACCCAGAAGGACAGATCAGACCAGGATCAGAGGCTGCTGACCCTCAGCCCTTCCAGGGGCTCTGCTGAGTGGCTCCAGCCGTACAGTCCAACTCACCAAGGGAGCAGGGCCGGCTATCAGGTTCGTCTGGACAGGCACATACGAAGTCCGAGGCTCTGGCAAAGCAGAGGTGGGTGCAGCCACCATTGTTCACGCCACAGGCATTGGTCCCTGGAGGCAAAGTAGATGAATGTCTTATCTGGGACAGAATCAGGTCTCCCAATTTAAGGCTTCTCAAAAACAGAGGAAGTCCAGGATTACCCTACTCCCAGGGACAGGGGAGCAGGAGAGATACAACCGTGAGGGAGTAAAAAGGTCTAAGCGTTTAAAATGTGAACCAAGAAGCTCTCTTGTGGCCCTGACTGTCTTGGTCCCTAACAGTCATTGGGTTGACCGACCAATGCCACAGATGTTAAGGAAGCAGGCTCGGTACCCGGGAGCCCACCTGTCTGCCGCTGAGGGGAAACCGCGATGATATCCATGAGTCCTTCCACATTCGCCAGCACTGTCTCCTTGTTCCGGCCTGAGTATTTGTCAACACGCTGGATTGACTTGGTCTGCCAGTCTGTCCAGTAGATCCACCTGTCTTGCTACTCAACAGGGGAAGCCCAAAAACAGTAAATATTATTCAGCAAGCAGACTCCTTCCTGTACAGCTTCTGTGCCTCACCATGTGCCACTGCCTCTGCTGAAATGCCCTCTTCATCTCTTCCTCATTTCTGTGCATCGCCAGACATGACATTGTCAAGGAAATCTCCCCAAATCCATATCGACTTCACCATTCTCTCCTCTATACAGTTCTGCACCTTGTAGTCACTTGCCCAAGTGCATTTTTACACTCAAGCAATTTGTTTACTGGTCTGTCCATCCTACCAGTTTAGTTCTTCAAGGACAAGAATGTGTTCTATTCATCTCTGAATTTCTAGCACCTAACACTCAATCCCCATTTAGTTGATTGAATGACTCCCTCTCTAGCAAGTAAGAGGAAATTTGAAGGTTCCTACAGGTTCCTGTTCCTCTGGGCCCTTTGCTCAGAGCACTGACCCAAATCCTGTGCTTGCTTCTGTAGGCAGCTTTCTTCTAATGCAATGATGGTGAAATTCTCAACCAAGGGGAGGGAGGGGCAATGAAGGTGTTCTCATCCCCATCCAAGGGTATATATCAGAAACTGGGGAAACCTGTAGACTGAAAAACCTATATGCAGTATTACCCTGTAGTTTTACATTTAGAATGTGAAAAAAACAGACTATCATTAAGTAAAACCAGATAAAATCTTTTTGGCTAGGTCAGGTGCGGTGGCTCATGCCTGTAATCCCAGCACTTTAGGAGGCCAAGGCAGGTGATCACGAGGTCAGGAGTTCGAAACCAGCCTGACCAACATGGTGAAACCCTGTCTCTACTAAAAATATAAAAATTAGCCAGGCACGCACCTGTAATCCCAGCTACTGGGGAGGCTGAGGCAGGAGAATCACTTGAACCCAGGAGGTGGAGGCTGCAGTGAGCCGAGATCGCACCACTGCACTCCAGCCTGGGTGACAGAGCGAGACTCCATCTCAAAAAAAAAAAATTCGCCAGGTGTGGTGGCGCATGCCTGTAATCCCAGCTACTCGGGAGGCTGAGGCGGGAGGCTGAGGCAGGAGAATTGCTTGAATCTAGGAAGCGGAGGTTGCAGTGAGCTGAGATCACACCACCGCACTTCAGCCTGGGCGACACAGCAAGACTCCATCTTAACAACAACAACAACAAAAAACGCTTTTTGGCTAGTAGGACATAATATAGAATACAGACAGAGTTGATAATATTTGGCAAAAAAGGATCAAATTTATTTCTCTTTCTCTTCTTTCCTTTCTTCTTTCCTTTCTCTCTCTCTCTCTCTCTCTCTCTGCTCTCTCTCCTCCCTGAGATAGCATCTTGCTCTGTTGCCCAAGTTGGAGCACAGTGGTACAAATGTAGCTCACTGCAGCTCGACCTCCTGGGCTCAAGCGATCCTCCTGCCTCAGCCTCCTGAGTAGCTGAGACTACAGGTGTGTACCACCACACCTGGCTAATTTAACAAAAAATTTTATAGAGATAGGGTCTCGCCATGTTGCCCAGTCTGGTCTCAAACTCCTGGGCTCAAGTGATACTCTGACCTCAGCCAGAGTGCTGGGATTACAGGCATAAGCCACTACACCTGGCCAAGATTTTTAAATGATTGAGAATTCCTGTTTTGACCTCAGGCTTGGTAGATCTTCTTTTCCTTGCCCAAATTATTTTTTGTGTTAGAACTCAAAAGTGACAGCTAATAATAATTAAAATGGGTAGCGATAACATGCATGTGGTGCTTACTGTGTGCCAGGTACTATGCTAATGCTTTGTGTCTATTTCAGGAGGATACTATTATTAGACTGATTTATTTTATAGATAACTGAAGCTGAGAGAGGTTCAGTCACTCCAGTTCAGAGTTACAGAGTTATTTAATAATACAGATAGAACTTGAACCCAGGTACCTGGCAAATTGATGGTACTCATTAAATACTTACAAACTGGCTAGATGCCTCCAAACTCTGGCTTTTAGCCACTCCACCCTGTTGCCACTAAGTGAGCTCCCTATGCCCAGATGCTGGGACCGCAGCATTAGGACTAACTGGGGAACTTGTCAAAATGTATTTTACTGTGCCCAGCCTTCATGAAGCAGCTTCTCTATAATCTCTACAGTCAGGGCCTAGGAACCTGCATTTTAACAAGCACCACATCGGATTCTGCATACCACCCTTTGAGAGCCACTCCTTTGAATACTAGAACATGGGAATGGCAAGATAAGAGTAGCAGGGCACTCGGTGGCCCTACCAACCTACCAAGGCTTCAGGGCACAGGAAAAATCCCTAAAATGAGCTTCAATAGTATGTCTGTTCAGTAGCAGCTACAGCTGAGACTGCTGACTTAGAACCCCAAAGAAACATCCCAGTCAAGGAGGTTTAGTTACCTCTCTCCTGAGCCAGTACCTGTGTGAGGGCAAAGGGGTGGGACACATGGCTGACCAAGACCTGCCGCAGTTTCCCGCTGAGGTCAGCACTCTCGATCCGGTCCAGATGCGCATCCACCCAGTAGATCCTGTGAAGAAAAGAGTGGCTGCTCCAAACGCTTACTGGGGAGCCCAGCTCTTCCCCCTAAGAACCTATCTGTCCCCTCCTGAGCTGACTGGCAGATGCTATGAGAACTCAAGAAGCACCCTTGATGAGGGGTCATTGTGAGTCCCAAAGCTGAAGAGGGGAGCTGGTGGTTCATGAGTGGGGAGGTCAGGGCTGCTCTGGGGAGGCGTAGAAAGTCTAGTGACCTCAGAGGAACCACCACCCAGCCTCATCTTCAGGAATTTGATTGTCCTTTGACTCCTACCCAAGAATCAAAGCCCGATTTCTTACAAATGGTCTTTAAGAAGAGAGCTCAGTCGGCTGGGCATGGTGGCTCACGCTTGTAATCCTAGCACTTTGGGAGGCCGAGGCGGGGGATCACTTGAGGTCAGGAGTTCGAGATCAGCCTGGCCAACATGGTGAAACCCCATCTGCTAAAATACAAAAATTAGCCAGGTGTGGTGACACGTGCCTGTAATCCTAGCTATTCGGGAGGCTGCGGCACGAGAATCGCTTAAATCCAGGAGGTGGAGGTTGCCGTGAGCCAAGATCGTGCGACTGCACTCCAGCCTGGGCAAAAGAGTGAGACTCTGTCTCACAAAAAAAAAAAAAAAGGAAGTGAGCTCAGTCTACATGGACCTCGCTGAAGTTAAAAGAAGGCATTCTGCCACCTTTCCAGAAGTCTTGGATTCCCTTCCCCTTCTTTTGGATCAGAAGGGGGCACAGACTGCTTCAGAGCCCCTTCCCCCTGCCCTTAGCATTTCTTATCTAGACAAGGAGTTGTACATTCCGGAGCCTGGGTCGGGCATGGTGGCTCACGCCTGAAATCCCAGCACTTTGGGAAGCCAAGGCAGTAGGATTGCTTGAGTCCGGGAGTTCGAGACCAGCCTGGGCAACATAGCAAGATGCTGTCTCTACCAAAAATTTAGAAATTAGCTGGGCATGGTGGCATGTGACTATAGTCCCTGCTACTTGAGAGGCTGAGGTGAGAAGATGGCTGAGCCAGGGAGGTTCAGGCTGCAGAGAGCTGTGACTGCGCCACTGCACTCCAGCCTGGGCAACAGAGAAGATGCTGTCTCAAGAACAAAGTTCCAGAGCCTGACGGGATCAGGATTTGTTATATTATAACAGATGTAAGAATCAGCCCTTAAATGAGTAGGGGTGTGAGACCCGTGGTCCAGCCAGAAGACACGCTCTGCCAAAGGCACTCAAATGAGGAACGTGTAAACCAGCCAAACAAAACCCACATGAGGGTTGAGGGCTGGATTTAGCAGTGGCTGCTCTAAGAATACATTCCCTCATCCTTCTCAATGCTTCCTCTTCCCCACATACCAAGAAGCTTTCTATCTTTTCATTTTTCCAACGTTAATCTCAACCATTCTCTCTTCTGCCCACCCGATTTCCGGGAGGCTGTTTGGTGCAAGACTCCCACCTGCGGGTATCATAGTCCAGGGTAAGGCCATTGGGCCAACCCAGGTCTGTGTTGATGAGGACCTTCCGCTCAGAACCATCCAGGTTTGCCCGTTCGATCTTGGCAATGTGGCCCCAGTCTGTCCAGAAGAGGTACCTGAGACACAACAGTGCCATCATCATCAAGGCATGGGAAGACAGCACCCAGAGGTTGAGAGAACACAGAGGACCCACTAACACCATCTTTCCACCCAGCCCTTCTTCCCTGGATCTCTATTCTGCTGGCCATAAACTTACCCCTTCCTGGGGAAAACAGCAATGGCCCGGGGCTCATCCAGGCTATTGTTAATCAGCACTTTGCGGCAGGAACCATCCAGCCTGGACGCCTCAATGGTATTTCGACCTGTGTCTGTCCAGTACAGGTTCCTGGCCACCCAGTCCACTGCCAGCCCGTCAGTGGTCTTCAGCCCTCGCCCGATCACTGTCTCCATGTTGCTGCCATTCAGGTCTGCTCGCCTTGGGGAGAGCCCAGTGTTGGATGAGCAACCAGACTGACCCAGAATAGAGTAGAACTCCTTTAACCCATGTTCCCATAACTGGACCCCACCGAACTGTAAGCTCCACAGGGACAGAGACCAAGTATCTATGAGTACGTTCCTCAGCACCCAGCATGATAGATGCTCAATAAAATAATTGCAGAATGAATGAACCAGTTCTTAGGAGGACACAGTATTTCCTGCTAACTGGAAATAGTGGTGGTTGCCAGGGGATGTCTTGCTAGAAGACTAGTTTATCATTCCCCACATACCTTTGGGAAGAGACAAGGATGCTAGGTGGTAATTATAAGAAACGCAGATTTGTCAAAACCTACCTGTGCATTTTTTAAAAGTTAAAAACAATTTTAAATACGAGTAGATATGAGGTTTCATTATGTTTCCTAGGCTGGTCTTGAACTCCTGGGCTCAAGCAGTCTTCCCGCCTTGGCCTCCCAAAGTGCTGGGATTACAGCCGCGAGCTACCACGCCAGACCCTAACTGTGCACTTTTGTAGAGGCCCTATGGGCAGGAGGGAACTCTACCTCAGAATGGGGAGCATGTCACTGTCACCTAGGGGACTTCCCTAAACTGCATATGCCCACCTGTCCCCAGCTTGAGATTCTAATACATCCCTTGGGGAGAGCAAAGGGGAATGTTCCCTGTTCCTCCACGTGAGGATCTCTGCCATGGTAAACCACTCTTTCTGGTGGCAGGACATCATATTCCTAAGCTGTGTTAGGGCACAAATTTAAAGAATAAAAATAAAACAACGAAAAAATAAAAAACAACAGCTTTGTAAACCACCATAAGCCTTGGTGTTTGGCTGGGGCTCCTTGTTTTTTTTTTTTTTTTTTTTTTGAGACGGAGTCTCGCTCTATCGCCCAGGCTGGAGTGCAGTGGCGCCTCCGGTTCACCCTTCTTCTGCCTCACCTTCGTACTGGGCTACAGGTCCCGCCACCACCCCGATTTTTTGTTTCACCGTGGTCTCGATCTCCCGACCTCGTGATCCGCCCGCCTCGGCCTCCCAAAGTGCTGGGATTACAAGCGTGAGCCACCGCGCCCGGCCTGGCTGGGGCTCCTTTACTGCAATACAGATACTGGTTATATGGCCTACTCATTAGTAAGTCCTAGGGGATTCCTGGAGCTCCCTCAGGGCACAGTGGTAGGTGTGAAAGGCTCCAGGTCCCCACCCTGACTTTACCTGTTTTTTTGTTGTTGTTTGTTTTACATACTAGGCTTCATATCATCTCTAAACAAACGAAAGTTTGAAACTCTGCTCTAAGTGACAACGCTACAAAGTGAACAAGTCAAAAGTGCCGAATCACTCGTCCATTCAGCGGTCAGAACATAACCTCACCCATGGGCGACCAGAAGCAAATCTGTGTCCTCTGGAGGTTTCGGTGTTGCTCATACCTGATAACATCCAGGAACACGTCTGTGTAATAGACCTTTCCGTCCACGCTGTCATAGTCCAGGGAGATGACATTGTTGAGCTCAGGAACAGGGACGTGCACATCGGTGTGGTCACTGGTGTCCAGTGAGATACGCCGGATGGAGCCACGGCTGGAGAAGAGCAGGTAGGTCTCAGGAGAGGGATCACAGGTCTTCCCATCTCCCTTCAGCTGGATGCCAGTGGGGCAGGCACAGGAGAAGCCAGAAGGCCGAGGCAAGCAGAGGTGGGAGCAGCCGCCGTTTCTCGGGCCGCACTTGTTAAAACCTGGTGATGAGAAGCACAAGTGTTCACACCTAGCCTGGAACATCATCTGAATCTTACAAAGGTGCTTGTGGCTGACTCTTTGCTGTTCTAGGTCACAGGATTCAGTGCCTGGCGGGGTGAGGTAGAAGGAGGGTCTGCAGGAGAATCTCCAGGAGTCCTTTGAAGGTGACAGCTATAGTACCAGCCATACCCAGAGAGAACACAGCCCAATCTGGAAGGGAGCTTAAACAGGTCACCGTCTTTCTGGCTGTAAAGGAGCTCTGTGCTGTGGATATATCTCTGATGTTGAGATGGCCCCAGAAAGCCAGAGGCTCTGACTCACAGCCCCAGCCCTCTGACTCTCACCTAATGGCTGTGCCCGGTCCACAGCCTGGATGTCCATGAGGCCTGGCAGGTTGGACCTCACGAGGATGACATTGCTGCCAGTACCCTTGTCAGCACGGTGGATGCTCCGGGTCTGCCAGTCAGTCCAGTAGATATAGGAATCGAGCAGGGTGAGGCCATATGGGTGCTGCACCGGTGACACCAATGTATGCCGATTGGCACCATTCAGGTCAGCAGCCTCAATTCGCTGCAGAGGAAGGAGAGGGTGGGGGGTGGTGATCAGCAGATTGGGAACTCTCCATGGAGATCCTAGGCAGGCCTTTCCCATCTTCCCAGGCTCCTGGGAAGCAGCAGGGGCACGGCTGTCACCTCGGTGTGGGCATCGGCCCATAGCAGTTGGGAGCTGGTCTTGTCCACAGTCAGTCCATTGGGCCATCCTAGGTTGTTGTTGATGAGCACCGCGCGGTCTGAGCCATCCATTCCGGACCGCTCTAACTTGGCATTCTCCCCCCAGTCTGTCCAGTACATAAACCTGAGTGAGGAAGAATATTAGCTATATTAGCTAGTTATTTCAGCAGCTACCACATACCATGTATACTTAACAGTATGTCAGATACACTTGAGTACTTATAGTATGTCAGGCAAAATTTTTGCTTGACAAAATACTTTGCAAAATACTTCATGTGCATTATCTCAATCTTCATAAGGGCCACACGGTATGTATTTTCACTACCACCTCCATTTAATAGATAGGTAAGGAAGCTGAGAATTAGAGAGGTTAAAGACTGGACCCAAGTGATACAGCTAATACATGATGAAAACATTTCAATCCTGGTCTTCTGATTCCAAGGCTCACGCTTTTAACTTCTACACTGTACTGTCACCCTGTGGGAAGCCACAAGAGAGTGGAAGAGCCCCAGGGAGGTCACCTTGTTCCTGTGATGCAAGCTTGCTCTCCGCTACCCACCTTCACCCCATCTAAACCCCAGCTGAGCTGGTCCCCCGCACGACCCAGTGCGATACAGCCAGCTCTCACCCCATCTCATGGTACAGTACGATGGCCCGGGGACTGTCCAGGTTCTGCCACACCAACACTTTCCGCATGGACCCGTCCAGGTTGCCCACTTCAATCCGGTTTGTTCCCGTGTCTGTCCAGTACACTTTCCGGCCAATGGCATCCACCGCGAGCCCATCTGTGGTCTGTAGCCCTGTGGGAAGTCAAAAGAGCACACTGGCTCCTGTTTTAAAACAGATGGGCTATTTCCCCAGCCCTGTTGCCAGACAGGTGGTCCCTGAGCTGGGAGGAAGGCCCACCTGTGGTGATGATGTCCTCGTGCTGTGAGCCATCCAGGTTGGCACGGCTGATCCTGTGCAGTGTACTGTCAGACCAGTACACTTTTCCTGGAGAGGGAAAGCTTGGCTCAACCTAGACTCTCACCCCCTACAATGGGACACACACAGCTGATTCGTGTCTTGAAACACCAGAGCATGTCAGAGAGCTCTGGAGCTTCTGGCAGCGGAAATCAAGGAAAATGCAGAAATATCACAGCAGGATAGCTCTTGGCAGAGATGGAGAGAAGAGGGCCCCAAACCATGCTCTCATAACCGAAGAGAAAGTGCTAGAGAGACAGGGACAGGGGCTATGCCAGAGGGAATGGGGAACAAACACCCTGGCTCTTGGCGGGAGACAAAGGTGGTGGGAGAGGAAGGACAGTAATGGCTGAAGGGCCGGGACAGAAGGCCAGGTGGGAAGGGAGGGCCACACAGACCTTCCTGGGGGTCTACTCCGATGGCAATGGTGTTCTTCATGGTGATGTTGATTGGTACCACCACATCAGCAAAGTAAGGGATGTCCAGGGAGACCATGCGAATGTCTATCCTCCTGGCGAAGATGAGGAAACTGTTCATGCCTGCCAGGTGGAGAGCAGGGAAGAGGATCACTCGAGCACAGCCATTAAATGGATTCGGAGTCAGGCAAACTGAAACGCATGCCCTGTCCCTGCTGGTTTCTAGCTATGTTATTCTAGGCGAGTTATTTAAATTATTATTTTTTGAGACAGGGTCTTGCTGCGTTGCCCAGGCTGGAGTGCAATGGCATGATCATGGCTCACTGCAGCCTCGGCCTCTTGAGCTCAAGCGATCCTCCCACCTCAGCCCCTGAGTAGCTGGGACTACAGGCACACACCACCATGCCCAGCTAATTTTTGTCTTTTTTTGTAGAGATGGGGTTTCATCATATTGCCCAGGCTGGTCCGAAACTCCTGGGCTCAAGCACCTGCCCACCTCAGCCTCCCAAAGGGCTGGGATTACAGGCATGAGCCACCACGCTCAGCCTAAATTATTAAGCCTCAGTTTTCTTATCTATAAAATGGGGACAATAGGGTGGCTGTAAGGGTTAAAAGATCATGTACATAAAGCACTTACCATTAGGTCTCACACATATTCATAAATAATGCCTCTTTATTCATATTATGAAAGTGGCTCTCTTTGAAGGACCCTTTACCATGAAGATTAAGAAAGAGAAAAAAAGAAAGGGAATAAAGGGACCCCAGGGGGCTTTACTCACAACCTGAAAGGCACAGTTCACAGCTCCTTTCTCAAATTCCCAGGGAGGTTAGAGTTCAAATGCAGCCTACCCTGCAGCATCTCCTAGGGAGAAACCTTGACTTCCAAAATCTGGGTAGCCAGGTACTGCTTCTGGGACCCTCCAATAAGGTTGTCACATAGGTTGTGCACTCACAAAAGTGGCACATCTAAGGGGGAGGGTACTGTGACATTGTAGACATCATACATTTCTGTTTTTATTATACCAATTTTGGCCAGTTAGAAGTGTTTTTTTTTTTTTTTTTCGAGACAGAGTCTCACTCTGTCACCCAGGCTGGAGTGCAGTGGCGTGATCTCTGCTCACTGCAACCTCTGCCTCCGGGGTTCAAGCGATTCTTCTGCCTCCCAAGTAGCTGGGATTACACGCCACCATGCCTGGCTAATTTTTGTATTTTCAGTAGAGACGAGGCTTCACCATTTTGGCCAGGTTGGTCTTGAACTCCTGACCTCTAGTGATTTGCCTGCCTTGGCCTCCCAAAGTGCTGGGATTAGAGGCGTGAGCCACCGTGCCCGGCCAGAAGTGTCTTATTCCAACCAAATCAGTATATTATGACAATGTACTAAGAGGTGAGAGGAGAGTGTCTTGAGAAAGGAGCATCTTTATCTAATATGCATGAAGACATCATAAGAACTAGTTGGACCCTGCCTCCAGTCCTTTCTACTTGCTCCCCAGGGCCTCTCCCCAGGCCCCTCCCCTTTTCTAAAAGCCGTGAGTCTCTCCCCTGGGCCTCTAGAAGCAGCAGGACTCATGGTTTCTCAGACCACATTGGAGCCCGTCTGCAAGGAAGGAAGAGAGCCATTGCCCCCTCCCAGACAGGCTGTATCTAGATCTGTGATGCCTTCACTCACCTGGTGAGCAGGTCTTGCCATCAGACAGCAGGTTGATGCCTGTGGGGCAGGTACAGCTGAATCCGCTTGGATTTGGGGACCTAAGACACAGGTGGCTACAGCCACCATTCTCCACAGCACATGGTGTAGACACTGGGTAGAGAGGAGGGGACGTTCAATGGGGAGAGCTAGGGCATAGGAGGGCCACGGAAAAGCCAATGCGAGCCAAGGGCTGCTCACCTGGGGGCCGGCGGCGGTGGAAGACATGGATGTCCATTAGGTTCTCCAGGTTCTCCTGCAGAGTCTCCCGGTCCAGCCCTGTCAGCCTATCAGCGCTCTGTATACTCTTGGTCTGCCAGTCAGTCCAATAGATGCGCTCTCCATAGAGGGTCAGCCCAAATGGGTGGGGGAGCTGGCTTCCGATCAGCACCTGCCAGGGCCCCGACACTGTGTCATCTTCAACAAAGTCTGACAGTACAGAGCAGTGGCAAGGAGCTCACTGTGGACTCAGAAAGCAGCTCTCCCACTAATACCTACCGTGTGACCTCCAGTAAGAGCTGCTTATAAAATCTCTCTGAGCCTTGCTCTATCAATCTGTGACTTGATCGTGCCTGGCTCTAAGGGTCGTGTGATGGTTTTATTGGAAGATGTTGGAAGTCATCTGTTACTCACATCATCTCGAAGTATCTCTGCACAAATTACTTATTAAGTACAAAATAAAAACATAGCAACTTTACAGTGGACACTACCTTAACCATACAATGGCAGTAAGTATCACAATAATGGAACAGGCCAACACCTGTGTCTACTGATGAGCCACACTGAGAACTCAAGGACATGACTTCACTTAGTGTAGTATTCCTGCTGCACATGCACACTCTGTATTCCTGCTGCAAATGCACACTCTGAATCCAATCACAAGGAAACATTAGATAAATCCAAATTGAGAGACGTTATAAAAAATAACTGGCCTTTACTCTTTAAAAATGCAAATGTCCACTTTGGGAGGTCCAGGCGGGCAGATCACCTAAGGTCAGGAGTTCGAGACTAGCCTGGCCAACATGGTGAAACCCTGTCTCCACTAAAAATACAAAAATTAGCTGGGCATGGTAGCGGGTGCCTATAATCCCAGCTACTTGGGAGGCTGAGGCAGGAGAATTGCTTGAACCCGGGAGGCAGAGGTTGCAGTGAGCTGAGATCGCGCCATTGCACTCCAGTCTGGGTGACAGAGCAAGACTCTTGTCTCAAAACAAAACAAACGAACAAAAAATGCAAATGTCAAGAAAGTCACAGAAAAGCTGGGGAAATGTTCCAGATTAGAGAGTAAAGAGACTAGATTAGCTGGGCCCAGTGGTGCACAGCTCCAGCTACTCAGGAGCCTCAGATGGGGGATCACCTGAGTCCAGGTCAGCATGGGCAACACACCAAGACTGCAGTCTCAAAAAAAAAAAAAAAGCTATGTGTGGTGGCTCATGCCTATAAACCCAACACTTTGGGAGGTCAAGGCAGGAGGATTGCTTGAGCCTAGGAGTTCAAGACTAGCCTAGACAACAAAGTGAGACCCCCATCTCTACAAAAAATAAAAAAAATCAGCCAAGTGGCCTCAAACCCGTAGGCTCCTGAGTAGCTAGGGTGCAGTAGTAGGTGCCTGTGGTCCCAGCTACGCGGGAGGATCCCTTGGGCCCAGGAGGTCGCAGTTACAGTGGGCCATGTTTGTGGCACTGCACTCCTGCCTGGGCCACAGAGTGAGTGTCTAAAAATAAATAAATAAATACAAATTAAAGGAGACATAATCACTAAACACAATGGGTGATCCTGATTGGATCCTAGATGAACAAAGAAAAAAAGTGGGGTGGGAGGAGCTATAAAGGACATCGCTGAGGCAATTGGTAGTGAAATTGAGCAAGGACTATGATTAGACAGTAATATTGGGCCGGGCATGGTGGCTCACGCCTGTAATCCCAACACTTTGGGAGGCTGAGGCAGAAGGATCGTTTGAGGCCAGGAGTTTGAGAGACTAGCCTGGGTAATACAAGAAGTCTCTACCAAAAAGAAAAATAAAAACTAGCCAGGCGTTATGGCTCATGCCTGTAGTCTCAGCTACTCAGGATCCTAGGAGGTCGAGGGTGCAGTGACCCAGTATTGTGCCACTGCACTCCAGCCTGGGTGACAGAGCATGACCCTGCCTCTAAAACACCAAAAAAAAAAAAAAGACAGTAATATTGGATCAATATTAAATTTCCTGATTTTGATCACTGTACTGTGGTGATGTAAGACAACACCCTTGCTTTCAGGAAATGTACACAGGAATAGTTTGGAGTCAAGGGCAGGCTGTCTGCACTCTAATTTCAGAAGTTCCAAAAAAAGTGAGCATGTACAGAAACAGAATGATAAAGCAAATGTGGCAAAATTTTATTTATTCTTTTTACCTGTTCTTGCAACTTTTCTGTAAGTTTGAAATTATACCAAAACAAAAACAAAAAGAGATCCATCATGGGCCCACAGTGCAACTGGTAATTTAACAAGCATTAGTTGTGCTGGTTAACAGGAAAGTCTGGGCATTTACACCACCAGCTCACAATCCACACAAGTCCCTAGTTTCTTTTCAACATCAACCAGCAGCCCTTTCCCACCCCTGCCCCCAAGCTCTGGATGGCACCCACAGCCTCAGAGAAATAGCACATGCCCCATGCTGGTCCCATAACCTCCAGATCCCCTTATCTCTGATCAGCTGCCAGCTGAAAAGTACTGTCCTGGAGGCTGTCAAGGCTGTGGGAAGATGTTTTAGTGCCACCCTTACCTTCCTCTTACTGCCATCCAGTCCAGCAAATTCAATTGTCTTCATGCCGGCGTCAGCCCAGTATAGCCGCTGGGACCCGTAATCAATAGCTAACCCATTAGGCCAGGTCAGATTAGAAGAGATAATGACTTGACGGCCCGAGGCATCCATGCCAGCTCGTTCAATCTTGGGGCTCGCACCCCAGTCAGTCCAATACATGTACCTGGGCAAAGGCAAGGCGAGGGAGGTCTTACAAGCTAGTTAATATCCAGCAGGGACTCAGAGTACCAGGATTTCAGGGTTTCCGCCTGAAGCAGCTGCCTCAGCCTCCTGCTTCAGTGTCCAGCCCAGCCCTGGGCTCAGCGCTATCTCTGAATGCCTTGCCTTCTATCACTATCAAAAGGTACAGTCTTAATAAAAGCACAGCCCACAGCTTAAGTAAAACTCTGCAAATAAAGTGTACATGGGAATAAAGAAAGAGGAGGGGTGAAAATGAATAAGAAACATTTCCTTGGACAGGCGCCATGGTTCATGCCTATAATCTCAGCACTTTGGGAGGCTGAGTTGAGAGTATCACTTGAGCCCAGAAGTTTGAGACCAGCCTGCGTAACATAGTAGAATCCTATCTCTACCAAAAAAAAAAAAAAGGCCAGATATGGTGGTGCACATCTGTGGTCCCAGCTACTTGACAGGCTGAGATAAGAGGATCATTTGAATCCAGGAGGTCAAGGCTGCAGTGAACCATGATTGGGCCACTGCACTCCAGCCTGGGCAACGAGTGAGACTGTTTCAAAAAAAAAAAAAGAGAAAAAAAACAAAAAGAGAACTGTTTCTTGACTGGATGGGTTAAATAAGTTAACAGAACTCTATAAACCAGTAAGGACAACATAGTCCAGGTGCAGTGGCTCACACCTGTGATCCCAACACTTTGGGAGGCTGAAGCAGGACGATTGCTTTAGCCCAGAAGTTTGACACCAGCCTAGACAACATAGCAAGATCCCATCTCTACAAAAAAAACTGTAAAAATTAGCTAGGCATTGTGCTCTGTGCCTGTAGTCCCAGCTACTTGGGAGGCTGAGGCAGGAGGATTGCTTGAGCCCAGGAGGTTGAGGCTGCAGTGAGCCGTGATTTGCACCACTGCACTCCAGCCTGGGCCACAGAGCAAGACCCTGTCTCAAAACAAACAAACAACAACAACAAAAACAGGGTAGATCTATACACTCAACTGGAAAGATACACAAGATATAAGGGCAAGCGGGAAAAAAGTCACAAAAAGTATGCTATTTTTGTAAAACCAAAACCATCACCACCAACAACAAATGTTTACATACATTTAGAAGAAAACCTGGAAAAAAAAATCCTAAACTGTTAACTTATTGCTGGAGAGTGAGATCACAGAGAATTTTTACTTTCTACAGATTTAAATTTTTTTAACAATGAGTTACTTTTGTAAGTAAACCAACAATAAAAAAAGATAAGGAAAGAAAGAATTGAAAAGTTTCCTTGTCCACAGAGAATACAAAGTTGTCACCAGCTGTTGGGAACAAGCCCCCCAAATCTGGCCATAAACTGGCCCCCAAAACTGGCCATAAGCAAAATCTCTGCAGCACTGTGACATGTTCATGAGGGCCATAACGCCCACGCTGGAAGGTTGTGGGTTTACCGGAATAAGGGCAAAGAACACCTGGCCTGCCCAGGGCAGAAAACCGCTTAAAGGCATTCTTAAGCCACAAACAATAGCATGAGCGATCTGTGCCTTAAGGACGTGCTCCTGCTGCATTTAACTAGCCCAACCTATTTCTTTAATTCGGCCCACCCCTTCGTTTCCCATAAGGGATACGTTTAGTTAATATCTATAGAAACAATGCTAATGACTGGCTTGCTGTTAATAAATATGTGGGTAAATCTCTGTTGGGGGCTCTCAGCTCTGAAGGCTGGGAGACCCCTGATTTCCCACTTCACACCTCTATAGTTCTGTGTGTGTGTCTTTAATTCCTCTAGCGCCACTGGGTTAGGGTCTCCCAAACAGAGCTGGTCTCGGCAACCAGCCTCTGGTTTCTACAGCTGCTCTTGCTTCCTTGGGCATATCCATAAGATCTGGTCACTATTCCTAATCTTTAGACTCCTCTCTGGAGCTCAGATCTTGGGAGGGGTGGATGGAGCTCATTCCCAAGGGGCAGCCACTCACCCGCCCATGGGCTCCACCACGATGTCCCGAGGACGATCAAGGTTCTCCCAGATGAGTACTGTTCTCATGCTGCCATCTGTGTTGGCTACTTCAATCCGGTCTGTACCTACCAAGAAGGGACACAGAGATTAATTCTAGTCTTGTTCATTCACCCTCTTACCTTCCATGGCCAACACAAGAGCCTGGTATGTGCCAGCAGAGCACAGAGTAGGGGCTCAAAAGATATTTTGTGACAGATGCACAACGGAAATTTAATGACTTGAACTGTAAGAAGAAATTCAAGGATGTGATCAGTTGGATTTTTTGAAAGAGCAAGACTTCCCAAACATAGGCAACCATAATTTAAGGTGATGATTCTCAAACTTTAGTGTGCGTAAGAATCAGCAGAGCTTGTTAAAACACAGATTTCTGAACCTAACACCCAAAGATTTTTTTTTAAATAAAAATATTCGGCCGGGCATGGTGGCTCACGCCTGTAATCCCAGCACTTTGAGAGGCCGAGGCAGGTGGGTCACGAGGTCAGGAGTTCAAGACCAGCCTGACCAACATGGTAAAACCCCATCTCTACTAAAAATACAAAAATTGGCTGGGCGCAGTGGCTCACACCTGTAATCCCAGCACTTTGGGAGGCCGAGGCGGGTGGATCACAAGGTCAGGAGATCGAGACCATCCTGGCTAACATGGTGAAACCCCGTCTCTACTAAAAAATACAAAAAATTAGCCGGGCGTGGTGGCGGGCGCCTGTAGTCCCAGCTACTCAGGAGGCTGAGGCAGGAGAATGGCATGAACCTGGGAGGCGGAGCTTGCAGTGAGCTGAGATCACGCCACTGCACTCCAGCCTGGAGGACAGAGTGAGACTCTGTCTCAAAAAAAAAAAAAAAAAATTAGCTGAGTGTGGTGGTGCACACCTGTAATCCCAGCTATCCAGCCTGGGCAGCAGAGCGAGACTCCGTCTCAAAATTAAAAAAAAAAAAAAAAAAATTCTAGTCCATTTCATGCTCACTAACCCCCAAAGATTCTGATTCAGTAAGTCTTGTCTTTTGTTTTTTGGAGACAGGGTCTTGCTCTGTTGCCTAGATTGGCATGCAGTGGTGTGATCATGGCTTACTGCAGCCTTGAACTCCCAGGTTCAAGCAATCCTCCCACTTCAGCCTCCCAAGTAGCTGGGACTACAGGCATTGCCATTAAACCAGGCTAATTAAAAAAAAAAAAATTGGGGATGTGTGTGGGGGTCTTGCTACATTTCCCAGGCTGATCTTGAACTCCTAAGCTCAAGAGATCTTGCCTTGGTACCCCAAAGCGCTAGGATTATAGGTGTGAGCCACCATGCCCAGCCCTGATTCAGTAAGTCTAGGGTGGGGCCCAATAATCTGCATGTCCAACAACTTCCCAGATGATGCTGATGCTGCCACGCAGAGGAGGCAAGGTTGTCATCAGCCTCTGTGGTCCAGCAACCACACTCTGAGTAGCACTTGTTCAGGGTATCCCCTTGCCTCCCAAACCCACTTGGCTAAGTAAAAATGCCTGATTTGGCCAGGCGCAGTGGCTGACACCTGTAATCCCAGCACTTTGGGAGGCTGAGGCGGGTGGATCACCAGGTCAGGAGATCAAGACCATCCTGGCCAACACGGTGAAACCCCGTCTCTACTAAAATACAAAAACTTGGCCAGGCATGGTGGTGCACACCTGTAGTCACAGCTACTCGGGAGGCTGAGGCAGGAGAAAATGGCGTGAACCCGGGAGGTGGAGCTTGCAGTGAGCCGAGATCGCACCACTGCACTCCAGCCTGGCGAGAGAGCAAGACTCTGCCTCAAAAAAAAAAAAAAAAAAAAAAAAAAAGCCTGATTTACCCAGAAAGTCATGGAAAGAAAACAAGGCATAGGTTCATGATCTGGAATGCCTTAAAACACTCCCCAGCATCAGCTACACAGCAGAAGCAGCTGCTACAATGTGAACTTCTCACGTGGGAGCTTCTCACTTTGGCTCTGCAGCAGCCCTCCCGCTTCTGACCTACCAAGGACTTCAGGTGAAGACAGAAGTGGTCCAGGAGGGACACTGGGCTCCTTCTATCTGAGGCCAGGGTTTTGAACAAGAGGAATCCCAGGGAGCCAGGCAGGCCACGGCTCCCCTATGCATACCTGCATCTGTCCAGTACAGTTTGTTGGTGACCCAATCAATGGCCAGGCCAGCTGGGCTCTCCAAACTGGTATCCACTACCACCTGGGCAGGAAGCAAAGCTGTATCACCAACTGTACTTCCACTCTAGTTCTGGAGCCCAAACTCCACCAATTCTCAAGGTTGGCAAAGGTATGGGAAGCCCTTCCCTGGAGAGGGCGGATTCCACCCTTCAATCTCCCCACGCTGGGCCCTACCTCCTGTCCTGTTCCATCCCACTTGGCCCTGCTGATGGTATCAGTGCTGACATCTGTCCAGTACACGTGGTCATCCCGGGAGTCCCAGTCAAGGGCCACAGCACTGCGCACGTCAGCCAGTGGGATGACATCATCAGACAGGTCCTCTGTGTCAAAGCTGATTCGACGGATGTCCATCCTTCGGGCAAAAAGCAGGAACTTGTCAAGACCTGATCAAAGGCCGAAAGGGGTCTTCTTTTAATGCTCTAAACCCAAGAACAGTGACAGACACAGACGCTCACCTGCGTGACATCTGGTTCAATCACACTTCCTGGGATCTGGTGCCCTTTGCCCCCTATGCTTTATACCTCAGGCTCCTTTTAAGCACTGCCATGCTAGCAGAATCAGACTTCTATATTAAATGGAAACAGACTCTACCAAGGTCCCAGAAGTGCATGTTGTTTAAGCATCTGTCGGCTTCACCTCAACTTTTCTCTCTTCTTACTTTTCTCCACCTCTTCTGGTGACCTGGCTTGCCCACTGCCAAGCCCTGACCCCTGCTTCTCTGATGTTCATGACTGTGTCAGGGCTCCTGCCCCTCCACTCCATCATCTGGATCCCTTCCTCTTGTTCTCCTCTTCACAACTTAAAGCCAGTAGCTTAAGCTGAGCACTTTCCTTACCAGGCACTGTGCTTGGTGCTTTTTTTGGTCTCACACCAAGCCTCTGTCGTGTGTTATTCCCATTTTCTAGACGAGCAACCCTGAGGCTAACAGAGATCACGAAACTTGCCCAGGATCCCACGGCTACAAAGCACCAGAGCTGGACTCAGGTCTGACTCCAGAGAAAGAGCTCTGGCCCCTCCTCTACGTAGTTTACTTCCAGCCAGCTCTTCTCCATCCTCTGCCTTTCCTCTGGTCAGTCTGAATACTTTCTCAGTAGACTTTTCTATCCAGAAAGGCACTTCCTGACTAATGTTGCCAAATGTCTTCTTCCTAGGGCTGGGAAATCCTTAAAGGGAAGCTGGCAGGGGACGGGGGCTTTACTTCTTACATCTCACTAAGACAACAGGGGAAGCGCTGGGCACAAAAGAACGCAAGAGGAAAGGGCCGGGCATGGTGGCTCACGCCTGTAATCCCAGCACTTTGAGGGGCTGAGGTGGCGTCATTGCTTGGGCTCAGGAGTTTGAGACCAGCCTGAGCAACATAGTGGAACCCCATCTCTACTAAAAATACAAAATTCACTGGGCGCGGTGGCTCACGCCTGTAATCCCAGCACTTTGGGAGGCTGAGGTGGACAGATCACGAGGTCAGGAGTTTGAGACCAGCCTGGCCAACATAGTGAAACCCCATCTCTACTAAAAATACAAAAATTAGCCAGGCATGGTGGCAGGTGCCTGTAATCCCAGCTACTTGGGAGCCTGAGGCAGAAGAATCGCTTGAATCGGGGAGATGGAGGTTACAATGAGCCAAGATCATGCCGCCACACTCCAGCCTGGGTGACAGAGCGAGACTCTGTCTCAAAAACAAACAAAACAAACAAACAAAAAACCCCACAAAATTCACCAGGTGTGATAGTGTATGCCTGTAGTCCCAGCTACTTAGGGGGCTGGGGCAGGAGGCTTGCTTAAGCCCAGGAAGTTGAAGCTGCAGTGAGCACTGTTTACACCACTGCACTCCAGCCTAGGTGACAGAACAAGACCCTGTCTCAAAAAAAAAAAAAAAAGCCGGGGGCAGTGGCTTATGCCTGTAATCCCAGCACTTTGGGAGGCTGAGGCGGGTGGATCACCTGAGGTTGGGAGTTCGAGACCAGCCAGACCAACATGGAGAAACCCTGTCTCTACTAAAAATACAAAATTAGCCAGGTGTGGTGGTGCATGCTTGTAATCCCAGCTACTGAGGAGGCTAAAGCAGGAGAATAGCTTGAACCTGGGAAGTGGAGGTTGCTGTGAGCCGAGATTGTGCCATTGCACTCCAGCCTGGGCAACAAGAGTGAAACTCTGTCTCAAAATAAAAAAAAAAAAGAATGCAAGGGGAAAACTCAGAGTATGAAATTAGGTTCTTAGTTAATATGTGTATGAATGAAACGTCTGAATATTTTCCCTAATCACACTCTCTAGAAAGGACCCAGGTCCCAGGAGAATTTTATTTTACCCAGATTTCAAAGGGTCAGTGGGGTACGCAGCAGTAAACAAGAACAGCTGCTGACGTGTGAGGAATCACCCCAGGCCCCCTGCTGGTCGTGCCATATGCCTGGACCGCTCCTCTCTGGACTATTCTTAGAAAAAGTCATCGTGTGCTGGGCTCTCCAGGGCTCCCCTCTCAAAACAATAACTCCTCAGGAGCCCAAAGGAAGCCAAAGTAGCAGTTCAGGGACAGACCAGGGAATCCCATGATCTTCCACTTGTTTGATAAATATGTTTGACATATTTATCCAGCACCTGCTTACACAGAACATCATCAGAGATTCTAATTTTGGCTTCCTGGTTGAAGGGCCGAGAGAGAGTCTTCAACAGGGTGAGGCTAAAGGTAAAAAGGTAGGAAATCATTCCTCTGTTTTCTAGAAGAGCGTAAAACCCTCTTGCTGCCTATAAAGAAGGCATCCTGCCTGGTAAAATGATACATGAGCCTCATTGCAGGTGTTCACACTCGACCGCGTGGTGCTGCTGAAATTTCAGCAACTAGTGCTGGGTCCTCAGTCCTCAGCTTTGATAGAAGATCCCTCAGCCTCTTAAGTTCTTCCTCTCCAGGGCTCCCTGATGAACGTGGTTTTTCCCACGACAGGCAATCCCTCCACTTCCTATCCCTTGTTCCTTCTCCCCATCCTCACAACAGCCCCCATGGAGGCTGGTGTTGCAGACCCACTTACTCTGGGCACAGGCGTGGCTGCTGATCTTGCGGAAGCCAGTGGGGCAGGCACAGGTGTAGTTCTGGCCACTGGGCAGACACAGGTGCGTGCAGCCTCCGTTGTTGTCCCCACAGCGGTTTTTCCCTGCTCGAAGAGTCCAGGGCAAGAGGATCAGCAAAGGTTTGCAAAAGTGACCCCAAGACTAGGGATTAGGGGCTTAGGTAGGGTGATAGTTCCCTGAAGGGAGAATCTATGTCTTATATTTTTGACATCTGCCCCCGCTGCTAGCACAGTGAGTACCCGGCACAGAGGAGATGCCCTTGTAAATGCCTGAATTAGATGGGAACGGTGAAGCCTAATGAGTCTTTTCGTGAATCTTGTTGTAATGCCCCGAATGTCCAGCAGAGGGAGGAATTAGCCCATGTCAGTGCCTCGCTGGATTTCCCCATCAGAAGAAATGGCAACTCCAAGGAGAAGGAAGGTTCTCAGAGGCGCCAGAGGCCACCTCGACCATGAGGCTACTTTGGCTCACCCGGTGGGCAGTTTTTTACCTGCAGGTTGGCGCTGGGGGTGCAAGGTGTGGATGTCCATAGGGAAGTGGAGTTTGTTGCGAATGATTTCCTGGTTCTTCCCCGTAAATTTGTTAGCGCTGTTGATGCTCTTGGTGTGCCAGTCTGTCCAGTACAGGCTGTCTTCAAACACTGTGATGGCGAAGGGATGCGGGAGGCCTGGGGAAGGTCCAGGAAGACCTCAGTCTGGACGCGGTCGGCCACGGCCCCTGGGCCCAGGCCTGGCAACTACACAAAACCTCTGCCAAGGCTCCTGGGGGGCAGGGACGGGGGTAGGAGGACAAGAGATGAAGGAGAGTGAAGGAAGGGGCTCACCCTGGCTAATGACAGCCTTACGGTGACTCCCATCCAGATTGGCCCTCTCGATGACATGGTGCTTAGCATCCACCCAGTACATACGGCGCCCGGCATAGTCGATGGTGAGGCCATTGGGCCAGAAGAGATGGGTATCGGCAATGATACGGCGTCCAGAGCCATCCATGCTGGAGGCCTCGATCCGGGGGGTGTTGCCCCAGTCTGTCCAGTAAATGGTACTAGGAAGAGAAAAGTAAATTGGGAAGTGGGCAGCAGAAAACAGGTAGGTAACCGGGAGAATAATCAGGTAGGGAGGGGGCTTTCATCCATTTAACTCAGGGGACTCCAATGTTTGGTCCACAGAATGAATTTTTTTTTTTAGACAGGGTCTCATTCTGTCACCCAGGCTGGAGGGCAGGTGAGATTACAGCTCACTGCGGCCTCAATCTCCTGGGCTCAGAAGGCCTCCCACTTCGGCCTTCTGAGCAGCTAGTACCACTACACCTAACTAATTTTTTTTTTTTTTTTGTAGTAGAGATGAGGTCTTGCTATGTTACCCAGGCTGGTCTCGAACTCCTGAGCTCAAGCAATCCTCCTGCTTCGGCCTTTCAAAGTACTGGGATTACAGGCATGAGTCACCATGCCCAGCCTCAGAATGCTTTTTAAGTGTTTGAGTTTAAGTGTCTTTAGACAGGGCATTTATTCATTTAATAATTTTTTTTTTCATACTGGCCACAGGCAGGACATACTATCTTAGGCACTGGAAATCTAGCAGTGAACAAAACAGACGAAAGTCTCATAGAATTGACAATATAATGTAATATTAGGACAGGTACTTTCTTCTTTGTCACAATCTCTTTCACTGCCTTTTGTATTTTATTTTCTTTTATTTTTGAGACAGAGTCTCGCTGTGTTGCCCAGGCTGGCATGCAGTGGCACAATTTCAGCTCACTGCAACCTCTACCTCCTGGACTCAAGTGATTCTCCTGCCTCAGCCTCCCGAGTAGCTGGGATTACAGGCACCTGCCACCATGCCCAGCTAATGTTTGTATTTTTAGTAGAGACAGGGTTTCACCATGTTGGCCAGGCTGGTCTCAAACTCCTGACCTCAAGTGATCCACCTGCCTCGGCCTCCCAAAGTGCTGGGATTACAAGCTTAAGTCACCACGCCCGGCTCCTTTTGTATTTTATACACGCACACATACACACACACACACAGTTTCTAAAACAGTTGACACATACTGAGGACCTTATACGATACTCCCTCTATTGATTGCATAGAATTTTTAAAAGCCAGAGGTGAGAACTTCATTTTAGGAGTTTTTCTTTAATTCAGATTTCTGAATTTTAAATTTAATTTTTTTTTTTGAGATAGAGTCTCACTCTGTCATCCAGGAGTGCAGTGCCATGATCATGGCTCACTGCAGCCTTGAACTCCAGGGCTCAGGTGATCCTCCTACCTCAGCCTCCCGTGTAGTTGGGACTACAGGCATGCACTAATAAGTCCAGCTAATTTTTATACTTTTTATAGAGATGGGGTTTTGCCATGTTGCCCAAGATGGTCTTCAACTCCTGGGCTCAAGCAATCTGCTCACCTCAGCATCCCAAAGTTCTGAGATTACAGGTGTGAGCCACTGAACCTGACCAGATTTCTCAATTTTATTTATTTAACTTTTTTTTGAGACAGGGTCTTACTCTGTCACGCAGGCTGGAATGTGCTGTTGCAATCATGGTTCCCTGCAACCTCGACCTCCCAGTCTCAAGCCATCCTTGCACCTCAGCCTCCCAAGTAGCTGGGACTACAGGCATGCGCCACTACACCAGGCTAATTTAGAAAAAATTTTTGTAGAGATGAGGCCACACTATGTCGCCCAGGCTGATCTTGAACTCCTGGACTCAAGTGATCCTCCTTCCTTGGTCTCCAAAAGTGCTGGAATTATAGGTGTGAGCCACCGTGCCCGGCCCCTCTATTAATTTTTAGGCTACAATAAATAATTACAATGCTTATGAATTACTAATAACTATTAATTTGTATTAATTAGGTCAACCTTTTGAGCTAATAATAAAAATACTAAACACCTACAACTTATCTAATGTGTGTTATATGCAATTTAAAATGCATCACCTCATTTAATCTTCACACAACTATGACAGAGGTATTTTTTTTTAATCACCAAGTTAGAAATGAGTAAACAAGGCAGACAGAGATTAACTGGCCCAAGGCCACACAGCCAGTTATTACAGAGCCAGGGCCCAGACTCAAGTGTGTGGGGGACAGAACCCATGTTGTTAACATCACACTTTTTTTTTTTTTTTTTTTGAGACAGAGTCTCGCTCTGTTTCCCAGGCTGGAGTGCAGTGGCGCAATCTCAGCTCACTGTAACCTGTGCCTCCTGGGTTCAAACAACTCTCCTGCCTCAGCCTCCCGAGTAGCTGGGATTACAAGCACCCGCCACCATGCCTGGCTAATTTTTGTGTTTTGCAGAGACGGGGTTTCACCATGTTGGCGAGGCTGGTCTCGAACTACCGACCTCAGGTCATCTGCCCGCCTTGGCCTCCCACAGTGCTGGGATTACAGGCGTGAGCCACCACGCCCAGCTACACCACACTTTGAGGATGTACCCCCAGAATGTCTAGTCCAGGTAGCCTGGGGGCTGTCCCGAGAGGTTGCAAGAGAGTTCGGGGGCCTAAGATACAACTTACCCCTCCATGGGATGCAAGGCAATGGCCCGGGGCTTCTCCAGGTTCTGCCACAGCAGCACCTTCCGGTGGGCCCCGTCCAGATTGGCCACCTCAATCCTCGAGGTGCCTGAGTCGGTCCAGTAGAGTTTGTCATGGACCCAGTCCACAGCCAGGCCCCCTGGTGAGAAGCAGCAGCAAAAAATGTCAAGGAGTCAACCCAGGCTCCCCTGTCCCATAGTAATAAGAGCAAACTCTTACAGGAAGCAATTTCTTGGGCCAGGCACTATTGTCATCACTTCAGATACATGAATTCATTTAAGCATCACAGCTCTGTGAGCTGGATACTGTAATTTCCATGAGGATGAGGAAATTTGAGGCACAAAACAGTCAAGTAACTGTCCAAGGGCATTGCACTTCCTCCTCACAGCCAACCATACCTCACTTTCTGAATTCTGTCTCCCTGACGCGTTCCCAGGGTCCCCCACTGCACTGACCCAGGGGTTTGTAAGTTGTCATCTAGGGTTTTGCAGAGGCATTTCGGAAGTTCCCTAATCATTTGAGTCCAATGTGCTTGATACCAAATTAGAATTTGACCACTTTACCTGTTTATTAAATAGGCTGAGATTGCCAAGTGAGCTGTTTCTGTGGTTTTTTGTTTGTTTGTTTGTTTGTTTCGAGATGGAGTCTCCCATTGCGCAGGCTGGAGTGCAGCGGTGCAATCTCGGCTCACTGCAACCTCCACCTCCTGGGTTCAAGAGTTTCTCCTTCCTCAGCCTCCCAAGTAGCTGGGATTACAGGCGTGTGCCACCATGCCTGGCTAATCTTTGTATTTTTAATAGAGATGGGGTTTTGCCATGTTGGCCAAGCTGGTCTCAAACTCCTGACCTCAGGTGATCCACCTGCTTCAGCCTCCCAAAGCGCTGGGATTACAAGCGTGAGCCACCACGCCTAATTTTTTTTTTTTTTTTTTTTTTGAGACGGAGTTTTGCCTAGGCTGAAGTGCAGTGGCGTGATCTCGGCTCACCGCAACCTCCACTTCCCGAGTTCAAGCAATTCTCCTGCCTCAGCCTCCCGAGTAGCTGGGATCACAGGCATGCGCCACCACGCCTGGCTAACTTTTGTATTTTTAGTAGAGATGGGGTTTCTCCATGTTGGTCAGGCTGGTCTCGAACTCCCAACCTCAGGTGATCTGCCCACCTCAGCCTCCCAAAGTGCTGGGATTACAGGCGTGAGCCACCGTGCCTGGCCTGTTTTTTTACAATCTATAAAACATTTTGATATACTTATCCAGGTCAATCAGAATATTCTTAATACCAAGCAATCGAAACAAAACTCAGAAATAAACTAGATGCAAAGGCTGATAGAGAACTCTGTCATCCATAAATCTGATTCCCACGATCACAACCACCAACGTGGTCTCATTATTCTCACTGACTGAGCTCAATCATGAGCAAATGTTATATCTGAACCTATAATTGATAAATATTGATATATATTAACAAATGTTTTCTATATTAGAGCTCCGGCTAAGATTTCCCTGGAAGAAAAAGATGTCCTGCTGCCTAAGGTTTGCAAACCACTGGCCTGTTCCTCCCACCGTTGCTGTGCCCGTGGCATGGCTCTGCCCCTCTCCATGGGGCCTCGTTTCCTACCTGGGCTCTCCAGCCCAGTAGACACAACCTCCTCCACGTTGCTGCCGTTGAGGTTGGCACGGAGGATCCGGTCCAGGGTGACGTCTGACCAGAAGACAAGCTCGCGGCGGTGGTGGAAATCAAGGGCGATGGCATTCTCCAGGTTGTTAAGCAGCAGCGTGTACTCAGAGCGGTGTGGCAGCACCTGCCGGATGTCGATGCGATTGGCGAACAGCAGCACAGGCTCTGGCCCTGGCACACAGTATAAACATGGGATACCCACTGGGTTTCAGAGCCGCCCCTGGTACCCGTCAGCATGTCTTCAGCTGACCGATGGAGCCACTTGCTCACAAGGGCATGCCCCAAGCTGTCAGCATCAGTACCAGAAGAGTGGCAACCTGTAAACTATATTCCTCCACCCCTCCCCACCCCACTCCACCCCGGCAGCGTTTTTCTTGGGGCTCGGAATGCACCTGTTGCTCCATTTTACTGTGACGGAAATCTCTCTACCTCTCTGCAAATCCCTGAGCACCAGAGCACCTGGCCTTCCTCCATGCTCAGCCCTCTGCCCACCCAGCCAAGTGCCAACAGCCCTTACCCAGAGCCTTGCAGCTGCGCCGGTCGGGCCGTAGTTCATAGCCTGTTTCACACCAGCACTGGAAAGCCCCTTCGCTGTTGGTGCAGCCCTGGCTGCAATACCCCTCCTCGGCACATTCATTCACATCTGGGAACACCAGGCAGGTCAAGAGATCTCCCTTCTGTTGTCCTCCCACTTCCGCTCCCAGGCTGCCAAGCTGCTTTTTTGCCCACATCCCCATCTACTTTCCAGGCCTAGTGGGAAGGCTGTCTAAGAAATGGTTAAGGGCGGCCGGGAGTGGTGGCGCACACCTGTAGTCCCAGCTACTCAGGAGGCTGAGGCAGGAGAATCGCTTGAACCCAGGAGGCGGAGGCTGCAGTGAGCCGAGATCGCACCACTGCACTCCAGCCTGGGTGACAGAGCGAGGCTCCATCTCAAAAAACAATAAAAAAATAAAAAAGAAGAAATGGTTAAGGGCTTTAAGGTCATGCAGACCTGGGCTGGAATCCCAACTCTGCTACTCGCCAGCTGTGTGGCCTTTGGTAAGCTACTTACCCTCTTTGTGCTTCAGTTTCCCCATCTGTGAAATGGGAAGGATGATCCCCACCTCCTTGGGTTATTGTGAGGACGAAATGAGGTCACATCCTTCAAATGCCTGACCCATAGGAAACACAGCTGCCTGTCTGCTGCCCCTACTCAGAACCCTGACTCTGCTGCAAACCAGGCCCCAGCTCACCTTGGCACGTGTGCCCATCCTCTGTGAGCCGGTAGCCTGTGTGGCAGGTACACTGCACTACCCCCCGCACCATCTGGCACTTCTGGGCACAGCCACCGTTGTTAACATTGCAGTTCTCCTCACCCGTCCGGGGCCCTGTGCCAGCCAAGCCAGAGTTGGGAGTTGAGCCCAGAATCCTCCCCCAGAGAGCCAACTTGGCATCCCACCTGGACCACGAAGAACAGCTCCCAGAGCTGCAAGAGTCCTGAGGGAGGATTCCCTTTGAACCCTATGGGTGGGGTTCGGCCACAAACCACAGGCCAGGTCCGCCCACTGGGGACACTCACGGCAATTCTGCTGTGGGCTTTCGTCGCTGTTGTCACCACAGTCGTTGACCCCGTTGCACAGCTTCCTCTGCCCAATGCAGCGCCCATTCCAACACAGGAACTGGTCCGAGGCACACTGGGGGCTTCCTAAAGAGATGGAAGGTCAGGTCATAGCAAGGCAGGGCTTGGGCCAACAAAGAGATGGGAGCCTGTCATTTTCTAGGGTAAGCTGGAGACAGATGAGACTCAAGGTGGGAGGGTGAGGGTCCTGGGCAGGAAGCAGCTCAGACAGGGCTGGCTGAATGTCTGCATTCGCTTTCTCCCCAGGACTCCACAGTAGGATGGTGAGGAATATGGAACAGAATGAAAAAGCGCATCCACATGCTCAGTACTGGGTGTGGCCAGGGGAGCACACATGGGGGCTGCCAGATGGAGGGTAGTCCTTCCTCACTACTCCAGAGCTAAAGGCACTGGCTGCGTGTGAGTTAGAACAGGAGTGGCAATTGAAACTCGCAGCTCTGATACAGTGCTCCAGGCCATAAGGCCGCAGGTCAGTGATGCACCTGGATTTTACACTGGTAAAACCTCAACCCGACTGGAAAGATGGCAATAACACCCTCTTTTCCACCCTTCCACCCCAACTATAGGCTAAGGGTTCTGGGGCACCCCGGGAGACACCACCTGTATTCTCACAGTTCTCCTCATCGCTGTTGTCTGCACAGTCGTCCTCCCCATCACAGCGCCAGGACAGGCGGACGCAGCGGCCTGAGCGACAGCGGAACTGTTCTGCTGTACACATGGAGGTGGCTGGGCAAAGCAAAGGCTTAATGAAAGGTGGGCCCCATTTCAGCCTGAAATTCTCCCTGCCACCCAAATCTGCAGCTTATGTCAGTACTCATGCCACTCTTGACACCAGGATCACAGCTGGTCTATATGGTGTCTTTGTGTGAATCAGAAAAAGGTATCCTTTCCTCAAGACACTTTACTGCCATCTGCTGGAAAACTGCCATGATGAGTATATAAATCTAGTATGTGACTGGCTTCCCTTTGGACATAGTGCCTCTGCGCAGTGCACAACCTACACAACTGTACAACTGTACATGGTGGTCTTACCCAGTGTCTTCAAGATTTATGGGTAGTGGCCTGTTTGTCTTTTTTTTTTTTTTTTTTTTTTTTTTTTTTTGAGATGTCATCTCACTCTGTTACAGGGACGCCGTCTCGGCTCACTGCAACCTCTGCCTCCTAGGTTCAAGCAATTCTCCTGCCTCAGCCTCCCGAGTAGCTGGCATTACAGGCATGCGCCACCACACCTGGCTAAGTTTTGTATTTTTAGTAGAGATGGGGTTTAACCATGTTACCCAGGCTGGTCTCGAACTCCTGACCTCAAGTGATCCACCCGCCTTGGTCTCCCAAAGTGCTGGGATTACAGGCGTGAGCCACCGCGCCCAGCCGGTAGTGGCCTCTTTGGCTGCACAAGCCTTCTCCTTAGTTCAAGCCCAGCCTAATTCCATTTCCCCACTCACTGCAGTTGCGCTCATCAGACTGGTCATCACAGTCCGCGTCACCATCGCAGCGCCAGCCTGCGTTGATGCACAGGCCACTGTCGCACATGAACTCCCCAGAGCGGCAGGGCTGGTGGGAGGCTAGGGAAACACAAGACTTCTGTCTCTAGCCAGTCTGTGCGCAGTGTCCCATGGCAGACTAGAAGGCCACAGCCCCAGAATCCCAGTTCCTCCATCTCTTCCCAAGAGGGACCAGAAAATCCAGAAACTCCTCTCTGAACTCCTGCCCCAGCTGGCGCCTTGCCTTGCCACCCAAGCAGTTCTTCCCAGCCTGGCCTCCCCGCCTCCCAGCTGGCCGGAGCACTCACCGCAGTCAGACTCGTCCGACCAGTCTCCACAGTCATCGTCGCCATCGCAGTGGTAGATGTCAAGGATGCAGTGGCCGTAGGCACACTGGAACTCCTCCAGGTTGCAGGGGGGTGCTGGCACTGCTGAGGCTGGGGGGAAGGCAGGGGTGGGGAGGGGCACACACTCAGGCCTGGATGAAGGAGAGGGGCCCTGATTCGTCAGGCAGGCAGGATGCTGAGGCAGGAGAGCTTCTTGACGTGAGATGTAACCAGGTTTCATCTGGGACAGCCCTTATAGACGCCCATATTCAGGTGGACCAAAGGGAGCCCTCCCTTCCCGCCTGGGGAAATTGCTCCCTCCCTAGCTCAGCCTAGGAGGAGCTGCTGCTGAGGCACCCACGCTCCTTGCCCTTGGTACATGCACTTCTCAGACTCGCCCTTAGCCCATGGGCAGAACCGTCTGCCCTCATCCAACCCAACAGCCCGAGGTCTGGGGCCACTCACGACAGCTCTCCTCATCGGAACCATCTTTGCAGTCGGTGTCACCATCGCAGTACCAGTGCTCAGCAATGCAGCTTCCGTCACCGCAGCGGAACTCCTTGTCAGAGCACTTGCGCATGTCTGGGGGGATGCGATGGGGCAGCAGTTCTGAGGGGGCCCCACAGGCAACCCTCTCACCCTCCTCTCTGACTCCCAACCTCACTGGCTTTGGCGGGTCTGACCCAGCCCCTGAAAGGCACCCCAGAGTCAGTGCAGACTCTCCAGGGAGAACAGAGGCCCTGGAGAGACTGGGCCTCACCCTCCTGGCCCACAGTTTCTGGGGGGTCTGAGCGGCTCTGCCCCCTCTGCCTTCCTCCAGCTGCTCCAGATATCTGGGCAGTTTAAGGTTTGGCAGTGCTAGGGCCCTTACTGCTATCTCCTCCCATGGCCGGGCCACCCACTGGCCACCTTGCCTGCCTCCCCCCACTGGGGCCACCCACCACACTGCTCATCACTGTTGTCACCACAGTCATTGTCACCATCGCAGTGCCACAGACTCCGGATGCAGTAGCCGTTCTGGCAGGGAAACTCATCCTCCTCACACTCCCGGGGGGCTGTGGGCACAGAGCAGTCAGGCTGCTGCAGGCAGTGGGGGTCTGGTGCCTGGAAGCCTGACTTAAAACCCTCCGGAGCAGTCAAGTAGCTCCAGTGCTGCCCTGAGGGCTCCGAAGGAGGTGGCTGCCTCTCAGCAGCTTATCTGACTTTGAGAGGAAGTGAAAGGACAGGACGAAGTGCTGAAAACACAAGGGCTCATGTGGACCTGGGGCATTGCCTTCTGATTGAAAATCCTTTCCCAGTGGAACTGGATGGAGTTCCGCCCACCCTCTGCCAACACTCACGACAGTCCTGCTCATCCGAGTCATCCTCACAGTCGTTGTCCCCGTCACACACCCAGGAGCGGCGGATGCACTTGCCATTGTCACAGTGAAAGTCAAGAGGGGAACAGGTAGGTAGCACTGAATCCCAGGAAAAGAAAGGAAAAGTCAATCAACCTGGTATACTTACTCAGGTTCAACTAGGCCAGATAGCCTTTTGTCCCAAATCCCCTTGTCTTTTTTTTTCGTTTTTTGAGACCGAGTCTCACTCTGTCGCCCAGGTTGGAGTACAGTGGCGCACTCTTGGCTCACTGCAACCTCCGCCTCCTGGTTCAGGTGATTCTGACTCAGCCTCCCAAGTAGCTGGGATTACAGGCATGCTTCACCACGCCTGGCTAGGTTTTTTTGTTTTTGTTTTTTGAATTTTTAGTAGAGACAGGGTTTCGTCATGTTGGCCAGGCTGGTCTTGAACCCCTGACCTCAGGTGATCTGCCTGCCTCAGCCTCCCAAAGTGCTGGGATTACAGGCATAAGCCATGGTGCCTGGCCTTTTTTTTTTTTTTTTTTTTTGAGACAGAGTCTCACTCTGTCACCCAGGCTGGAGTGCAGTGGTGTGATCTCGGCTCATTGCAACCTCTACCTCCTGAGTTCAAGGAATTCTCATGCCTCAGCCTCCCGAGTAGCTGGTATTACAGGTGCCCGCTGCCACGCCCGGCTATCTTTTTGTGTGTGTGTATTTTTAGTAGAGGCGGGTTTTCGCCATGTTGGCCAGGCTGGTCTCGAACTCCTGGCCTCAAGAGATCCACCTGCCTCGGCCTCCCAAACTGTTGGGATTACAGGCGTGAGCCACCACGCCCAGCCCCCTTGTCTGTTTTATAGTCCTTCCTTACTGACTCCTAGGCCCATCCCCAGCTGATGGAGAAGCTAAGCAGAAACTGCAGCTAAGACAGAGATTCAGAAGGTAATTGCGGTGAGGGGTTCACAGGGTAGGGGAAGAACAACCCAAAGAACTCACAGGCGCTAAGAAAACATAAGAAAAACATGAGCAAGAGAAAGAAGCGCCTTTTTCCCCTCCTTTCCTCTTGTTAAATGATGATTGACACACCTGGGCTCAATCTCCAGTTTATTACGTAACACTCTGAGCAAGTCATTTACCCTCTCTGAGCTGAAGTCTTTTTGGCTGTACAATGGGGATAATTATACTCAGTTCATAGAGGCCTTTTGATATAATATAATGCCTATGAAAATGCTACATGAAAGTGAAGCATTTATCATCAACACAATTAGCTGAACTGGTTAGGGTTAATGAGGTCCAGGTTGTAACTCAGTTCCCATTAGACTAATTAGCCACCCTCAGACATAGATGCTACAGGTAGGTCAGAGATTGCACCTCTAATCCAGACAACTGGCTTAGCAGGGATATTTCTATATATCCAAGACAGGTCACCCTGGCCAACTGTGCAGATGTTACCATGCTAGGGGAAAAGGGAGATTTAAAGAAAATATAAGATTTCTTTTTTTTTAGATGGAGTCTCGCTCTGTCGCCCAATCTGGAGTGCAGTGGCGCGATCTCGGCTCACTGCAAGCTCTGTCTCCCCGGTTTACACCATTCTCCTGCCTCAGCCTCCCAAGTAGCTGGGACCTCAGGTGCCTGCCACCATGCCCGGCTAATATTTTTGTATTTTTAGTAGAGACGGGGTTTCACCGTGTTAGCCAGGATGGTCTCGATTTCCTGACCTCATGATCCGCCTGCCTCGGCCTCCCAAAGTGCTGGGATTACAGGTGTGAGCCACTGTGCCCGGCCTAAGAAAATATAAGACTTCTTACAAAGTTACTAAGAAAGGTGTGGCTGGGCGTGGTGGTTCATGCCTGTAATCCCAGCACTTTAGGAGGCTGAGGTGGCTGGATCACTTGAAGTCATGAGTTCAAGACCAGCCTGGCCAAAATGTTGAAACCTCATCTCTACTAAAAATATAACAAATTAGCTGGGCATGGTGGCACATGCCTGTAGTCCCAGCTACTCGGGGGGCTGAGGCAGGAGAATCACTTGAACCTGGAAGGTGGAGGTTGCAGTGAGCCTAGACCGTGCCCCTGCACTCCAGCCTGGACAACAGAATGAGACTCCGTCTCAAGAAAAAAAAAAAAAAAAAAGATTTTATTGTACAAAATACCAAAATAAGAAACGTAGAAATAATCCACATTTATGTATAGTATATAAATTTTAAAATGCACAAATATGTGGTACATATACACAAACATATTCACATAAATACAGAGAGACCTATTTAGAGAAACTCCCTGTTGTTTCAAGTGTGTTCTCTTCTTTTACACTTGTTTTCACGTTTGTTTTCTTGGACATATATGCATGAACCAACCAAAAGAAACACAGGAGAGTTGGAGCCATATATAGTGAAGAAACTACCCAAATGTCAATATCTATCAAGCTTGCAAAAGACCAACTCTCTGAGTCCGACACAGTTGATGCAGAGAACACTCCATCAGCCTTGTCCTTGGCCCCACCCGCAGGTCCCTCCACCACCTCCCATGGCCTCTGGGGAGGTACTTACTGCATCCGTCCTCATCGCTGTGGTCCCCGCAGTCGTTGTCTCCATCGCACTGCCACTGGGCAGGGATACAGGTGCACTCTCCAAGAGCACTCACTGCACATGTGAAGTGGCTCCGACCACAAGCACACTCGGGGCTGCTGGCCAGGCCTGGGTGGAGGGAAAAGGAATTAGTGAGGGCTCAGCTCCCGCTCAACCAAAGCCCATTCCGAGGGGAAAGTAGAGGAGCCCAGTCCAGGGGCACTGTCACCCGGAGAGTCACAGTGACACTTCAAGGGAGATGCAGGCAGTAAAACCATGCCTCCTCCAGGGCATAAACGACCCAGAAGATACCCTCTGACTTTGGGCTTACAAAGAGTCCAGGTGACCTGCTCTATGACAGGGCTTTTTTGCATAGCACCTCTAAGGGCCCAGAGACAGATGATGCCACCTAGGCTAGGCACAGTGGCTCATACCTATATCACAGCACTTTGAGGGGCTGAGATGGGAGGATTGATTGAGCCCAGAAGTTTGAGACCATCGTGGGCAAGATAGTGAGACCTTGTTTCTACAAAAAACTAAAAAATTAGCTGGGGGTAGTGGCATGTGCCTGTAGTCCCAGCTACTTGGGAGGCTGAGGTGGGAGGATTGCTTGAATCTGGGAGGCCAAGGCTGCAGTGAGCTATGATCACACCACTGCACTCCAGCTGGTGCAACAGAGCAAGACCTTGTCTCAAAAAAGAAAAAAAGAAACAACCCCCTCCAAAAAAAAGAAATAACAAATGATGCCACTCAGAGGTTTGGTGCTTTTGAAGAAGAGGAACAAGGGACAGAAGGTGTGATGTCGAGAGGCCTCCATATCCTTCTCACCAAACTAGGTTGAGATATGGATGCTCTGCCTCTGTCTTGGACCAGACCCTGGGATGTTGGCCAGGGAGGGCAAGAACTAACGGTGGAATTAAAATGCTGGAGCCTCTTTAGGATAAGGAATCCACACAGGGGAGCAGGAAGCAGGGTGGGCTGCTGTGAATCCCCTAGGCCACCTCAGGGCAGAGTAACTGGGACCTGCCAGGGCCTTCCTGTCTGTGGCACAGGCCACAGCCTTGAGGAAGGCTGGCAGATGCAGCCCCTCCCCCGGCTTCAGCGGCACGCAGCTGGGCTTCCCTATTGAGCATCGAGCTATCTGCCTGGCCAAGTCCCATGACCGGCTGCTGTGCCCCCTCCCCAGCGTGCCCAGCAGGATGCCCTGGGATGGCGTGTGAATGGCTCAGTGCCCTGCTCCAGCCTCAGCTGGAACAAAGGGTTCTGCCAGGGTCACTCTCCCCCCTCCCAGCATTCATCCAACCCGCTGGGCTGCTCTGCTCGCAGCTGGGGAAGGAGGGGGCTGCAGCACACGGCTCATCTCTTCCCCTTCCTTTCTTCTCCTCTTCCTCCCCTCAGCTGGACCCTGCCCTCAGGCTGGGCTGAAACAGAGAAGGAGTCAGCTCAAATTGTCACCCCTCTTCCTATACTCTGTCCCTGGTCCAGCATTTCTCTCTCAGCTCATCTCCTTGATGTACATCCTTGTCTCACACTATAATTCCTTGGCCTAGCCTGGGGCTTAGGGCCCGGGATAAAAATGTGTGCTGCCATGCCCTCCAAAAGCAAGGAGAGAGCTCTAGAACTTTCCCTCTCCATCTCAACCCCAAGAATCAGTGCAAGCATAAGGTAGAACTTCCTAGCCTGCGATGCATGGATGGATGGATGGATGGATGGATGGATGGACGGATGGACGGACGGACGGATGGTTGGATGGATGGCTTTTGGGATCTGTGAATCCCTGATGCTACAGGTATAATGTACGTTTCTGGGGTAAGGGATCACAGCTTTCACCAGATTCTCAACTGAGGCCTGGCCCTCTCCCTCCACATGCTGTGGGAATCAGCTGCCCTAGAAAAGATGCAGGATCGGGCTGGGCGTGGTGGCTCACGCCTGTAATATCAGCACTTTGAGAGACTGAGGCAGGTGGATCCCTTGAGCACAGCATTTTTGAGACCAGCCTGGGGAACATGGCGAAACCCCGTCTCTACAGAAAAGAAATTTACAAAAGTTAGCCAGGCACGGTGGTGGACGCCTGTACTCTCAGCTACTTGGGAGCATGATGTGGGAGGATCACTTGAGCCCAGGAGGTTGAGGCTGCAGTGAGCCATCATCTCACCACTGCACTCCAGCCGTGGTGACAGGGTGAGACCTTGTCTCAAAAAAAAAAAAAAAGATGCAGGATTTCCTGCGGAAGCCAAGTGAGGTCCAGTTGGGAGGTGCAGTGTCTCTAGACCTCACAGGAAGGCCTTGCTCCAAGCCCAGTGCTTCTGTCTCTTTGGGTCTCTCTACAAATGCAGGGTAGAGGATTCTTCCCCAGGAAGCACTAGAAGACCTATAGCTGCCCCTGCCCCCACTCCATCCTTTCTGGCCTGAGAACTCTGAGAAGGGAGGAGGGTTTTTCTCACTCAGATCCTGGACAACACAGCCGGAGCAACTTCAGTAGAATGACAGGCTCAGCACAGCTACAGGCACCCTTTTGGTGAACTCTAGCTGGATTGAACAGCAAAGATGTTTAATTCCACTCCATGTGATGGGGCTCCCTGGTACACAGATCCCCTTCATGGGGATATCATGGTGAAGAAAAAGGATAAGGCTAATAAGGATCTCAACTGGGGATATTTTGTCCCCCGGAGGACATTTAGCAATGTTTGGAGACATTTTTGGTTGTCACGCTTGGCGGTGCTTACCGACATCTGGTGGGTGGAAGCTAGGGATGTTGCTAAAGATTCCATAACGTGTATAATTCTACACAGGATTACATGCCTGTAATCCCAGCACTTTGGGAGGCCCAGGTGGGCGGATCACCTGAGGTCAGGAGTTCAAGACCAGCATGGCCAATGTGGTGAAACCCCCGTCTCTACTAAAAACACAAAAATTAGCTGGGTGCGGTGGTGGGCAGCTGTAATCCCAGCTACTTGGGAGGCTGAGGCAGGAGAATTGCTTGAACCCGGGAGGCAGAGGTTGCGGTGAGCCGTGATCGTGCCATTGCACTCCAACCTGGGCAACAGGAGCGAAACTCCGTCTCAAAAAAAAAAAAAATTCTATAACGTGCAGACAGGCCCCTATGACAAAGAGTTATCTGGCCTAAAACATCAATAGAGGTTGAGAAATGCTGCTAACCACACACAATAGGGAGTGGGGATGTACCAGAGGGGAGTTCAGGATGAAAGACGTGGCAAGGACAGAGAGGAAGAAGAGGGGAATTGGAGGAGGAGGTTAGGCAGAGGACAAAGCACTGGACCTGGAGCAGACAGACTTGGGTTCCATCGACCAGCCAGGTGACCTTGTGGAAGTCACGTAGCTCCTTCAGCTTCAGTTTTCTTGTTTGTAAAAAAGCCACAAGGGGCTGAACGTGGTGGCTCACGCCTGTAATCCTAGCACTTTGGGAGGCTGAGGCGGGCGGATCACTTGAGGTCAGGAGTTTGAGACCAGCCTGGCCAACATGGTGAAAACCTGTCTCTACTAAAAATACAAAAATTAGCCGGGCGTGGTGGTGCATGCCTGTAGTCCCAGCTAATTGGGAGGCTGAAGCAAAAGAATTGCTTGAACCATGGAGGCAGAGGTTGCAATGAGCAGAGATCACGCCACTGTACTGCAGCCTGGGCAACACAGCGAGACTCTGTCTCAAAAAAAAAAAAAAAAGCAACGAAGATTAGACAAGAAAATAAAAGTGGAAAAAACTAACCTTATGCCTTGGCACACCAAAGATGTTCATTAATGGAGGCTGGGGTGTGTAGATGCAGGGATGTGCAGATCCAGGGCCGTGGAGGCTAAATTTTTCCAAAAGGCCTTGATATTAAGAATCAGAGTACCAGAATAGAGCAAGTAGAGCAGTGTCCTGGGGCTGCATGCAAATGAAAAGTCATACTGGTAGGGAAGAACCTTAAGCTCTGTTTGTTTTTTTAGGGCCCCACCCCCGTCTTTGGCTGAGTGATAACAGAAGTCCTGACTCCCCCCCCCCCCCCCCCACGCAGACTGTAGGAACAAAGCATTCCATCGGTGGGCATCAAGTTAGTTGCAGGCAGTTGAAGGGCCTTGACTTCCTGCATGTCAAATCAACATCTCAGCGTCCGCTGCAGTGAAGGGCGGGCAGCCACCGGTCAGGCAAACGCTTGACTTGGGCATTCATACAGTAAACAGACACATTATACTCCAAAAAGCCAGCTCTTCTGGGCAACTGCTGTCCCTCTGGGGTCCTCAGAGGTGGAATTCTGCCTTTTCACTCAAGTCCTGGCTGTGATCATAAAGGCAGCTTTTAACCCTTTTTAAGGAAAAGAATGGTGAGTGAAGAAAGAAAACAAATGACTGTGGGTGGCAAAATGCAGCCTTCATTTTAAGAAGTGTTGAATTAGAACACTTCACTATGCTCTGGCCTTGAAAGCTGCCAGCCACATCGCAAGCTCCCTTAGCCTCCAGGGGCCGGGGCTCTAGCCCCTCTACCCAGTGCAATTCACCATGGAAAAGGTCTCTCTGCAAGGTATCTTTGATCATGAAGCCATCCAGCTTTTGGGATATATGTTAATGTGCTCATAGGACGTTTCTCTAGAGGTTAACTAAAATCTCACCTTTTACCTGTCATCTCTCCCACTCCCGCCACCTTACCAATTTCTCACTGCTTTCGTGTAAAGCAAGCTTGTCCAACCTGTGACTTGCATGGCCCAGGATGGCTTTGAATGTGGCCCAACACAAATTCGTAAACTTCCTTAAAACATGAGATTATTTGCGATTTCTTTTTTCTTTAGCTCATCAGCTGTTGTTAATGTTCATGTATTTTATGTGTGGCCCAAGACAATCCTTCTTCCAGTGTAGCCCAGGGAAGCCAAAAGTCTGAACACCCCTGATATAAAGGAAAGAAGGGAAACATCCATCTGGTATACAAGACACACTAACTTAGTAGTAGACGACATAGATTCTAGAGTCAGAGAGTTGAAGGTTCAAATCTTGGTTCTATCACAAATTCTACAATTTTGAGCAAGTTATTTAATCCCTCCAGGCCTCAGTTTCCTCATCCATAAAATGGGAATATTAACAGTTCTAACTCAAAGGGCTTTGTAAAGATTAACCCATATAAACTGCTTAGCACAGGGCTAACACACAGCAAAAGCTTCATAATAATACGACCATCTTTTTTTTTTCTCCGAGATGGAATCTTGCTCTGTTGCCCAGGCTGGAGTTCAGTGGCGCGATCTCAGCTCACTGCAACCTCTGCCTCCCGAGAAGCAATTCTCCTGCCTCAGCCTCCCAAGTAGCTGGGATTACAGGTACCCATCACTGTGCCTGGCCAATTTTTGTATTTTTAGTAGAGACGGGGATTCATCATGTTGGCCAGGGTGGTCTTAAATTCCTGACCTCATGATCTGCCCACCTCGGCCTCCCAAAGTGCTGGGATTACAGGCGTGAGCCACTGCGCCCGGCCCCATCATTTATTAAATACTTACCAGGTGCCCTCCGAGTACTTTTCTAAATGCTTTTCATATGCTACGTCACTGAAGGCTCTCAACAACTCTTGGAGGTGGTACTGTTATTATTAGTTTGATGCAAAAGCAACTGTGGTTTTTGCCATTACTTTTAATGACAAAAATTGCAATTACTTTTGCACCAACCTAATATTATCACCACTTTACAGCTGGGGACAATGAACCACAGAAAGGTTAAGTCTGTAGCTAGATTGCAGAAGTACTTAGGGTCGAGGCCAGCATTCACACCCAGGGAGGTGATTATACTGCTTCCCAATAAATGGTATTACTGTTGTGAGAATCTCCAAAACCCCAAGGTCAAAAGGGGGAATTTACAACTTCTGGGTCCCTCTCTTTTATGTGTTCTCCAATAGCAAATATGCAGTGAGTTTATGGGTCTCAAACAGTGACCTCTTTCTGGTTACTGCTAAGGTAAAGAACGACTCATTTCCCTCGCCCGAAGGTAAAGTAATGAAGCGGGGAAAGTTTGGCATCCCAGCACTTTTGAATCAGCGCTCAAGCGTTGTTGGTCCAGGAAGGAACAGGGCTTCTGATAACAAATAATTATACTTTTCAATTTCTCATTACTTTGCAAGCTACTTTTGCATATGCACTTGCATTCTCATTGAATCATTACAATAATCCTGAACAATGACTGCAGGGCCCGTCCAACAGGTAAGGGCACCCGCTTTGGCCAAGGTCACGACGTAAGTAGGAGAGCCAGGATGGCAGCCCCATTCTGACACTTAAACTAGTATTCTTCTCTTAGTGTGATCTCAGAGTCTGGACTTTCAGTAAGCTTTCCGGGTGACACCGATGCACACTCAAGTGTCTAGCGGCACTGCTCTCCACCATTCCATAGAATGCACAGCTGAAGGTGGACCACATCTGTCACATGGAGGCATATGGGTAGACGGTGACTACACACAGCCACACAGCAGCTTTTTCAAGCTGAACCAGAGGTGAGAAGGCTTAAGGAGTGCCCTGTGAGTGTTCTGGAGTCTGGTGGCTATCCCAGTGTGGAAGGTATTAGGATTACAACGAGCAAAGGAGGAATCACCATTCGTTTATAATATGCTAAAGCATATTAGCATATGCCTCTCTCCTTTTATCCACTGGCAGCAATAAATACAAGTTCGCTGAATGAATGAATGAACGAAACACGCCTCTAGAATCTTGTGAAAGCTGGAGTCAAAGGAAAAGAGACTCAGAATATCATAAATAAAAGTAGTTATTTCTTACCTAACCAGTACTCAAGAGAACAGGAATCTGTTCTTTGTCCTACCCAGGTTTTGTTTACTCCTTTCTCCTACAAGAGTTCCTTTCACCAGCTGTATTATCCGGCTGTGAAACTCACACCCCATGATTCTACTTATTTCTGTCCCATGGTCCCTTTTATTCCCCTGATCCCTAGAGGCCAGCTTAACTTGGTTGGTTTGGAAAATCTACCTGGTGAAGTCTTCTCCTCAGTGGGCCCTTTCGAAAGGGACACTATCGGGCACACCATTGCGGGTCCAAGCAAGTTCAGCCCTCTCTTGCTACTGTTACATACAGAAAAGAAGTCCTTAATGGTTAGCCTCCAAAGTTTTAAGGCAGAAGAACATAATGTTAAGTACATAGGAACAAAACGCCCCAGGATAAAAATCCTGACTCTGCTAGTTCCTAGCAGTCTGACCCTGGGCAGCTATTTAATCTCTTTGTAACTAATTTTCTCATCAGGAAAATTGGGATAATAAAAGCCCCTACCTTACAAGGATGTTATGAGAAATAAATTAGTTAATTCATAAGAAGGACTTAGCATTACTGCCTGGCACATACTAAGTGCTCAATAAATAATAGCTCTTGTTATTACTATTAAGGATTTGGCTTACCCCAGAACTGTCATATCCAACCACTCCGTGATTAAGACCTGCTATTTTAGGACTTGGGATGTTTAGAAACCCTACTGTGTACCAGGCAGCAGTACCACCCCCATGGGTTAAGTTGGTGGCATGAATAACCGCAGAGTCTTGCTTTATTGCCTTTCTCTGAAAGAGCTTGAGGCACCACGTGGTATCCTTTATCCTTGCCCTTTTTTTTTTTTTTTTTTGAGATGGAGTCTTGCTCTGTCACCCAGACTGGAGTCCAGTAGCACAATCTCAGCTTACTGCAACCTCCGTCTCCCGGGTTCAAGCGATTCTCCTGCCTCAGCCTCCCAGGTAGCTGAGACTACAGGTGTGCACCACCACACCCGGCTAATTTTTGAGTAGAGACAGGGTTTCTCCACATTGACCAGGCTGGTGTCAAACTCCTGGCCTCAAGTGATCCACCTGTCTCGGCCTCCCAAAGCACTGGGATTACAGGCATGAGCCACCACACCCAGCAGATCTTTGCCTAATTTATCACCAACTAATTCTGAGGAGCCAAGGACAGGAGAGAGAATCCAGAAACTCAAGTACAGAGCAATTAAGAAATGGATTAGTTTCCACTTTTGTAAATCAGGAGTAATAACAGTATCTATTTCATAGGGTTGCTGGGAGGTCTAAATGAAATAATACATATGAGGTTCGTACTAGACAGCTGTTATTGTTTTTCTTGTTATTTGTACTAATCCCATTATCTTCATCTGGATATGTCCTCTCTCTCAACCTAGTAATGTAGCCAGTGCCAGGCTGTCTTTGTATAGATCCTCAAAATTCTACCTGCCCTACCTGGAAGCTGTCAACAGATTTCACAGATCCAACAGGGCTCAAACATGGCTGTGCTCTGTGAAGTGCTGCTCAAAATACTGCTTTCCTTTTCTCCTATATCTCAAATCAGAAGGTCCACACGGTAACAAACCACATTTGTTTATGGCTGCTCAGGGAGCAACAAACCACATTTTTCTGGAAGCCTTTTAAAGTCTCTCTCTTCTCCTGAGCCCATGAGTTCAAGGCTACAGTGAGCTATGATCATGCCACTGCACTCCAGCTTTGGCAATAGAGTGAGACCCTGTCTCCAAAAAAAAAAAAAAAAAAAGTAAATAAAAATAAAGTCTCTCTCCCTCAAAAAGCACCTGAGAAGTAATTCCTTATGCATTGAGACTCCCTGAGAAGGAGATATCTGAAAACAGAGGAGAGGTCAATCCAAGATGAAATATAGACCTTCCCAACCTAGATCTTCTGGGATAGCCTGGAATCCTGGCTCAGTTACTCACTACTTGTATGACAGGAAACTGCTCTGAGCCTGTTTCCCAACTGTAAGATGGGAATCTTTTTTTTTTTTTGAGACGGAGTCTCCCTCTGTCGCTTAGCCTGGAGTGCAGTGGCACAATCTTGGCTCACTGCAACCTCTGCCTTCCAGGTTCAAGTGATTCTCCCGCCTCAGCCTCAGCCTCCTGAGTAGCTGAGACTACAGGCATGTACCACCACATCAGCTAATTTTTGTATTTTTAGTAGACATGGGGTTTCACCATGTTGGCCAGGCTGGTCTCGAACTCCTGACCTCAAGTGATCCACTCACCCCAGCCTCCCAAAGTGCTGGGATTACAGGCGTTAGCCACCACACCTGGCCAGTGTAAGACAGGAATCTAATGTTACCTACCTCATAAGGATACTGTGAGGAATAAATATGATATCATATACTAAATGCTTATCACAGTACCAGGGACACAGCAAAGCTCTCAAAAATACTAACTGCTCCAGAAATATATTTGGATTTTTTTAGACCACATATACCAGTTTGTAAATCCACATGTCCCACAATTTGCAAAATTGTCATTGGAGGAGATCATTCCTAGAAGAGCAGAAACTCTCATTTGGGGAAGATGCATTGCAGAGTTGCTGGCTTTTATTGGCTCTCCAGCCTGTTGTTGAAACTTCTTGTTTAAACTGCCCGTGGAGGGAGGGTGCAAAGCCTGGGGCTCCCCTTTCCTATTTGCCAGGCTTGTGGATGTCATAACCTGGCCTCTCCACTTGGTTAGAAGGAGCTACAGTCAACTCAGCAGAGAAGCTGTCTCTTGTCCTCATCCATGCCGGCGCGTGGTTGCAGGCCACTACCCCTCCCCACCTCCCCCAAGGCGTGACAGGAAGTGGAGCTGCCGAGCTTGGTGAGATCCCTGGAGGCACTTACAACCTTGCAGCTTCTTTATTTCACATGCTAATCAGGTGTCTCTCCTGATACCCTTCTCTGTACCTGCTCTGCCCTACACCCAGACAGAGGGAGGGTCCCTCTCCCGCGAAAAGGCACTGCCTGGAGCCAGGAGCTTCCCGGCTCCAGAAAACCTCCGGTGATAAATTATGCAGCAGCACCTCTGTGTCACTGCCTCTCAGCCAGATGGGAGGTTTGCTCCCAGTCTTTTGTTTCCGGCTCTGCTTGCCGCTCTGATCCTCAGCTCTGCACAGAGGTGAGGGGGAGCTCCCACAGGCCAAGCCAGGGCTTGCAGCAAGTCCCAGCCAGGCTTTCCCCAGTTGGGTCCCAGGCAGCGCCCCTCCCCTCATTCGAACCTGAATGATGGGGGAGTCCCATTCCGCATGGGGAAACAGGGTGTCAGGGAGTGCTAACAGCCAGTCCGCTCATCTGTGAGCAAGGATGGGAATGCCTACGAGCAGTGAAAGAATGAAGTCTGCTCGGATGGGCGTAAGAGGCGCCCAAGGGCACCTAGGATGTTTGCTTCTTGCTAAATCAAAAACGCACAACAGAAAATGGAGTCAGACAACCAGGAAGCTAGAGAATCGGCTCTTTTTAACAGCTGCTCTTGGTTACGGTTAACTTTCCGCAGCTCCCAAAAAATCACATCACTGGCACCAATTTAAAAAAGAAGAAACAAAAGAGACAACAGGGGTCAAACTTTGAGGTGGAGGAGCTGGGGGTTGGGGGCCATTCGGGGCTGGAGACCCACATCAATTAGGCCTGCACACTGACAGGCTTCCTGATTAAAAATAGTAGCTGCGAAGGCTCCACAACAGCCCAGCTCCCAAACTGGGGCAATTACTACCTTATGAGCTCCGGAGCCTGACTCCTTTCTCAGGCCAATGGGAGGGAGGGCTTGGAATTCTAAACTGTTCCAGCTACAAGAGTCCCTGGCCAGCCCCTCTCACCCCATGTCACAGGAATCTTAGCGGGAGAAGTTGCTAGGCTGCATCCCTGACCACTTAAGAAGGGAAGCTCTCAGAGGAAAAGCTCCATTTCCCCAGACCTCTCTTAGGAGAACTAAGGCAACGTGAATTCCCCCAGACTGATGTTATAGCTTAGCAGACTTCTTTTCTACGAGTGAGCACAAGTGGGAACTATGCTTCGGTTCTATCACGTTTCCAAGGGGAGAAAGAAGGGGCAGATCTTTAAAAGAGACAAGCAAAAGACCAGCTGCAATGAATGAAGGACCAAGTCTCAATTTTAGCACGGAACACGGTGGCATAATTATTTACCTGGTTACCATGCTGTAAAGCCAAGAATCATCTCCGATCCACTTACATGACTTTGCTTACAGCTAACTTTTATCAAGCTCTATAGTAACACAGTAGTTGCCAAGCTCTGTGCTGCATAGTTTGAACATGCTATTATCTCATGTAAGTTTTATGATATTCCTATGTGATACTCTATTACTACTTCCCTTCCCCTACCCTACCCACCTTTGCAGGTAACAACCCTGAGGTTCAGGGAGATTTTGCACAGGGTCACCAAGAATTGCCAGGTCTGTGGTCAAACCCAGGTCTGTGGGTGCTTCTTAATTACTGAGCTTCATATACAGTGATTATATTAATGCTTGACATATGTGTGTTTGCTGAATGAATGAACCAGTGAATGGGTGTGGAGCCTAGTTTGAGGAACGCTCCCGATTGTACGAGGAACTCATTCCTGCCAGCTCTAAGCTGGAGTGAGAGTGACAAGCCCATGCAGTCATCAGAACTATTTATAAGGTCAAACTCAGGCTCTGCCAGCTAACCAGTCAGCACCGAGTCTTCCCTGGGACACTGAATCCTCACAGGCTGAGGAGGGGAGGAGGGCTTCCGCTGCTGAAGATGAGATGGCAGTCCAGACACAGTCTGGGGCCCAGATGCCCCATGTCCAGGCAACTGTGACAAAACTCGTGGCTAAGCTGCATCAAGGAATGTAGAAAGACCGTGGCTGGAACAGGCTAACAGACCTAGTCAACCAAGGGCACAGACTGTCTCGTAATCTCACCCAATCATAAAAAAGAAAAGATTACTTCTTAAAGTAGTCCCTGAAATTCTGTTCCTATTCAGGAACCCCCAGTATTTTTTTTTTCTTTAAAGGGGCAGCAACATAAACAATTTCTCCTATTTTCCTTCTAACAGTTAAGACTGGCAGTTAATCAGTAGAAAGAGTGAGCGAAGAGCTATAAAACACCCTGTCCTCTGTGACCTCCTGTGTTCTTTACTGGCCCAGAAGATGGACATACCCAACGTGCTCTGTATCAGACATGGCCAGACTTGGTTCCCTTGCACCTGTCATTCTTAATACCACGTGCCAGTCCAAAAGATGTTATCTGATATTCATCAGGGTACAGAAGAGGAAATCCAAAATCAGTGACAAGCCAAGTATGTTTCACAAGCCCAACAGATCAGGGACAAGGTCACTCAAGCACCATGACAACCATGGTCACGACAACAGCGAGATGGAAAGGAGACCAGCCTCAGCTCAATTGCTCTGCACTTATATTCAGATACAACTTTCTATCTACCCAAGCATGCCTAGGCAGAAGTTTTAACATTTCCCTTACCTGGATGCGAGCTCCAGAACAAACACACTTTCCACTATTCCAATGGTTGTCATCCATGCCCTTACTTCAAACTTCAGGATGAAAATCACTCAGCACTATTACCAGCCATCAAGTTTCCTTCCCAAATCTTTAAGGCTGGAGAGTTATGTGGGCTGAGTCCAAACCAATAGGCTCTAGGAAAAGCCCAAAGGACTAGCAGCATCCAAATAAGCACCTTAAACTTTATTTATTTATTGAGATAGTCTCACTCTGTCGCCCAGGCTAGAGCTCAGGGGAGCGATCTTGGCTCATTGCAACTTCTGCCTCCCAGGTTCAGGCAATTCTCCTGCCTCACCCGTTCGAGTAGCTGGGACTACAGGCATGCGCCACTGTGCCTGGCTAATTTTTGTATTTTTAGTAGAGATGGGGTTTTGCCATGTTGGCCAGGCTAGTGTTGAACTCCTGACCTGAAGTGATCCGCTAGTCTCAGCCTTCCAAAGTCACCTTAAACTTTAGTGTCTTTAATTCATTCCTTGCTGAGGCCAGGTCTGCCTAATGGATCTATTACTACATTTATCACAACTGCTGTCTCTCTGAGCCCCTGGAATTGAGTGTCAGTCCAAAAGATGTTGTGTTGGTGGTATTTTTGGTTGGTATTTTTGGTTGTGCTGGTTTCAGGCTCCGAAACTGCTCAGTCTCACTGGTGAACTGTGAATCTGACCTCCCAGACCTCTAAGGATGGCTCAGTATCAGGCCAGGTGATGTGTATACCTTCACCCCACTGTCTACCCTTACAAACATGTGCACAGAAAGCTTCCCATGCTTAGACGTTTCTATTAAACTTTTTTCCTTAAAAAGAAACCTGGGCCGGACACAATGGCTCACACCTGTAATACCAGCACTTTGGGAGGCCGAGGCAGGTGGATCGCTTGAGCCCAGGAGTTGGAGACCAGCCTTGGCAACATGGTGAAACCCCATCTCTAGAAAAAAATACAAAAATCTGTAGGGTGTGGTGGTGCATGCCTGTAGTCCCAGTTACTCAGGAGCCTGAGATGACAAGATCACTTGAGCTTGGGAGGTCGAGGCTGTAGTGAGCTATGATTGCCCCACTGCACTCCAGCCTGGGCAACAGAGTGAGACACCCTCTCCAAGAAAAAAAAGAGAAAGAAACCTAAAAGAGTTGCCACGAATCCTCCCATTCTTCTTCTGTGAAACATTAGATACACGCAATTCTCTCCCCCCATTCTCACCCCCTCCTCTAAGTACATGTAATATTTGCAGCGTTGACAGCTCTGGAGCAGTAAAATCTTCTTGGCCAGTCTCAGCCCGGAACCTTCCAGCTCCCCCTTCCCTAGGGCAGAAGGCGACAATCTCCTCTCTGGCTTTGTTGGTATCCGTTTTAACCCTAATTTTTTTTTTTTTTTTTTTTTTTTCCCAGTGCCTTGCCATTTCCCTTGATCTTTTTCAAAACTTCCTCCAGGGGGCCGGCCGAGAGGAAAGTTCCATCCCCTTCCCTTGCAACCCGAAGGGGGAAACCCCCCAAAAAGCAAAGCTGTCCCTTTAAGGGGCCCATGTGGTGGGAAGTACAGCTACATTCCTACCCCAGTAGGGCCGCTGTCCCAACACGCCAAAGAGGCTACAAATAACCTTCCAGGAGAGAGCCTGGGAGGGGAGAGCGCAGAGCGGAGCGGAACGTGGGCCGGCCAGGCCACCGCTCTTCGGGGTGAAAGAGCTCAGTCCGCGCTAGAGAGAACGCGGAAAAAGCCCCTGAAAACCCACAGGTAGTTTAAATAAGAGACACGAAAACTCTGTTTTGGATTTGGGAGGTAATTTAAAGCGAGTGCCCAGACATCTCCACGCCCTGCCAGGCAAGTTCCGAAATCTGCACTGACTTTTTCCACACGAGCTGTCCTACGTGAAAGAAAGAACCGGTGCAAGACCAGGCACGGTCTGCAGACCCCTCCATTCTGAGCCCCAGCTCCCTTCATCGGGGCTGCGAGGAAAATGGGGGGGGGGACTCGGAACTCCCGCCACGATGAATAGCGATGGATGAATAGGGCTGGGGTTCAAAGATCAAAGTTCTTTGATCTCTGGGCACAAACTAGAGAGAGCTGCTCAGTCGCCGGGTGCACGCAGGGTCGTTAAGAGGCCGCGGAGAAGCAGATTCCATCGGAGCCCCGGTCACACACGACAGCGGGTACGGGCACCAAGGAGTCCTGCTGCAGCCGTCCAGCTCCCCCGAGGGCCGGGACCCCGCCGCGAGGGCCGGGCGGCTGCCTTCTGGGGTTCAGGGTTACCCGCCCCCTGCCCCCCTACCCCGGCCAGGGCAGATCTGCGGGAGCCTTCCAGCACTTTCTTCCCTATATTCCTCCTCGGCCCCCTTTCCAACCACCTCCCCTGGGGACGATCCAGGGCTGGAAGCTGACGGGCCGCAGCCAAGAGAGGGACCCCGAAACACCGCCGAGGGGAGACGCTGCCTGCAAACAGTGCCCCAGAGCCCCCTGGTGGGAGCAAGACCTGGAGTCCCGGATCGTTCTCCCAGTAGAGGAATCCCGGTGCCCAAGTACCAGACTCCACCGGGGCCTCCCTCCGCAACCCGCCCGAGCCCCCAGCCCCAGGAAGGAGGGCTATTTACGGTTTATGCGTTTAGCGACCCTCCTCGCCCGCCTCCCTTTCTTCGCACGCATTCATTCGCACCAAGGACACGGAGCCCCCGTCCTAACCTGAAAGGGAAGCAGCCCCCGCTCTTGAAAGAGCAGCGAGGGAGGGCGAGCGAACGAACGCCCCGGACCTTACCCGCACCCCGGCCCAGACCCGAGCCCGCGGGAGCGCCTCCGCTGATGCCCCCGCTCGGACTGCTGGAGCCGGGGCGGCTCCGGGTCCTCTCCCCTGCACGCAGCCCCAGGGCCACGGCTAGGAGCAAGGGCGAGGGGGGTCTCAGGCCCCGGCCCGCGCCGTCCGGGTCCCGGGAGGCGAGTCCCGCAGCGGCCGGACCCAGGGACAAACTTTCCCGGCGGGCGCCGCTTACCGTGTGCGCAGAGCAGGGCGCCAAGCAGCAGCGCGCCCCACTGCCGCCTCATGGTGCCGCCCGCGCCGCCCGCCCGGGGTCCCGCCGGCTCCCGCGGGACGGCGCGGCGGAGAAGCCCGCGGAGGGTCCCCGAGGGGGAAGCGTCCCGGGTGCACGGCGGCCTGCGCGCCCCGCAAGTCGCCCTCGGGCCGCCGCCGCCTCCAGTGCCGCCAGGGCCGACGCTGCTCCGCCAGGGGACCGGGAGGGGGTGTCCCGGGCCCGGCCCACTGCCACCCTCTGGACCCCCCCACCCGGCCCGGCCCTTCCCCCTCGGCCTGCCGGTCCCCGATCCGACCGGCCCCTGCAGGCCGCCCCCACATTCCTGGCCCGAGAGAGAGCCCCCTCCCTGTCCCTATTACTACTGCTTACATTTCCCTAACTTTAAAAAAAAAAAAAATTATCCTAGCAGCAAGTCTCGCCCCCGCTCACTCCAGCTCTATGCTTCAGACGAGCACCTGAGCTGACCCAAGTCGCCTGGACGTGACCCCGTCCCCCCCTCCACCGGCCCCAAGTCCAGACTTTATTGATGTCCCCGAATGCGCAAGGCTTGCGGATGCATAATCCTCTTGGGTCTCTATTGACATCAAACAAGGGACATCAGGGGGCCTGCAGTGCTGTATCTCAACTGGCGTTCTCACTGTCAAAATTCCTTTTCGGAGATTTTCTTCTCCCTCGCCTCCCCCGGTCTAGGCAGCGTTGTTCTAGGGCTAAATAATTCACCGACCCCCCCTTTTCATTCACTCGTTTCCTGAGGTGGTTGTCTGGGTCCTGTTGCTCCAGCTCAGACGCCCAGATTCGGCCCATACAGACTTAGTTCCTCCTTGCTGTCTTTGTAAATCACTGTTGTTAGCCTCTTCACCTTCTTTGACTTTCTGATCCCGACAAGGAAGGGAGGGGGTCGGGAAAGAAGTCTTCAATGGCAGCTGCACTCCCACAAAGCCCTCAGCCTCCTTCCAGCCCCAGTCTGTAGGTCCTTCCCTCAGATTTAACTTTTGATTTACTGCATAAAATCATAAACTTGTCTCTAGTCTTCCTTCCTTTTGTGGGCTACTCTCTCTAATGCATATTAATAATACGGGTTAATTTCACCACCTTCCATTTTTCCAGGTTGAATCTTGTTTTGTTCCTTTTGCCCAAATGCCAACTTTCTGATGGCCCAGTATATCGTTTTTTTTCCCTCCCAGCTGATATGCCAGCATTTCCTGGCCTTGGATCGTTATGGATTTCATTGACTCACTTTCCTCACCACTAAATAGAGTCAGGAAGACCCAAATGCCCCCTGTTAGCTGAGGGGAAAGTAATTTGGCATAGTGCAAAGTGGTTATTAGATTTCTCCAAATGGATACATTGACATTTCATCCTTGCTTGTTTTTTTTCAGTACTTTCACTTCAAATCACCATCTTTTACCAAAGCTAACATGAACCATACTTTGCGACAGCAACAACAACATAAAAGATGTAAGGTGTTAACTCCTTGTTAGGCAGTAGTTTTCTATATCGTTTTGCCTGAAATTTTTACCCAGATGCAATGTGGTTGAACTAGCATCACCATGGCAACTATTACTGAGGCATTTTTCTGGGTGTGTGGTTCTTCTTGCTGACTGAAGGCGGCAGTAGAGTCAGGTCAGGCTTACATGATCTTGGGGCTAGGAAAGACGGTCAACATTTCTGGCCTCGATCAGTTACCACAGCCTAAAATCCAAGGAGAAAAAAATGTAAAAAGTAGAGGCTGATTCCCCAGCATCCTCCTTCCCACCTCTCATTTCCTAATGCAGGTTTGGTTGGTCTCAGGGTTTCATATATGTTGCTTATGAAGACTTGCTTTTTTTTTTTTTTTTTTCTTTTTTGAGAGGGAGTTTCGCTCTTGTTGCCCAGGCTGGAGTGCAATGGTGCCATCTCTGCTCACTGCAACCTCCACCTCCCGGGTTCAAGCGATTCTCCTGCCTCAGCCTCCCGAGTAGAGTAGCTGGGATTACAGGCATGCGCCACCACGTCCGGCTAATGTATTTTTCGTAGAGACAGAGTTTCTCCATGTTGGTCAGGCTGGTCTCGAACTCCTGACCTCAGGTGATCCGCCCGCCTCGGCCTCCAAAAGTGCTGGGATTATAGGCGTGAGCCACTGTGCCTGGCCGAAGACTTGCTTTTAAATCTGTTGGGAAAGACCTTGGGACTCTGGAGACCGTATTTTTTTCCAGCTGAAAACTAGGGACATGTGGTAGAGTACAGTTGTCCCAAAAAAATCCAGGATAGGCGGTCCCCATACTTTCAACGTCAGGGGATTAAGAAGTTATAAACAGTTTTCACTCTGTATGCAAAGGACAGGTTCCTTTCCAGAGGCGTGATTTGTGTTGTTTTTCTGGAATTGGAGAAGAAACGAGAGGCGGGCTGTCCCTGTCTGACTCAGCTTGAGAGACTGTTTCCTATGTGCATCCCAAGTCCTTCTCCATGGTTCAGCACAGTTCTGGTGCACAGAGTCATCCCTGGCTGCTGTGAGTCACTGGGGATATCAATGGGTAAGAAACTAGCTTCGTGCATAGTCCCTGTCTGGGTCACCCCCTAGGGTGAGTTAAGTCTTGGCTGTCAGAGACTGCTCTTGTGCCAGGAGTACTAAGCCATATTTATTTTTACCAGTCCTCTCGGACTTTCTTGTGTGGAGTGAGAGATCCTGAAAAGCATGCCAGAATGGGCTGTTTGTCTCCCTTTCACTGGCCTCTGGGACCTGCCCCTAGAAAAGTTGTAGGGGACTGCCAATTCCAGAGGGGTCTCAGAAACATCACCCCTTTCCTTCCTCTTTCTAGAACAGCTCAGGGAGCTGAATTTCCAAGATCAGAATATTTCCCTGAATTAGACCATCACTAATGGTCTTTTCAAAGGAAACACAGGGAGTGCTACGGAAACAAGACAGAGGTGGGCACTATTTTGATCCAACTGGGTTGGTAGAATTCTCTTATAACCCGGGAATCATTCAACAACCTGAATTTCTATATGTAATTCTTCTGCAAGAGAATAAGGCCTGAAGTTTCATACTTCAACACAGTGGTTCTCAACCACAGGTGAATTGGCAGGCATGGGGCAACATCTAAAGACTTTCTTTCTTTCTTTTTCTTTCTTTCTTTCTTTCTTCCTTCCTTCCTTCCTTCCTTCCTTCCTTTCCTCCTCCTTCCCTCCCTTTCTCCCTTTCTCTCTTTCTTTTCTTCTTCCATTTTATTTTATTTTGTTTTATGTTATTGAGACGTAGTCTTACTCTGTCGCCCAGGCTGGAGTGCAGTGGTGCGATGTTGGCTTACTGCAACCTCTGCCTCCCAGCTTCAAGCGATTCTCCTGCCTCAGCCTCCTGAGTAGCTGGCATTACAGGCATGCACCACCATGCCCGACAAATTTTTGCATTTTTAGTAGAGATGGGGTTTCACCATGTTGACCAGGCTGGTCTCAAACTCCTGACATCAGGTGATCTGCCCACCTCGGCTTTCCAAAGTGCTGGGATTACAGATGTGAGCCACCATGCTTTTTCTTTTAGAGACATGGTCTCACTGTTACCAAGGCTGGAGTGCAGTGGCTATTCACAGGCACAACTACAGCACACTGCTGCTTTGAACTCTTGGCCTCAAGTGATCCTCCTGCCTCAGCCTCCCAAGTAGTTAGAACTACAGGTGTGCACCACCGCACGCGGCAATTTTGGGGAGTTGATGTTACCGGCATCTAATGAATAGAGGCCAAAGATGGTGCTTAACGTCCTACAGTGAGTAGGGCATCCCCCACAACAAAGAATTATCCATCCCAAAATGTTAATAGTGCCAAGGTTGAGAAACTGCTTTAAAAGATTAAAAACATGAGACCGCAAAGAATTACTCTATCCTATTTCCAGAATCACCTTCTTGTTGAAGGCAATGTGAATGGAGATAAGTTTTTGTTGTTGTTGTTGTTGTTTTGTTATGTTTTGTTTTTTGTTTTTTGAGACAGAGTCTCACTCTGGGCCCCAGGTTGGCCTGATCTCAGCTCACTGCAATCTCCGCCTCCTGGGTTCAAGGAATTCTTGTGCCTCAGCCTCTTGAGTAGCTGGGATTACAGGCGTGTGCCACCACACCTGGCTATTTTTTTTTTTGTATTTTTAGTAGAGACAGGGTTTCACTATGTTGTCCAGGCTGGTCTCCATTGATCTGCTCGCCTTGGCTTCCCAAAGTGCTGGGATTACAGGCGTGAACCACTGTGTCCGGCCAGTTCTTAAAACTTTAGAAAAGAAAGTACAGCTAAGGGGGACTAATAGAATCCTGTACCTATTTGCTTTACAGAGGCTTAATTTCAGGATTCGCTTACTCAGTAACTACTTATAAAGGGTATATTATTCGCTGGGGACTCTGAAGCAATGATGAACAAATAAATATATTGGGTCCCCGGAACTTACAGTCTGATGGTTGCAAGTTTGCAGAGGCATTTAAAAAATGCTCCCACAAATGAATTTGAAGTTACAAATGTTAGAGGCTTTGAGGGAAAAGTACAGGGTTCTATGAAAGGAAAGACTGGACTTAGGTTTGAGGGTTGGAGGAAGGCCTGCCAGAGGCACTGACACCTAAGCTGGGTAAAAGCCATCAGGCTAGGAGTGGATGAGGCCTTCCAGGCAGAAGGAACAGTGAGTGCAAAGGCCTCGAGCCAGGAAACACCTCATAGGATGTAAGGAAAAGTTTTACTAACTTTCAGCAACAGGTTTGCTTTTATCTAGGTTCAGGGGGCTACTACTGAAGACCAGAAACAGTGAAAGCGTGAAAGCCTGAGAGAATAGTGTCATTTGCATTTCTGTGCTTTTTTAAATTGCAAACCCTCAAAACCGCCATTTCTTTTCTTTTTTTTTTCTTTTTTTTGAGACGGAGCTTCACTCTGTTGCCAGGTTGGAGTGCAGTGGCGCGATCTTGGCTCACTGCAACCTCCACCTCCTGGGTTCAAGAGAGTCTCCTGCCTCAGCGGCCTGAGGAGCTGGGACTACAGGCGTGCACCACCACGCCCAGCTAATTTTTTTGTTTGTTTGTTTGTTTGTTTTTTTGAGGCGGAGTCTTGCTTTCTTGCCCAGGCTGGAGTGTAGTGGCGCGATCTCCGCACACTGCAAGCTCCACCTCCCGGGTTCACGCCATTCTCCTGCCTCAGCCTCCCGAGTAGCTGGGACCACAGGTGCCCACCACCACGCCCGGCTAATTTTTTGTATTTTTAGTAGAGACGGGGTTTCACCGTGTTGGCCAAGATGGTGTCGATCTCTTGACCTTGTGATCTGCCTGCCTCGGCCTCCCAGAGTGCTGGGATTACAGGCGTGAGCCCCGCGCCCGGCCCCACCATCATTTCTAGAATATTTTTCAGTTCCAGCTCAGCAGTGGTTCTCCAGGCGGGATCGGGGGCATGTGGCTGATTCAGAGCCCTGGCCTAACTTGGGGCACACCCTGATAGGTGGGGCTTTCTGGCCCATTTTCATCTCCTAGAAGCCTGATAGTCACACACCGGGCACATATAAATAGAATCTCTGCAGCAAATAGCTCAGTATATCTTGCTTCTTTAACAGTAAAGATATATTCAGAATGTTGGGGTAAACAGATCAATGAATAAATGCTCATTTGATAACAAATATGAATGAAGCATCTATGTAAATGGCCTCTCTGTTTTCACACTTGCCCCTTTATAATTTGTTCTCTGCACAGCAACCAGAGTGAGTTTTTAAAAAATATAACTCATGGTCTGGCACAGTGGCTCATGCCTGTAATCCTACTACTTTGGGAGGCCAAGGTGGGAGGATTGGTTGAGTCCAGGAGTTCAAGACCAGCCTGGACAACATGGTGAAACCTCATCTCTACCAAAAAAAAACAAAAAACAAAAAACTACAAAAAATTAGCCAGGCGTGGTGACATGTTCCTGTAGTCTCAGCTACTCAGGAAGCTGAGGTGAGAGAATCACCTGAGCCCAGGAAGTTGAGGCTACAGTGAGCCATGATCTCGCTACTGCACTCTAGCCTGGGTGACAGAGCAAAACCCTGTCTCAAAAAATAAAAAACATAAAAATAAAACTCAGATCATGGCTTAAAATTTTCCAATGTCTTCCTGTTGCACTTAGAATAAAATTCTTACTTCTCATGTGACCTTCAAGGTCTCTCATAACCTGACATCTGCTTACTTCTTTTTTTTTTTTTTTGAGACAAAGTCTTGCTCTGTTGCCCAGGCTGCAGTGCAATGGTGCGATCTTGGCTCACTGCAACCTCCGCCTCCCGAGTTCAAACAATTCTGTTGCCTCAGGCTCCCGAGTAGCTGGGATTACAGATGCGCACCACCACGCCCAACTAATTTTTGTATTTTTAGTAGAGACAGGGCCTCGCCATGTTGGCCAGTGCTGGGATTACAGGCGTGAGCTACCGCTCCTGGCCCTGCTTATTTCTTTGACCACTTTCCACACTGGTGGAAGGTGAAAGGACTGGCTCCCTTTCAGTTCTGCAACTTGCCATTCTTTCTGTACTACAACTTGTGCATGTGGTGTCTCCTCTACTTCAAATGCTGTTCCCCTAGGCCAGGTGCGGTGGCTCATGCCTATAATCCCAGCACGTTGGGAGGCCGAGGTGGGTGGATCACTTGAGGCCGGGAGTTCAAGACCAGCCTGGCCAACATGGCGAAACCCCGCCTCTACTAAAAACACAAAAATTAGCCAGGGGTGGTGACGTGCACCTGTAATCCCTGCTACTTGGGAGGCTGAGGCAGGAGTCTCAGCTACTCAGGAGGCTGAGGCAGGAGAATCACATGAGCCTGGGAGACGGAGGTTGCAGTGAGCCCAGATCTTGCCACTGCCTCCAGCCTGGGCAACAGAGGGAGGGAGACGCTGTCTAAAAAAAAAAAAAAGAAGTCGAATGCTGTTCATCTAGACTCTTCCTGTGACTGGTCTCAGCTCAATATCATGACCTCAGAGAAGCTTCACCTTCAGAGACGTCTCACCTTATCACCCTAAAGGTGCCTCATTCTCACTTACTGCCTTATCCTATTTTATTTTCTCCACAGGGTTTATCATTCTTTGAAATAATCTTGTTTGTTGTTGTGTATTTATATTTGTCTATCTGATCACTATTAGATGAACTCCAATGGAGCAGGGATTTTTTTTTTAATTCTCCAGCACCTATGAATAGTGCCTAACACATATTGCTCAATAAATTTTTGGTAAATGAATGAAAAGCAGACAGTCAGCTAGGGCCAGGTTAATACAAAGATGAATAAGATAAGGTCCATAGGGCCAGGTGTGGTGGCTCACCCCTGTAATCTCAGCAATTTGGGAGGCCAAACCGGGAGGATGACTTGAGGCCAGGAGTTTGAGACCAGCTTAGGCAAGAGAATGAGACCCCATCTCTGCAAAAAAAAAGAAAAAAAATAGCCAGATGTGGTGGTGCGTGTCTGTTGTTCCAGATACTCAGGAGGCTGAAATGGGAGGATGGCTTGAGCTGGGAGCATGCCACTGCACTTCAGCCTGGGCAACAGAGGGAGACCCTGTCTCAAAAAAAAAAAAGATAGGCTTCATAACTTTGAGAAGCTCAGAATCTAGAGGAGAGGAAGACTTTAAGAGTAATGATAGTGCGATAGATGTAATGTATAAAGGACTGTGGGAACAGAGAAGCGAGGACCTTTAAATTTGGAGTAGCTGGGCATTAAAGGTGGGGGAAATTTCACCATGTAAGTAAAGGAAAAAATGAGGAGAGGGCACATATTCCAGATGGAAGAAATGGCATCAACAAAGGCATTTGAAAGTGGCTGCCATGTTTGGAAAATGATCAATACTCTTGTGTGGCTAGAAGAACATCGGGTGATTAAGGAAAGCAGAGAGGGGACCTTTTTTTTTTTTTTTTTGAGACGGAGTCTTGCTCTGTCGCCCAGGCTGGAGTGCAGTGGCACAGTCTCAGCTCTCTGCAACCTCTGCTTCCCAGGTTCAAGCGATTCTCCTGCCTCAGCCTCCTGAGTAGCTAGGACTACAGGCATGCGCCACCACGCCCGGCTAATTTTTGTGTTTTTAGTAGAGATGGGGTTTCGCTATGTTGGCCAGGCTGGTCTTGAACTCCTGACCTCAAGCAATCTGCCCAAGAGAGGGGACCTCTCAATAACCAACTATTACTGAAAATTGTTTCTGAATTAAATGCCGTTTACATTTTTTATATCTGTTTATTCAATGAGCATTGACAGAGTTTCTACAAACTACAAGGGAGGGATTGTACTATTTTTAAAATTCATCTTTCTATTCTTTTTATACCTTTGACTCTAGACAAATGATACTTTTCCCAGGAGAGAGATGGGCTAGGTAGTAGGGTTACATCTGGTTTTACTTTTTTAAAATTATTTTTATTTTTTTAGAGATATGCTTTCACTACGTTGCCCAGGCTGGAGAGCAGGGGCTATTCACAGGTGCAATAACAGCAAACTATAGCCTCGAACTCCTGGCCTTAAGTGATCCTCCTGCTTCAGTCCCCTGAGTAACTGGGACTATAGGTGTGCATTAATGCACTTATTTTAAAAAACTGAAATCTAAAATCTCCGTCTCCTAAGAGACTTAAGAAAAGTTTAATAAATTAACTTAAATATTCTTAAGAAAATATTCCCCAAAGAGCAAAACAATTACAATGTCAGGACAGAGCCTAAATTCTGTCTAGTCTAGGTTTATGCCTCTGCTGGTGCCTCTAAGTGGATTTGTCAGGGTTGTCTTTTGATGTCCGCCTCAAAACAACAGTACCATAACATACTAGATTCCAGTTGCCCTTAAGGACTATATGGAACTATAATCAGTGGACTTATCTAAACCCATTTTGAAGCTGTGTGGATATTCATTCTTTTTGATAAGTTCCTGTGTCCCCACCCAAATCTCAACTTGAACTGTATCTCCCAGAATTCCCACGTGTTGTGGGAGGGACCCAGGAGGAGGTAATTGAATCATGGGGGCTGGTCTTTCCCATGCTATTCTTGTGATAGTGAATAAGTCTCACGAGATCTAATGGGTTTATCAGGAGTTTCCGCTTTTGCTTCCTCCTCATTTTTCTCTTGCCGCCATCATGTAAGAAGCGCCTTTTGCCTCCTGCCACAATTCTGAGGCCTCCCCAGCCATGTGGAACTGTAAGTCCAATTAAACCTCTTTTTGTTCCCAGTTTCAGGTATGTCTTTATCAGCAGCATGAAAACAAACTAATACAGTAAATTGGTACCAGTAGAGTGAGGCATTGCTGAAAAGATACCTGAAAATGTGGAAGCGACTTTGGAACTGGGTAACAGGTAGAGGTTGGAACAGTTTGGAGGGCTCAGAAGAAGACAGGAAAATGTGGGAAAGTTTGGAGCCTCCTAGAGACCCGTTGAATGGCTTTGACAAAAATGCTGATAGTGATGTGAACCATAAGGTCCAGGCTAAGGTGGTCTCAGATGCAGATGAGGAACTTGTTGGGAACTGGAGCAAAGATGACTCTTGTTATGTTTTAGCAAAGAGACTGGAGGCATTTTGCCCCTGCCCTAGAGATTTGTGGAACTTTGAACTTGAGAGATATGATTTCGGATATCTGGCGGAAGAAATTTCTAAGCAGCAAAGCATTTAACAGGTGACTTGGGTGTGTTAAAAGTATTCCATTTTAAAAGGGAAACAGAGCATAAAAGTTCAGAAAATTTGCAGCCTGACAATGAAGTAGAAAAGACAAACCCATTTTTTGAAGAGACATTCAAGCTGGCTGCAGAACTTTGCATAAGTAGCAAAGAGCTTAATATTAATCCTCAAAACCATGGGGCAAATGTCTCCAGGCCATGTCAGAGACCTTTATAGCAGCCCCTCCCATCACAGGCCCAGAGGCCCAGGAGGAAAAAGTGGTTTTGTGGGCTAGGCCCAGGGTCCCCATGCTGTGTGCAGTCTAGGGACTTGGTGCCCTGTGTCCTAGCTGCTCCAGCCATGGCTGAAAGGGGCTAACATAGAGCTTGGGCTGTGGCTTCAGAGGGTGGAAGCCACAAGCCTTGGCAGCTTCCACATGGTGTTGAGCCTGTGGGTACACAGAAGTCAAGAATTAAGGTTTGGGAACCTCTGCCTAGATTTCAGAAGATGTATGGAAATGCCTGGATGCCCAAGCAAGTTTGCTGCAGAAGTGGGGCCCTCATGGAAAACCTCTGCTAGGGCAGTGCAGAAGGAAAATGTGGGGTCGGAGCCCCCACACAGAGTCCCTACTGGGGCACTGCCTAGTGGAGCTGTGAGAAGAGTGCCACCATTCTCCAGACCCCAGAATAGTAGATCCACTGGCAGCTGGCATTGTGTGCTTGGAAAAGCTGCAGACACTCAACACCAACCAATGAAAGCAGCCAGGATGGAGGCTGTACCCTGCAAAGCCACAGGGGCAGAGCTGCCCAAGACCATGGGAACCTACCTTTTGCATCAGTATGACCTGGATGTGAGAACTGCAGTCAAAGGAGATCATTTTGGAGCTTTAAAATTTGACTGCCCCACTGGATTTTGGACTTGCATGGATGCTGTAACTTGTTTTGGCCAATTTCTCCCATTTGGAATGGCTGTATTTACCCAATACCTGTACCCCCATTACATCCAGGAAATAACTAGCTTGCTTTCGATTTTATAAGTTCATAGGCAGAAGGGACTTGCCTTGTCTCAGATAAGACTTTGGACTGTGGACTTTTGGGTTAATGCTGAAATAAGTTAAGACTTTGAGGGACTGTTGGGAAGGCATGATTGGTTTTGAAATGTGAGGACATAGGGCCGGGCGCGGTGGCTCACGCTTGTAATCCCAGCACTTTGGGAGGCCGAGGCGGGTGGATCACGAGGTCAGGAAATCAAGACCACGGTGAAACCCCGTCTCTACTAAAAATACAAAAAATTAGCCAGGTGTGGTGGCGGGCGCCTGTAGTCCCAGCTACTCGGAGAGGCTGAGGCAGGAGAATGGCATGAACCCGGGAAGCGGAGCTTGCAGTGAGCCGAGATTGCGCCACTGCACTCCAGCCTGGGCGACAGAGCCAGACTCCGTCTCAAAAAAAAAAAAAAAAAAAAAAAAAAAGAAATGTGAGGACATGAGATCTGGAGGGGCCAGAGGCAGAATGATATGGTTTGGCTGTGTCCCCACCCAAATCTCAACTTGAATTTTACCTCCCAGAATTCCCACGTGTTGTGGGAGGGACCCAGGGGGAGGTAATTGAATCATGGGGGCCGGTCTTTCCCATGCTATTGTCTTGATAGTGAATAAGTCTCATGAGATCTGATGGGTTTATCAGGAGTTTCCACTTTTGCTTCCTCCTCATTTTTCTCTTGCCGCCACCATGTAAGAAGTGCCTTTTGCTTCCTGCCATGATTCTGAGGCCTCCCCAGGCATGTGGAACTGTAAATCCAATTAAACCTCTTTTTGTTCCCAGTTTCAGGTTTGTCTTTATCAGCGTCATGAAAATGAATGAATACAGACTTTTGACAAATACTTCTTCTGTCTTTCTGGGTAGTGGAAATATTATAACAGCAAATAAAACATGTTTCCTGGCTATGAACAATTCTCAGTCCAGGAGGAGCAACACCCAGGCAAATAAATAAGTAAAGAATATGATAAATGCTAAAATACAGCTACATATCAGGTGCTAACTGGCTCCTTGGGAAATTGGATAAGGTGTCATGGGTGTGGTGACATTAAACCTAGGTCGTCTTTGTTTTTGTTTTTGTTTGAGACAGATGTGACTCTGTCACCCAGGATGGAGTGCAGTGGTACAATCACAGCTCACTGCAACCTCCACCTCCCCATCTGAAACAATCCTCCTGCCTCAGCCTCCCGAGCAGCTGGGGCTACAGGTGCATGCCGCCACACCTGGCTAATTTTTGTATTTTTGGCAGAGATGGGGTTTTGCCATTTTGCCCAGGCTGGTCTTGAACTCCTAAGCTCAAGCCATCCATCTGCCTTGGCCTCCCAAGTGCTGGGATTACAGGCATGAGCCACTGCGCCTGGCCGTAACCTAGGTTTTAAAGGATGTGTAGTTTACTAGGCAGAAAATATGGTAGAGGTACATTTTAGACAGAAAGCTTACGCCAAAGCAAAGGGTGTGAAAGAGCCCAATATGTTGGGGGATATTGAGTAGGAAAGCGTGGCTGTATGTGTAAGTTTGTAGAGAAGAGTGAGTGGCGAGATGGCTGGAAGGAGAGGTTGGTACCAAGCCGTGAAAGGATTTATGTGTCTGCATGTGAAGTTTTGCTTCTTCCTAGTAATGGTGAGTCAGCAGCAACACCTTTTTTTTTTTTTTTTTTTAATGTAGATATGGTGTCTCACTATGTTGATCAGACTGATCTCAAACTCCTGTCCTTAAGTGATCCCCCCACCTCAGCCTCCCAAAGTGCTGGGATTACAGGTGTGAGTCATTGTGCCTTGCCTAGCAACACTTTTTAAGTAAGGAAGTAACATGGTCAAATTTGAACTTTAGAATAACATACTCTTGTGACAATGTAGAGGATGATTCGGGGGAGAAAGAAAAAATAGACACGGAGATTCCAGCTTCTTGTCCTAAGCTTCTGAAATTTGGGAACTCCCAGTTCATATGTTAAATTTGATATCTAGCACATTCTCTCTCATCCTTCTGAACTAATTCTGTTATGTACACGAAGCATTCTCTCTGAACACTTTGTTGTTAGTTGCTTTTTTCCTGGAAATTTGTTTGTTTGAGACAGGGTCTCACTCTGTTACCCAGGCTGAAATGCAGTGGCATGATCATGGCTCACTGCAGCCTTGAACTCTTGGGCTCAAGTTATCCTCCCGTCTCAGCCTCCCAAGTATCTGGGATTTTGGCGTGTGTCATCATACCTGGCTAGTTTTTAACTTATTTTAATTATTTATTTTTAAAAATATTTTTTGTAGAGATGGGTCTCACTATGTTGTCCAGGCTGGTCTCAAACTCCTGGGCTAAAGCAATCCTCTTGCCTTGGCCTCCCAAAGTCCTGGGACTATAGGCATGAGCCACCATGCCTAGTCTGGGCACTTTTTTTTTTTTGAGACAGAGTCTTGCTCTGTCGCCCAGGCTGGAGTGCAGTGGCACGATCTCAGCTCACTGCAGCCTCTGCCTCCCAGGTTCAATCGATTCTCGTGCCTCAGCCTCCCAAATAGCTTGGATTACAGGTGCCCACCACCACACCTGGCTAATTTTTGTATTTTTAGTAGAGACAGGGTTTCACCATGCTGGCCAGGCTGGTCTTGAACTCCTGACCTCAGGTGATCTGCCCACCTCGGCCTCCCGAAGTGCTGGGATTACAGGCGTGAGCCACTGCGCCCGGCCAGTCTGGGCATTTTATACATGGTTATTTAGGTGTAGGAAGGATTTGCCAGTGCTTTCTGACTGACTTTTAATGTCTTTCTCAATGATGTCTTTTGTTTTTCTGGCCATTTTGGGGTTTTTGGTTTTGGTTTTTTTTTTTTTTTTTTTTTTTTGAGATAGGGTCTCGCTCCAGGTTGGAGTGCAGTGGCATGATCACCCCAGGCTCAGCTGATCCTCTCACCTCAGCCTCCTGAGCAGCTGGGATTAAAGGCGTGAGCCACCACACTTGGCCACCTTTTTCTTTAATAAATATTTTTCATGAATTGATTGCCATGAGGTACCCATAAATCCTATTGATTGGTTCTTCTTTGTTTTCTAAACTTCTAATCTAGAGGGAAACAAATTCACTTAACAGACGTTTATTGTATAACTGATTTCTGCAGGCACTGCACATGGTCCCAGAAATTTAAAGATGAATGAAGACTGTCTCTGCCCTCATGGAACTCACAATCTAGTAGGAAGAATTTTTTAAAAAGACATAAATGGTTATAAAAGTGCATACTAGCCGGGCGTGGTGGCTCACGCCTGTAATCCCAGCACTTTGGGAGGCTGAGGCGGGCGGATCACCTGAGGTCAGGAGTTCGAGAGCAGCCTGACCAAAACGGAGAAACCCCGTCTCTACTAAAAATACAAAATCAGCCAGGTGCGGTGCGCATGGCTGTAATCCCAGCTACTTGGGATGCTGAGGCAGGAAAATCTCTTGAACCCGGGAGGCAGAGGTTGCAGTGAGCCGAGTCACGCCACTGCAGTCCGGCCTGGGTGAAAGAGCGAGTCTCTGTCTCAAAAAAAAAAAAAAAAAAAAAAGTCAAAGCAAAGTGAATGAAAAAAGAATAACAAATTATTTTGGGCTATCAACAATCAGTAAATCATCCCCCCCTTTCAAACTATATGAGTGTGCAATCTGCAACTCTTATTGCAGCATTTGAAAACATAGAATAACAAGAAAGTACAGTCCATAATTACCGTTGAACTTCAGTTCAATTTAAGCCATAGCCCCTTAACTAGTTTCTTATAATGCATTAGTTATTCTTAACTGCCCAAGAGTTTCTGAACATTTCTTTTCTTTACAAATTACTCCAAAGCTCTGGTCTATTGGCTTTTGGCAGTACAAAATGACCTTCTATAAATAGCATTTTTAATTGAAACATATGAATCCCAGACAGTGGCATCACACTTAGTTTCTGCTGTGCTCTTGTGGAAGGTAAGTCTTTCATGCAGAGCCTAATAGCTCAGCATGAATTTCATGACCTGCATTTCTTAGTGGCTACTTTGCCTTTAGCATCTTTTCTGCTTGATGAGTTGATAAAAGCTTGTCCTAGTTTCTTGAACCTGTTTTATAGCAATAATTCAGCCTGCATTTATTCTTTCCTTATTGCTTCCTTGAAGTTTAAAACTGTTTAGTGTATTCATCGTTTCTTTTTCTATAGTCTTCAATTATAGGGAGGATTTTCTTCCCTATCAATCCCTTAATAGGTCTTCTGCAGAGCCAGAGATATCTATTAATTTTCTCATTATAAAATCAGAAATTATAATCTGATAAACTGATGTCTCAGCTGGGTGTGGTGGCTCATGCACTTTGGGAGACTGAGGCAGGAGGATCGCTTGAGCTCAGGAATTCGAAACCAGCCTGGGGAACCTAGCAAGACCTTGTCTCTACAAAATTAAAAATATTATCTGGATGTGGTGGCGTGCACCAGTGATCCCAGCTACTCAGGAGGCTGAGGTGGGAGGATTACTTGAGCCCAAGAATTCCAGGCTACAGTGAGTTGTGATTGCACCATTGCACTCCAGCCTGGGTGACAAAGGGAGACCTTATATATATTTAAAAAAAAAAAAAAAAGGCTGGGTGCAGTGGCTCACACCTGTAATCCCAGCACTTTGGGAGACTGAGGCGGGTGGATCACTTGAAGACAGGGATTCGAGACCAGCCTGGCCAACATGGCGAAACCCTGTCTCTACTAAAAATACAAAAATTAGCTGGGCGTGGTGGCACACACCTGTAGTCCCAACTACTCGGGAGGCTGAGACAAGAAAATGGCTTGAACCTGGCACACAGAGGTTGCAGTAAGCAGAGATTGCGCCATTGCACTCCTTTCTGGATGATGGAGTGAGACTCTGTCTCAAAAAACAAACAAACAAAAACAAAAACCATCTCAATATATTCCTTCTCTTGTTTTTTTCTTATGGTTCTGAATTTGATGTTTACATTCCTCATGCTGTGGTACTGCCTTTAACATCCGATGCTCTATTTTTCATCAATATCATATCACTTGTCTCTCGCCTCTTTTCAGGATTGTGGAGTTGTCTTCTGACTTACTGATTTACCTGGGTGATTTTTTTTTTGGTAAATTTTTAAGAAGTATATTTTGATAAGTTAAGAACCTGGAAAGTCAATTTAAATCAAAGGCTGACATTTTTTTTCCTTTCTTTCACATTCAAGTCACAAAAAATACACTTGATTTTAACAACTCATATATTTCCACTCTTCTTAAGACTGATGTAGTGTATGTTTCATTGAAAAATTTCACCAATAACCAATGTGTTTCAAAAATCTATTATCATGTAATCTGTGACAGAAGAGAAATCTAGCAGTGGCTTCTTTTTGGGAAAAACAAACACTGTCTGGAAGGTCATCACATGTGCTTAAAAAATTTTAAAGATTTTCATGCCACTCATTTATTATTTGTTTTCAGGTTATAATACATGCCTATTATAGAAAAATTTAAGACTATAGAAAAAGATAAAGAAGAAAAATGTAAACAGTCAGTAATTCCACTACCAGTAAGGCCACCTGTTATTGCAGTGAAACTTCAAATTTTTGTGAAGCCTCACTCTAGCAACCTCCTACTTTTCTAAGTCCTCCTCCTCAATAGACCGTTAGGACATTCAGAGTGGAAGACTGACTTTGAACACAGGGGTCCTTCGGATTTTTATGGAAGGGATGGAACTGTAGGAAAAACCTACAAATTGCTCCAGAGATGACATCTTGTTCTTATTTAGCCTTCTTTGAGTCATTAACAGTCGGGCGCCACTGGTGCCGAAACTTATCATTATTATAACCACAAATGGGTTAATGCCCAAACAAAGCTATATTCTTGGGGCTGGTTCCCAGCTCCACCACACAGACCCCAGCAGCCAGCACCCGCCAAGTCCCATGATAATGCTCCACAAATAAGACGATGTCAAATGTTCAGCCTGGACTCAACATTATCTTCTTCTATCTGGGAGCTTCCAGTTGCTAGCCGGGCAGAGCAAAAGGAAAAATAAATAAATAAAAGCCAGGTCAACAAACCCTAAAAAAAGAGACTGTGTGGTTTAGTGGTCAGACCACTGGCCTGGATGTCGGGCTAGCTGAGATCCAGTTCCAGCTCTACCACTATGTGGCTGCATGATGCCAGACAGGTCACTAGACAAGTCACTGTTGTGACTTGTGCCTCAGTTTCCCTAGTTAGAAAAGGGAAAAGTGCCCTAGAAAGGTGGTTTTTTGAGACAGAGTCTGGCTGTGTCACCCAGGCTGGAGTGCAGTGGCGCGATCTTGGCTCACTGCAACCTCTGCCTCCCGGGTTCAAGTGATTCTTCTGCCTCAGCCTCCTGAGTAGCTGGGATTACAGGCATGCACCACCATGCCTGGCTAATTTTTGTATTTTTAGTAGAGACGGGGTTTCTCCATATTGGCCAGGCTGGTCTCGAACTCCTGACCTCGTGATCTGCCCACCTTAGCAGAAAGTTTTTATGAGAACAAATAAGATTATTTGCAAATAGCTACAAGTTGCTTGGGAATAAAGTAAAATTATCACTCTTAATAATTACTATGGTATTACCTTATTAATAAAATAGTAAAAAGCCACGGTTATGGAACATATGAACCTCCTATAACCTCAAGCTAGATGGGGGAAGCAGATAAGAAGGCAGTTAAAAAAAAAATCAGATTTGCTGGACTTCACACCAAATACCGAATTAGTAAATTTGCCTCAAGACATTAAGCCCTGCTCCTACTTTGGCTCTGTCCTTTTATCCTCACCACATCCAAACTTAGAGTGACTCACAGGAGCCTAGAATTGAGACACATATACAATTTTAAGGGAAAGCAAGAATTAGGAGGTTTGAGGCTCCTTGCTAGAGGAGGCTAAGAATAGGCCACTCGGAGCACAAAGAGAAGAACCTCCTCTTTCCTTTTCCTCCCAGTGTAGGTGGTCTACTGGTTTCCCAGTCATTCCTTTGATAGCTTGATTTTGTTTTCTTTGTCTCTTTTTCACAAACCTCACCTTGTTGGAGGGGGAGGGCACTAAAAAAGTGAGGACAGAGTGGCTTTTTCTGCTATGTCTGAACTGTGTCGAGTGCTACAGATCTCTGACCTGTTGTCAGGAGTGGAGAGGGGCAAAAAGAAATATTTAGGAACTTGAAAACCAGTGAATATTCTCTTAAAGGAGAAGTGAGCAATTGGGCATATGGGGAAAAAAATCTAATTGGTGTCCTCGTTTCTGCAGCCCCTCCCCCTCAAGAAGAGCAATGTCTTGGTAGGAAAAAGGAAAGACACCTGGGAAAGGTACCAAATAGTAAGGGCTAGGAATAGAAAGAAGAACGAAAGATAAAAAGGAATTGAGGCCGGGCGCAGTGGCTCACGCCTGTAATCCCAGCACTTTGGGAGGCCTGAGGCAGGCGGATCACCTGAGGTCAAGAGTTCGCAGACCAGCCTGGCCAACATGGTGAAACCCCATATCTACTAAAAACACAAAAAATTAGCCGGGCGTAGTGGCGGGCGCCTGTAATCCCAGCTACTTGGGAGGCTGAGGCAGGAGAATCGCTTGAACCCGGGAGGCGCTGGTTGCAATGAACCGAGATCACGCTACTGCACTCCAGCCTGGACGACTGAGTGAGAATTGAGAAGAAATGGCAGATACCTCAGAGGACTTAATGAGTATCTTTTGTGTGTCCAGCCGTCATAGGCAGAAAAGACACATCCCTAAGCTCTAGAAGCAGCCAAGGTATATGCATACGTAAGCACTTTGTAGCAATTTAAGATAGTAAATACCAAAGAGATAAAAATAGTTAATGGGATACTAAGTGTTTATGGGGGCCAAAGGGCAGGGGCTATTACTGAGTTAGGATAAACAGTGTATAAAAGCAGGGATAGTTACGAAATTCAGAAACTGCGTATATGGGCGGCTGACAGTAATTCTTCGACACTGGGAAACATAACGGATTCAAAAGAATTCTTCATCTCAAATTCCTCTAAAACTAAGTCTTCAAGAATGGGAGTCCAAAGAAACCTAGACCATCGTGAAGCGACTGCCCCCGGAACTTGAGTGGCCAGCTCCACTTTGCGACACGGAGACTGTTTGTGTGACACCTCCTCCAGCTCCCGTCCCCCTTCCGCCGCGTGGGTGCCATGGCAACGGAGAGAGACTGCAACCTGGGTTCCGGAAGCCGGAGAGCTGGAGCTTTGAAGCCACCCCGGTCAAAGGATGCTGAGTCCGGAGCGCCTAGCCCTACCGGACTACGAGTATCTGGGTAGGAACCCCCTTTAACTTTGGGGAGGGAAAGACGTGCAGACGAATTAGGCCAGGGTGTGGGAGGAGGCGGGGGCGGGGGCGGGGTCTGAGTGGGATCGGGTCCGGGTGGTCTGGGGAGGGGCGGAGAGGCGGGGGTTCCAGGGCCTACCTGTAAGGCCGAGCAGGAAGGAAAAAAGCACCTGGGAAGTAAAGAATGTTTGGAGTTGCGGATTTGGGGCCCTTGTTGGGGTATTATTGCTATGCTGGTAGTGAAGTAAGAATAACCTTGGAACATCAAGTGCCAGATCAGTCACTCTCTGAATAACTGTCTTACCGTTATAGCGGCAGCGAACATTTCGAGCTTTTCTTTTTCATTAGGCACTGTGCTAAGCATTTTTCATGCATCATTCTTCATTTGAATTTCTCAACAGCCCTAGGAGGAATTACCGTGTTTTCTTCCAGTTTTGCAGGTGGAGAAACGGGCTGAAGAGATAACTTGCGTAAGTTAGGCCACACAGCTAGAAAATGGCAGTGCTAGGATCAGAACCGGATTTGCCCACTCCAACAGAACTTGAGATATTGACTTAGCTCTTGAGCTAAGACTGTATATGTAGTACTTTGTTGAGCATCTTTAGTGTATAAGGCATTTAATGAATGAAAAAAGGCACACACAAGCAAAGATGTGTACACACACACACACACATATGCACACAATACACATTTTATTTTGTTTTAGAGACGGAGTCTTGCTCCGTCGCCCAGGCTGGAGTGCAGTGGCGCGATCTTGGCTCACTGCAAGCTCCGCCTCCCGGGTAGCTGGGACTACAGGCGCCCGCCACTTCGCCAGGCTAATTTTTTGTATATTTAATAGAGACGGGGTTTCACCGTGTTAACCAGGATGGTCTCGATCTCCTGACCTCGTGATCCGCCCGCCTCAGCCTCCCCAAGTGCTGGGATTACAGGCGTGAGCCACCGCGCCCGGCCACAATACACATTTTAAATAATTCATAGACTTTTATTTTTTTAAAGAAGTTCTGTTTTGTTTTGTTTTTTGAGACAGAGTTTCTCTCCTGTTGCCCAGGCTGGAGTACACTGCAACCTCCACCTCCCGGGTTCAAGTGATTCTCCTGCCTCAGCCTCCCGAGTAGTTGAGATTACAGGCATGCGCCACCATGCCCGGCTAATTTTATATTTTTAGTAGAGACAGGTTTCTCCATGTTGGTCAGGCTGGTCTCGAACTCCTGACCTTAGGTGATCCACCCACCTCGGCCTCCCAAACTGCTGGGATTACAGGCGTGAGCCACCGTGCCTGACCAACATCTTTTTAAATGAAAAACAATTCTGGTTTACATTTTGTTTAACTTATTTTAAAAATTAATTTTAAAATATTTTTTAAGGTTGGTAATATGGAAACTTGATTCAAAATATTTTTTAGGCCTGGCGTGGTGGCTCATGCCTGTAATCCCAATACTTTGGGAGGCTGAGGTAGGAGGATTGCTTGAGGTCAGCCTGGATGATACAGTGAGACCCTGCCTCTAAAATGCATAGATAGAGAGAGAGAGAGAGAGAGAGAGAGAGAGAGAGAGAGATAGATAGATAGATAGATAGATGTTTATAGTGAAAAGCCTCCTACCCCTTTGCCTCCATCTGCCCAGTTTCCATCCATCCTCAGCCTCCCACAAGTAACCACTATTATTGTTTTCCTGTGTATCTTTCCAGAGTTTATTATATACATAAAGGAGTATACAGTGCATACTTTTTCATTTAATACATCTTGAAGTGATTTCCCTTTCTTTTTCTTTTTTCTTTTCTTTCTTTCTTGAGACAGAGTCTCACTCTGTCACCCAGGCTGGAGTGCAGTGGCACCATCTCGGCTCACTGCAACCTCCACTTCCTGGGTTCAAGCTATTCTCCTGCCCCAGCCTCTCAAGTAGCTGGAACTGCAGGCACGAGCCACCACACCTGGCTAAGTTTTTGTATTTTTGGTAGAGATGGGGTTTCTCCATGTTGCCCAGGCTGCTTTTGAACTTCCTGAGCTCAAGTGATCCACCCACCTTGGCTTCCCAAAGTGCTGGGTATAGGCGTGAGCCACCGCGCCTGGCCTCGAAGTAATTTCTCAGTCAGTAGGGAGCTTCTTTGTTCTTCATGAAATTCATTTTTAGCTATATAGTATTTAAATAATTTATTTAACCAGTCCTGCATTGGTAAACAAGTTGTTTTTAGCCTTCTGCTGTTACTAAGAATGCTGCAATGAATAACCTGCAGTTTTGTTCCTTTGCAAGTGTATCTGCAAGAATAAGTTCCACAAAGTGGAATTGGTGGATTAAGGGCATATGCACTGAAGTATTGATAGATATTGTCAGATTGCCCTTCATAGGCGTTGTACCATTTTGCCACCAGCAATGAAAGAGAATGCCTGTTTCTCCACTGTCCTGACAACAAAATACATCAAACTTGGATTTTTTTCAATCTAAGTGACAGATAGTCTCAGAGTAGATTTAATATGCATTTTTAAATGAAGTTGAGTGCCTTTTTACCAAGTTTAAGGGCTGATTGGTCTTTGAAAGCTCTATATACACACATATATACATGAACATATATATAGACATATATATAGAGAGAGCTTAAGACAGTGACCACATCTATTAATCAGCTAAAAGGGGAATATCACAGACAGTTTTGTATCTAATGAATAACAATATCAATGTCAAGCAATGCCTAGACTTTTTCCAAAGATTTTTTGTATTTTATTACCCAGTACTCAATGAATATATAAAATATTTGAAAAGGCTAGTTCATTGTTCAGTTCCTTGGGTGTTTGCTGTTTGAATTTTATGTCTCAAAGGCTTGGCATATTTGGTATATTGGTGCTTTGGTGAATAGAAGTTGGTGGTCTCTTCATAAATGGCTTTTTCAGGAAGGCCAATTCAGTGGCAGTGTTGAGAATGAATTTACAAACAGAATCAGAGTCTCAGGTTGGTTGAAAAATCTTCAATGTTTGTGAAGCCCAACCAACCACCTAATAATTGAATCCTATACAAATGTTTCTTCATGCTTTGTTGCATATTTAAGTGTCTTAATTCCTTGTCCTAACCACTAACTAGACATTCATGCTGCCCTCAGCATGGTCACACCCCTCACTGGCTTCTCCTGGTTCATCAAACTATATCACTCTGCTGAAATGCGTTTGTCTTTAGTTGAGAACTATCCCTGCCTATTACAGTTTGTCTCTCTTAGAGGCATGCTGCTTTGACCTATTCACTCTCAATCTTTTTTTTTTCTTTTTTCTTTTTTTTTTGAGACGGAGTCTCACTCTGTCATCCAGGCTGGAGTGTAATGGTGCGATCTTGGCTCACTCCAACCTCCGCCTCCAGGTTTCAAGTGATTCTCGTGCCTCAGCCTCCCAAGTAGCTGGGATTACAGGTGCCTGCCACCATGCCCAGCTAATTTTTGTATTTTTAGTAGAGACAGAGTTTCACCAGGTTTGCCAGGCTGGTCTCGAACTCCTGACCTCAGGTGATCCACCTGCCTCAGCCTCCCAAAGTGCTGGGATTACAGGTGTGAGCCACCACACCTGGCCAACCTATTCACCCTCAAACTAATGACCGTTTAAAACCACTCCCTAGGGAATAGATTAATACAATATTTCCTGATTTAAATTTTTAAATACCTGTGGTTTTTCCATTTGTTTTTGTTTTTATACATTATAAAGTTACTTGCATGTGTAAGCCTAAAGAAGACTATACTTATAGAGAAGACAAAACTGCAGACTGGAAGGCCCTAGGCATTCATTGAAACCTAAAAGCTAAAGTTGAGTTCCCCTTGGTTAGCGTATCTGGAGACCTCTCTTTAGGATTATGGTGTAAATTACAGGGATACCTATCCAAAGAATATCTAGAGATACCCCTGCTAGCTAGGGATTGTATTTACCTTTCTGATTATTAGCGAAGAAGTCAATCTTTTATCACATTGGGTAAACTGATCCTTTCCCCACTGACTTTGTAGATTAGGAACCTGTAATCATGGCCTTGCATGGCTTAAGATCTTAAGATCATCACTAAAGAATAGCTTAATGACGTTCATGTCTGCAGTCATCAGAATGTAGTGATAAAAATTGTGTTAGTGCCTAGGCCTGAAGAGAGAAGGAGAGTCTGGTAAGGAGATGAAATAAGTATAGACCCTCTCTGTAGGACCCGCAAAATGTTTCCAGCCTTACGAAACCTACTTAGTGGAAGCTTCTGCCAGAGGCTGGAGGTGTGTCTGTGTATCTGGTTGGGTGTGGCGAGCTCTCTTGAGCCAAAGGGCAGCATGTTCTGGTCCCAGGTTTGCCAAACATACCACCTACGTGCTGACCTGAGTATAAGCATGAGGACGTGAGGTTTATTTTTTACTGCACCTAATTTGGTGAGGTGCATGCTTTCACTCACGCTCCAAGTTGTCTCTTCTTTTCCATGGAACCTGTTTATTCTCACTACGGTTGATAGTGGGTTAGTATAATAGATAACTCTAGAAATCAAAGATGGCCTTTCTCCTTTGGGGACTAGACATTTAGAAGAATCACAATAAATTAGGTAGTTTTTTTTTAAGCTATAGTTTTTGAACTCTTCCTATATGCCTGGCACTGTGGTTTGTCTCATTTAATTTTCACAACTACCATATGAAGTGGGTACTCTTACTGGTCCCAATTAGTAGTTATTAATATCATCTTCTCATTTTATAAATAAGGAAGCTGAGGTTTAGAAAGGCTAATTGATTTGCACAAGGTCACGCAGGCAACGATGCATAGTAAACGGGGTCAAACCCAGGTTTGTCATATTCCACAGCTTGTGTTTTTTCCTCTTCACTAAAAAAATAAAAACAAACCAAAAAACCCCGATTGGTTCAAAGGGCAGTAATTCTTGCTTCCTTATTAAGGATGAGGCTCTTGCAAATAAATTTCTTGGGAACAAGAATTGTATTTTCCTCATCATTGTCAACCTTCTATCACTGTCTACCTTCTATCACTGTCTACCTTCTATCACTGTCAACCTTCTATCACTGTCTACCTTCTATCACTGTCTACCTTCTATCACTGTCTACCTTCTATCACTGTCTACCTTCTGTCACTGTCTACCTTCTATCACTGTCTACCTTCTATCACTGTCTACCTTCTGTCACTGTCAACCTTCTGTCACTGTCTACCTTCTGTCACTGTCTACCTTCTATCACTGTCTACCTTCTATCACTGTCAACCTTCTGTCACTGTCTACCTTCTGTCACTGTCTACCTTCTATCACTGTCAACCTTCTGTCACTGTCTACCTTCTGTCACTGTCTACCTTCTATCACTGTCTACCTTCTGTCACTGTCAACCTTCTGTCACTGTCTACCTTCTGTCACTGTCTACCTTCTGTCACTGTCTACCTTCTATCACTGTCAACCTTCTGTCACTGTCTACCTTCTATCACTGTCTACCTTCTATCACTGTCAACCTTCTGTCACTGTCTACCTTCTGTCACTGTCTACCTTCTATCACTGTCTACCTTCTATCACTGTCTACCTTCTGTCACTGTCAACCTTCTGTCACTGTCTACCTTCTGTCACTGTCTACCTTCTATCACTGTCTACCTTCTATCACTGTCAACCTTCTGTCACTGTCTACCTTCTATCACTGTCTACCTTCTATCACTGTCTACCTTCTATCACTGTCTACCTTCTGTCACTGTCAACCTTCTGTCACTGTCTACCTTCTGTCACTGTCTACCTTCTGTCACTGTCTACCTTCTGTCACTGTCTACCTTCTATCACTGCTCACCTTCAGTCACTGTCAACCTTCTGTCACTGTCTACCTTCTGTCACTGGGTTCACCTTCTATCACTGTCTACCTTCTATCACTGTCAACCTTCTGTCACTGTCTACCTTCTGTCACTGTCTACCTTCTGTCACTGTCTACCTTCTGTCACTGTCTACCTTCTATCACTGTCTACCTTCTATCACTGTCAACCTTCTGTCACTGTCTACCTTCTGTCACTGTCTACCTTCTGTCACTGTCTACCTTCTGTCACTGTCTACCTTCTATCACTGTCTACCTTCTATCACTGTCTACCTTCTGTCACTGTCAACCTTCTGTCACTGTCTACCTTCTGTCACTGTCTACCTTCTGTCACTGTCAACCTTCTGTCACTGTCAACCTTCTATCACTGTCTACCTTCTGTCACTGTGTACCTTCTGTCACTGTCAACCTTCTGTCACTGTCTACCTTCTGTCACTGTCTACCTTCTGTCACTGTCTACCTTCTGTCACTGTCAACCTTCTGTCACTGTCTACCTTCTGTCACTGTCTACCTTCTGTCACTGTCTACCTTCTGTCACTGTCTACCTTCTATCACCGGGTTCACCTTCTATCACTGTCTACCTTCTATCACTGTCTACCTTCTATCACTGTCAACCTTCTATCACTGTCTACCTTCTATCACTGTCTACCTTCTATCACTGTCTACCTTCTATCACTGTCTACCTTCTATCACTGTCTACCTTCTATCATTGTCTACCTTCTATCATTGTCAACCTTCTATCACTGTATACTCTCCTACACTTAATTCATATGTATATGTGAAATGGAATATGAATAATCTGACCTTAGAGTACCCCAAACATGAGTAGCTAACAAAAGCGACCAAGACTTATTAAGAACTTACTCTGTACCAGGTACCATTTTAAATGCTTTACATATATTTATGTATATGAAGATAGTTTCAGTTGTTATCTCCATTCAGCAGATGAGGAAGCTACACACAAAGATACCAAATAACAAGTTAGTAAGTGGTGGATCCAGAATTCTAACCCAGCAGTCTAATTGAAGTCCACATGGGTAAACTCTATGCTATAAATACTTTGAGCAACTCCTAAAGTGGGGCTCCAACTATTGTGTAGACCTATACGTGGATCCCGGAGTAAGGTCAAGTGATTCCAGTGTCTTCATTTAACATTTCTGCCATGAGGAGGCATCCGAGGAATGAGGATGGATCAGGGAATGGCAAAATTCCAATTTCTTCTTGCCACTGGACTCATCTCTCAGAGGCAGGCAGTGAGGAAGATAACTTCTACCATTTGGGAGAATTTTATTGACAATCATCTTTGTACTTTGGGTAGCTGTATGACCTAGAAGAAATCACTTAACCTCTCTGTGCCTTAGTTTCAACATCTCCAAAATGTGGGTAATAATAGCACAGTCATGGTGGCTTACACCTGTATTCCCAGCACTGTGGGAGGCCAAGGAGGGAGGATTGCTTGAGCCCAGGAGTTTGAGACCAACGGGACATAGTGAGACTTCGTCTCTACTAAAAATAAAAAAAAATTAGCTGGGTACGACAGCATGCACCTGTAGTCCCAGTTACTCGGAGGCGGAGGTGGGAGGATGGCTTGAGCCCAGGAGGTCAAGACTGCAGTGAGCTGTTTTCACGCCACTGCACTCCAGCCTGGGTGACAAAGTGAGGCCCTTTCTCAAAAAATTAAAAAAAGGCCAGGCATGGTGGCTTATGCCTATAATCCCAGCACTTTGGGAGGCCGAGGCGCGTGGATCACCTGAGGTCAGGAGTTCGAGACCAGCCTGGCCAAAATGGTGAAACCCTGTCTCTACTAAAAATGCAAAAATTAGCAGGGCGTGGGAGTGTGTTCCTGTAGTCCCAGCTACTCAGGAGGTTGAGACACGAGAATTGCTTGAACCCAGGAAGAGGAGGCTGCAGTGAGCTGAAATCTCACCACTGCACTCTAGCCTGGGTGACAGAGTGAGACTCCATCTCAAAAAAAAAAAAAAAAATTGTACTTGCCTCATACATGTAAGCATTTATCCTGTTAGAGCACCTGTGTAGGTGCTCAGTAAATATTAGCTGCTAGTGTTATTACCATATTTTTGTGCAAATACGTAAACATCAGGTGGCAACCACGAATGTGTGCCTCTCAGATCTCCTACACTGGGGAGGGGAGGGTAATTGACTCCCGACCCCAGCTCTGAATCTAACACCTTGTTCACACTGAGGTCACACTTTCCACAGACTGCTCCTAGTCAATGACTGGGCAGGACAGACCCACTTCTGTGAGATGTTTTACTCCTCTGGTGGGTGACTTTGGCATAAAGACTCTCACTGCACATTGCTAAGTCCCTCACTCCCTTCTCCCTCCTAAAGGAGGGATAATAATTAGGGTCCCTCCTAAAGGAGGGATAATAAATTAGGGTCACACCTGCATTTGATCTCTTAGCTCTCCCAGACTCCTCCGGCTTCCTTCCCACTTTCTGTCATGGGCGTTTCCCCCAGTACATCTCTCGCATGTCTGATCCTGTTTTGGTGTCTGCTTTTCACAGTATCTGAGCTAAGACAACATCTAACAGTAACTGATATAGTCTCTTCCAGCCATGAGGTTAATACAATTTCTTTAGGCCTTGGCAAAGGTTCTGACATAGGACCCCTTCTATGTGGAATATAAGTGTTGCTAATCTTAATTTTTTTTGTATTTGCTGATACCACAGCATGTGATAGTTACTTTCTGACTGCCAGACACATTCTATTTTTTTATTTTGAATGAATCCTGATAAACTTATTTTTATTTGAATATAACTAATGAGCCTTCCAAACCCAATTCTATGCTAGGAAATATTGCTGTTTACAGTAAGTTAGCAGAAATTCTCTTAGGGCCTGAAAGTGTTTGGTTGCTGCAGAAAGGAAATGAAATAAAATAGGTGTTACACTGACTTCCTAAATCTTTGGAAACTAGGTTTATAATACATAAAACTGGTCACTTTGAAATGATTATGGGCCAGGTGCGGTGGCTCATGCCTGTAATCCCAGCATTTTGGAAGGCCGAGGCGGGCAGATCACTTGAGGTCAGGAGTTCAAGACCAGCTTGGCCAACATGGCAAAACTCTGTCTCTACTAAAAATATGAAAAATAGCCGGGCATGATGGTGCGTACCTGGAGTCCCAGCTACTTGGGAGGCTGAGGCATGAGAATCGCTTGAACCTGGGAAGCAGAGGTTGCAGTGCGCCCAGATCACGCCAGTGCACTCCAGCCTGGGCAACAGAGCAAGACTCTGTCTCAAAATAATAATAAATAAATAAATAAAATAATTATGAACATGTCCACAAAGTCACCTCTTTCTTTCCTTTTTCCTCCCCCTACCCTTCTCCTTCCTTTTCTTCCTCCCTGAATACCTTCTCTATATAAAGCCAGGCATGAATATTATCAATATAAAGCATCCCTCCCCACAGGAAACTTAGACAGTAGATGGGAGACGGGACATATTCATAAATGACCATAACATAAAAGGACAGTATAATAAGTAGAGAGTATGTGAGCTATATGGTTCTAGAGCCAGCAGCCGTCTTGGCCTTTTCCCAGTTTGGTCAGCAGCTTCTCAGTCATCGAAAAGACAGCAGTTCCCTTGGTAGCCTAGTTCTGGAATGGGCCTTTTGGGAGTTGTTCCTGGAAGGTCAATCTAGATTTTTTTCCTTTTCCAAAGATTCTGTAACCTATTTAATACATGTAATAAATAAATATCTTTTTGTTGGGGAGAAAAAAGAGCCAGTAAGTTCTAAGGCATGTTGTTCCCAACCCTTGCCTACCCCCATTTCTCCAAAGTAAATTGCAGAGTGAAGTCAGTGTTATTCTGGGGTTTTAAGATAGCTTTAAAAATTTTGACTTTGTTTATCGTTTATATATTCAAGTAATGTTAAAATCTTTATTCCAAATGCTATTCAGAAGTTGGGGATTACTTTTATTTGCACAAATGCAATATGTGCTAAATGAATAATTCTAGGAGGCCGAGTAGATAAATTGAAGTTTTAAAAATAATAGAGCAGGCTGGGCGCGGTGGCTCACGCCTGTAATCCCAGCACTTTGGGAGGCCGAGGCGGGTGGATCACGAGGTCAGGAGATCGAGACCATCCTGGCTAACACAGTGAAACCCTGTCTCTACTAAAAATACAAAAAAATTAGTCGGGCGTGGTGGCGGGCGCCTGTAGTCCCAGCTACTCGCGAGGCTGAGGCAGGAGAATGGCGTGAACCGGGGAGGCTGGGCTTGCAGTGAGCCGAGATCAGGCCACTGCACTCCAGCCTGGGCGACAGAGCGAGACTCCGTGTCAAAAAAAAATAATAATAATAATAGTAGAGCAGAAGAGACATGATCCATTATCCTATTTCTGGTTCATCATCCTATTTATGTCCTTCATAGCACTTATCAGAGTTATTTTGTGTACCTACTTGTATACTTGGTTATTGTCTGTTTCTTATTAGAATGTGAGCCATGAGGGCAGGCCTTTTCTAAAATCTAGCACAATGCTTGGCCCAAATGAAGTGCTCAATTGTTGAATGAATGGTCTACTTTAAGTAACAGAATAAATTTTAAAATAAATGGGAGAAAGGAATCCAGTTCAACAAATAGTTACTGAATTCCTAACATGTGAGAGAAACTATGTTTTTCCCCCCTTCCATGAATGAAAAAGGATGACTGATTAAATATGCTCTAGATCTTTTTGGTTTTAACTCTGATCATACCTAAGGTTAATTTCTTGGTTGATACCATAGTTTCTGTGTTTGGGTTACATAACACTACAATTTAATCCATTTTGTAAAACCAGTATTTTAAAAAGGAAGGAGATTTTCTACAATTTTGGAGCATCTCAATGAGATCCTGTCCTTTAGTTGGACAGAGTGATATGCTTTGATTAAGACTGGAATTACCCTTGTAAACTAATCCCTGGGTACTCTTTCTGTGTTGGGATCACCCTTACACTACTTCCCTAGGGGCCTTAGGAAATAGCTCATTCTATGATTGGAATTTCAAGTCAAAACACATTTATCTGAGCAGAATTTTAATGATTTATCAAAGAGAGGAGGGATTTTCCCAAACACATCTGAACTTACAAATTACTGATCCCACTAGCTATGTTTTTTCTTAAGCACCTTTCTTTAAACAAAGCAATTACTGCTGAAATCATCAAATGTATTTTTTTCATGGAAAGCTTTTGACTAAGTTTTGTTTGATTAGCAGGAACCTAGTAAAAGTAAATATTGTTTGAGACGCCACTTTCAGAGCCTGTTCTTTTTCTTCATTCAATTAGCTTTTAAAGCACTATTGTTTGGAGAAAGTAAGAGCCTTTTTTCCAGCTGTCCTATTGTGTAACTCAAGGTCTCGTTAATACTATTATCTAGCCCCGAGATTACAGGTAATTGTGATAAAACACAGGCTTCAGTTTCTGTAATCTCAAACAGAAATCTGCTTGTGCCTCAGGACTTCATATCAGGTGTTTTTTAAATTCAGACTTCTCTCACCTGGGACAGTCCCATTGGCCCAAAGTAAACAGAGGCATCTGGCAGGGATAGAGCTGCATTAGGGCCCATTGCCACTTTTTTTTTTTCCCTTTAAATTAATGTGGCAAAACTCCTCCTGTGGCCAACTTACAAAGACCTATTCTAAATGGGAAAATTCTATATTTTAAAATAGGCATGCTTGAAACAATAACACTTTTGAATGTAAGATATACGAAAGGCCACACGTCTTCGGCTTTGCTTGTCAAATGGAGAGGCTGCCAGAACCGGTCGGCTCCATGGTTCTCATGCCCCAAAGTCCTGCAAATTGACACGTAAGTAGGCAACACACAAAGAAGTTCAGCCCATGAGAAAGTGAGTTTGGGCGCTTGGGCTGGCCTCCTTTCTCTCTGTGTGGAGTTCTTTCCAGCTTTGCCTCTTCTGTCCCATCTTAGTTTTTCAGAAAGGAGAGATTAAATGTGTCTGTTTTTTCAGCATGTTAACTGCCTGGGCAACATGAGGCTAGCACTCAGGCCACTGTTCAGCCTGTCATATGGAAGGAATTGCCTTTCAAAGGAGATTATAATTGTGTATGTAGCCACACAAATGCACATTCTGCCTGGAGGAAAATGCACAGAAGAGGATGCCTTATGCTGCCACTCAGGTCTCTTTGTGGAAGGCTGCGTAAGAAGCACTTACATGGCATAGTCACCTCTTTTGGACTTAATGAGTCATCTTTTTGTGTGATGGCTACATAAAAAAAAAAAGGAAAGAAGAAATGTACTCTTCCCCAAGTGAGCTGCTTTTATTGGCCCTGCTGCTTTGTCTAAGACTTTTATATACTCCTCATGACATCGTTTACAATGCTAGTGCACAGACAGTAAACAAAAAATAATTTAGCTCTTGGGCACCTAGACGAAACTTAAGTAGTCCAATTTACAGAAATGATAACAATAAACTTCATAAACAGTGAACACATGAGCTTAAACAGCAAGCATGACTCCAGTCCTTTTTGGAATGCCATGCATTGAAAGATGGCCATAGAGAAAACTAGAAGCTCCACACGTCAGTTATGTGCAGTGAAGCCTTGAGCCCATGGTCTAGTGTTAATCTCAAGAGTACATTCTAGTTCGTGGATAAAATACAGGCTACCATGTGAGTAAGTCATTAAGCTCCTTGAGCCACAGCATTTCACCTATAAAAGTGGAAAAGGTAGTATTGTCACCTACCTCACAGGAATGAAAGGTGATTGAGAAGATAAACTTGTGGAGTTCCTTAGAGGGAAGGTATTTTGTAAATAGAAAACACTGTTATTATTCTCCTTGATCAAATTTCCCCAACAAATGGAGTTGATAAAAGCTACCTCACAGAGGGTTGAGAGGCTGAATTAATTAATATATGTCTAGTATCTTAAGAGTAAACTATTTAATGAAACCTAAAATTGATTGTCTTTCTTGATAGTCTGTGAACCACCAGACCTGCTGTTTAGAAACATGATTGTCTTTTAAAGTCTCACATATGCAGTCTTTGCCTTGTCTTCAAGGGTTGGCATGATGAAAAACAGTGAATGTACAGGCCAAAGACAGGTTAAGTCTTCAAGCAGAACAGCCTTGCCTTTTTCCTTTTCAAGGCTGTATTTACAAATAGCCTCTGGAGTCTTGCTAATCTTTGTTACCATGCCTGAACATAGGGACCGTTTTGACCTTTGTTCTTCCAATAAATATTTATTTTTGATATCATATTTCTAAATGAGAAACAAACTTAGAAGGAAAAGAAGTGGTTGAATTTGTCTCACATTATAAATTTTTTCTTATCTTTCCTAGGATGGTAAAGAGAGAATAACCATTTTTTTTATTTTTAAATTTTTTTAAATTTTTTTTGAGACAGAGTTTTGCTCCATCACCCAGGCTGGAGTGCAATGGCACAATCTCAGCTCACTGCAACCTCTGCCTCCTGGGTTCACGCAATCAATTCTCATGCCTCAGCCTCCCGAGTAGCTGGAATTATAGGTGCGTGCCACCATGCCTGGTTAATTTTTGTATTTTTAGTAGAGATGGGGGTTTCGCCATGTTGGCCAGGCTGGTCTCAAACTCCTGATCTCAAGTGATCTGCCCACCTCGGCCTCCCCAAATGCTGGGATTACAAGCATGAACCACCGTGCCTGGCCTGAAAATAACTATTAGTGAAGGACCTGACATCAGGCTCTCCAACTGGAAAGTTCTCAAACTTAGCCAAGTGATTAAAAACAGCTTTGGTTGTTCAGAATTTAATCTTTTGTTTTCAATTACAGTTAGTAGTATTTGGGTAACTTCATTTCCCAGATTTCATTTGCTGTTAGGTGACACAAAAAGGGGAGAGACTTTTTCTTTTCATTTTTTTTTTTTGAGACGGAGTCTCGCTGTGTCACCCAGGCTGGAGTGCAGTGGTGTGATCTCGGCTCACTGCAAGCTCCGCCTCCCAGGTTCACGCCATTCTCCTGCCTCAGCCTCCTGAGTAGCTGGGACTACAGGCGCCCGCCACCTCGCCCGGCTAATTTTTTGTATTTTTAGTAGAGACGGGGTTTCACCGTGTTAGCCAGGATAGTCTTGATGTCCTGACCTTGTGATCCGCCTGCCTCGGCCTCCCAAAGTGCTGGCATTACAGGCATGAGCCACCACGCCCGGCCTAAAGACTTTCTTTTAAATTCTAATCCCTTAGGCAGGGATCATGTCTCATATATATATTTTTTAATAGAGAGATAATATTTCAACTTTTAAGTAGTACAGCTGCCTAAATACTGTCTTAAGTGGAAAATGTTTTCTTTTTTTCTTCCTTTTTTTCTTTTTTTTGAGTTGGAGTCTCACTTTGTTGCCCAGGCTAGAGTGCAGTGGCCCGATCTTGGCTCACTGCAACCTCCGCCTCCTGGGTTCAAGCAATTCTCCTGCCTCAGCCTCCCAAGTAGCTGGGATTATAGGTGCCTGCCATCACGCCTGGCTAATTTTTGTATTTTTAGTAGAGATGGGGTTTCACCATATTGGCCAGGCTGGTCTCTTGGTCAGGCTGGTCTTGAACTCCTGACCTCATGATCCACCCGCCTCAGCCTCCCAAAATGCTGGGATTACAGGCGTGAGCCACCACGCCTGGCCCAGAAACTGTTTTCAAATAGGTGTTCTTCATACGCCATCTAGAGTAATTCTCATATTCAGGAGGACTGAAGGAGACAGCAGTCTCCTTCAGTCCTCACAGCAGGTAGACACCAGGCTGATCCCACTTTTCTTTGAGGAAACTGGGATTTAAGTTATATAACTTGTCCAAGGTCACTAAGCTAGTATGTCTGGAGCTGAAGTTTGAATGAAGTTTATCTGACTTTAAAGCTAGTATTGTTAGCCACTTTCTTTCAGGTTTTGTAATTTCTAAGGGCCTTCTTTCCCATTCAGTTCAATAAAAATTTAAGTGTCAGAACTTAAATTCAGTAGAAAATTCTACAGAATATATGATATATTCCTTAGAGTCTTTTTTTTTTTTTTTTTGAGATAAGGTCTCACTCTGTCGTCCAGGCTGGAGTGCAGTGGCATGATCACGGCTCAGTGTAGCCTCGACCTCCTGAGCTCAGGTGATCCTCCCACCTCAGCCTCCCAGGTAGCTGGGACTATAGGAGTGTGCTACCATGCCTAGCTAATTTTTAAATTCTTTGTTTGCTATGTTGCCCAGGCTGGTCTCGAACTCCTGGGCTCAAGTGATCCACCTGCCTTGGCCTCCCACAGTGCTGAGATTACAGATGTGAGCCACCATACCCTGCCAGATTATTTTAATATATAGAAGATAATTTAACATTTTCTTGGTGAGGTAGTGTCATTATTTTAGACCTAATTTATTATATTGTGCTATAAATATGTTATTTACCCATGAAGATGGATGTTATTTTTATTATGCATGAGAAGAAATGGTGGCTCAAATAACTGAAGTAAATTTTCCATTTATATAGATAGCAGTTAGTGAAGCTGTTATTTGATTCTAATTCTTCTAATTTGAAATTAAGTGATTTAGGTGCCACTCAGTGTTAGTTAAATTCTAATTTATGGCTATTAATTAATAAGAAGACATCTCCCTGCTCCCCCACCAGTACTTACCATTCCCTTCTCTCCAGACTAACGTTTCCTACTGAGTCAGTAAGCTGTTGAGGTCTACTGAGGTTTGTTGGGCACTTCAGGTGGTTTGGTGCTCCTAATCTCTCAGGGTATTAGGGTGAGGGCTGAGCTGATGTTATAAAAACAAAACAAAACAAAAAACCTCCACCACTTAACTCCCCCTCCCTCCCAGTGCAATGGCTCATACAAGAAAGCACTTTCTTTCTTTCTTACTTAATCCAAATCCAGGATGTGAAAGGCAGGGTCTGCTTTAGGAAGTCATCACTGGATTTCAGCTAGCAGAGCAGTCATTCTGTCTGAAACACACGGTTTCCAAGGCTGCCTCAATTGTAGCCATTTCCAGCCAGTAAAAGGGGAAGCAGCGAATCCAGGGCAAGGACCTTTTAGGCAAGTGAAGCCGAAGATGCAAACATCACTTGTGCTCACACTTCATAGGTGAGAACTTAATAAGGTCCCTGCTAACTGCCAACGAGACAGGGAATTTTAGTCTAATGGACAATTGTGTGCAAGAAGAATGGCAGTGTATTTTTGGTGGGACACAAACAAGAATCTGTCATACCTAGTATATGCGTTGGAGACATCTCTCCTACTCAAGGCAAGTTGTGTTGTTGGTAGCTGCTTGCCCTTATTCACAGGTGAAGCACAGATGTGCTGGTCAGTATTTGGTTTTTCTCCTCTACCTCTACCTCTTGAAGTACAAAGTTATTTGATCCCTGGTCCCTGTCTCTGAGTTCAGTTGCTCCCTTTTTACAATGGTTATTATTTTCTTTCTTAACTTTATGTTGCCTGTCATTTCTCTGTGTCACTTCCTGTCCTTTGTAAACATTTCCAATAATCAGAATAGTTCCTTTCTATACTCTAGTGAGTCGTTCACCTTAGTGAGAACATGTAATTTTAGAATTTTTAGTTCTTTATAATTGGTTTGTTGCTGGGCGTTGGAGGTAACTTTGCTGCTAAATAATTTTTTTTTCTATTGAGAGTTAGAGACCCATTGTAGAAACCAAAATCTTGTTTCCAGAGAGCTAGTTTCACAATAAAGAAAGATATTTATCTTCCTAGACTGGAGAGTGATTGGTAAGAGAGTTAGGAGGAGAGTAAGAAAAAGGCAGTGCCACAGAAACTGGGGACGTGGGGGTGGAGAGTTTCAAGATGGAGGAAGTGTTCAGTGATACCAGATGCCTCAGAGAGGTCAAAGAAGATATGGGCTGCAAGGCAGGTTGTTAGTGGCATTAAGGGAGGTTTTCATGGAGTAGTGTGGCAAGATGCCTGATTTTGTTGGATTGAAGAGTAAATGGGAGGGTGAAGGCGTAGAGAATAGGCTAGATTCGTTTCAAGGAGTTTGACCAATTAGGGAAAGGAGGAGAGGGGGTGATAGCAGGAGGAGGAAGAGAGAGTTTATTGTTTTTAGTTTTTAGATGGGAGAAACTTGAGTATGTTTTTAGGCTGAAGGGAAAGGATCCATTGTACAGGGAGAGAGGGAAGATCCAAGAGAAGGAAAGGATGATGAATACTTGATGGAACATTTTTAGAAGTACGAGGAAATTTAGGATCAAAGGCAGAGGTGCAAGGCTATTTTGGAGGTGGGAGTCAGGACCATATTTATCCAGAAGGCACTGTTTGTGTGGTGCCTAACCTACAAACTATTATGGGATCTTTGAAAATATTTGAGACCTAAAAAAAAATTTATCAACCCTAAAGTATGGATAGATGTTTCATTATATGTGTATAAAACAATACGATGTCAACTTTCATTATTACATGTAATATTGACAGACATTTTATCATATGTGAAAGCAATTCATAAGTAAGAATTTTCTCAATTAGGAACAATTCCCAAGTGAGAAATCAGGTCTTAAGGTGGTCTTAAAACCGCTTCACATGGCATGATTATATTTGAACAACAGAGGTAGGAAGTAAGGATGATGAAGGACATGGTTAAACTTAGAAATGGAGATAGAAATTGGTGTTCTTTACCTGATGACCTCTTCTTTGTCTGAAGTAAGAATCAAGATTATCTTCTTAGAGTTAGGGAAGCAGAAGTAAAAGGCTTGAAGAGAGCAAAGGAAGTTTGTGTTAGCTACTAGGGGAAAGAAGAAAGATAGCTCAACTAGGGCCAAGTACAAGTATTCTGAGCTACATTAAAGCATGTGAAGTAAGGCTGCATAAATCATTTTTAAAAAAGAAGTAACTAAGAATGCTAACAGGAGCAAAGTTGACTATGGAAATTGGTAAAGAAAAAAATACAAAAGCATTACAAAATAATAATTAGAAGAAACAGCTGAAAAACTTTTAGGAGAACATGATGTCACAAATAATGCATAAGAAGAGGGAGGATTTGGCTGGACGCAGTGGCTCATGCCTGTAATCCTAGCACGTTGGGAGGCTGAGGCTGGTGGATCACTTGAGGTCAGGAGTTCGAGACCAGCCTGGCCAACATGGTGAAACCCCATTTCTACTAAAAATACAAAATTTGGTTGGGTGTGGTAGCAGGTGCCTATAATTCTGGCTACCCAGGAGGCTAAGGCAGGAGAATCGCTTGAACCCCAGAGGCAGAGGTGGCAGTGAGCCGAGATCGTACCACTGCACTCCAGCCCGGGCAACACAGTGAGACTCTGTTTTGAAATAAATAAATAAATAAATAAAAAATAAAAAAGGAGGGAGAATCCAGAGAGCGCAAAATTCCACTTCTTCCATTGAAGAAAGTTCAAAGAATTGTTGGATTTAAAGTTTTTGATGTTTATGTTTCTTAACTACAGAATTTTAAAAATCAAATGGGTCTATAAGAGTTATAACAAAAAAAAGCAGTACCCTACACCATAACCTTCTCACCCTGAAGTCTCACTCCTCAGAGGAGGCCATTTTCACATTTTTCAGCATTAAAAACAATTTTTTTTTGCTGCATGTTTTAAAATAACATGCTTAAATTGCTCGTCTTGATTTTTCAGTTTTAGATATTATTTAATGACTTTATATTATGGAAGATGAGGATTTAGGTCTCTTATACTACTCAATTTTCCTTCTTCCTAGTCTTCCAACAAAATTATTATAATTTTTGGTTAAATCAATATTCAGTGTTTATTATGACTGTGAAAATTATACATATGTATACACATAAACAGTATATATGTATATATATAGACACATAGTATACAACATATATATGTAAAATATATATAATATAGTATACTGTGATTACATTTCTCCTTTTTGAACATTTTTTCCATTTTCCTGCAATTAATAATTGCATTTCCTTTTGTGCATGGTTTTCTATGAACTTGTCCCCCAGACTTTATAGCCTAAGGTCATTTCAAACACACCAGGCATCCTCTCAGTTTCAATTTCTTTTCTTCAAGATAACTTTTCTGAAGTACTTCATCTAACTAGTCCCCCTGCTCCAGTCTGGCCTGGTTGCTCTCTAAATCCTTTATCTTTATCATGGGTATTACTTCATTCTTCATCCTTACATGGATATTACTTGTCTTGCTTAAGTAAGTTATAGTGTGTATTTCCTAAAGCCTATGTCTTTCTTTTTCCTTACATGCTCCTTCTTTTTATTAGATTGCATCCTTTAGTAGCTTTCTGAGAAAGGGTGCATGCAAAGTAATATTTTAGGGAATCTTCTGTTTATAAAAATGACTTTATACTACCCTTACATTTGATTGATAGTTTAGATAGGTATAAAATTCTGTGTTGGAGATAATTTTCCCTTAGAATTTTTAAAGCATTTCTCCCCTATCTTTTAGCTTTCTGTATTGCTATTGAGTGATCTAATGCCATTCTGATTTGTGATATTTCACGTAGTTTTACATTGGTGTGGATCTTCTTTCATTGTCTTGAGATCCTTTCAGTGTAGAAATTCATGTATATCAGTTCTGAGAAGTTTTCTTGAATTATGTGTTTAATATTGTCTGATCTCTGTTCTATCTCTGGAACTGTTGTTACTTAGACATTGGACTTATGGATTTATGCTCTAATTTTTTTGTTTTTCTCTTTTCTGTCTTTTTTGATTTTTATATGTTGTATGAATATCCTTAACCTTTCCAATCCTTTTGTTGAATATCAAAAATATCTATTGTATTAGCCAGGGTTCCCCAGAAAAACTGAACTAATAGGATATGTAAAGAACTAGATACATAGCTATATAGATATACAGCTGACCCTTGAACAACATGGATTTGAATTGTGTGGTCCACTTATACACAGATTTTCTTTGCCACTTCTGAGACAGTAAGATCAACCTCCTCCATTTCTACCTCCTCAGCCTACTCAGTGTGAAAACGAGGATGAAGACCTTTATAATGAATGATCTACTTCCACTTAATGAATAGTAAATATATTTTCTCTTCCTTGTGATTTTCTTTTTTTAAAATTTTAAATTATTATTATTGTAGAGATGGGATCTTGCTTTGTTGTCCAGGCTGGTCTTGAACTCCTGGCTTCAAGTGATTCTCCCGCCTTGGCCTCCCACAGTGTTGGGATTACAGGCGTGGGGCTGTAATACCACGCCTGGCCCCATAATTTTCTTAATAACATTTTCTTTTCCCTAGCTTACTTTATTGTAAGAATACAGTATATAATACATATACAAAATATGTGCTAATTGACTGTTTTTGTTATTGCTAAGGCTGCCAGTCAAATATTGGCCATTAATAGTTATGTTTTGGGGGAGTCCAAAGTTATATGTGGATATTTTTTCTTTTCTTTTTATAGAGATAGAGTCTCACTATATTGTCCAGGCTGGTCTTGAACTCCTGGGTTCAAGCATTCCTCCCTCCTTGACCTCCCAGTGTGCTAGGGTTACAAGTGTGAGCCACTATACCCAGGGCCCGCTTTGTTAAAGGGTCGTCAGCTGTATAGATTTATTATGGGAATTGGCTCACATGACTATGGAGGCTGAGAAGTCCCACCATTTGTGCCTGCAAGGTAGAGAACCAGGAAAGCCAGTAGTGTAGTTGAGTCTGAGTTCATAGGCTTGAGAAGGTAGGGGTGAGGAGGAGCAGTGTGCTGGTATAAGTTCCAGAGTCTGAAAGCCTGAGAACCAGAAGCCTTGGTGTCCCAGGGCAAGATGAGAGGGAGAATTTGCCTTTCCCCTCTGCCTTTTGTTCTGTGTGGGCCCTCATTGGGCTAGATGGTGCCCACCCACATTGGTGAAGGTGAATCTTCTTTATTCAATCTACTCATTCAAATGCTAGTCTCTGCCAGAAGGTCTCTCACAAACACAACCAGAAATGATGTTTTACCAGCTATCTGGGCATCCCTTAGCCCAATCAAGTTGACATAAAAAATTCATCAGTTATGGTAGATTTGATGATTTAAATTTCTACTCCATTTAAAAAAGTTTGTTGAATTCCTAAATATAAGATTTTATCTTGCCTTTCTGAGAATATTAATTGTAGAGTTTCTTTTTTGTTGTTGTTTTATTGGTTTTTTTTTTTTTTGCACGTGAATGTCTTCTACATTTTCTTTTTCTCCTGAGTTCTTTTTTTTCTAGTTTTTAAATGTGTTTTTCATGTACAGACTTTTCTCAAGTTTTTGAAGCTACTTGTTTAGGAAAGGGTCTTACAGATCAATATATAGAGTTTTATGTAATATTCCTGTTTTTAGTAGGGCACCTCTGTCTTCAAACTATTCTTGGTGTTCCCAAGTTCAACATCCTTCTGATTCAACTTCTCAATAGAGAATAAACCTTTAATTTTAAACCTGGGTGGAGGAGGAGTAGTAACTTTACTATATAAGGTTGGGAAGAGGATCTAGAAATATAACTGCTTCTTATCGTAGACTTTTAACCCAATTTTCCATTTTTACCTTTACTTACTCCCACGGCTTTAGAGGTACCCGATACCTACTGTTCCTAAGCCTTTCTGATGTTGTATAAGAGGGTGTGCTTGTTTTTTGTCCTCTTTCCTCAGTATAGCCACTTAAGTTTTAGCTTTTTTTCTGTTCATACAATAAGTTGTGTGTCTAATTTCCATTTTCCAAAATTTTTAATATTTCTTTTTATTTACTTATTTATTTATTTATTTATTTTTATTTTTTTTTTTGAGACAGAGTCTCGCTCTGTCGCCCGGGCTGGAGTGCAGTGGCACAATCTCGGCTCACTGCAAGCTCTGCCTCCTGGGTTCATGCAATGGCCTCAGCCTCTCCGAGTAGCTGGGACTACAGGTGCCCGCCACCACGCCTGGCTAATTTTTTGTATTTTTTAGTAGAGACGGGGTTTCACCGTGGTCTCGATCTCCTGACCTCTTGATCCGCCCACCTCGGCCTCCCAAAGTGCTGGGATTACAAGCGTGAGCCACTGCGCCTGGCCAAAATTTTTAATATTTCTTATCTGCTGCCATCTTAACTTCAACTCTTTTTATAAATCTATGTCTTCTTTTATTGAATATGCTTAGCATACCAATTCAGTGGGGTTTAAATAATTTTTTTTTTTTTTGAGATGGAGTCTTGCTCTGTAACCCAGGCTGGAATGCAATGGTGTGATTTCGGCTCACTGCAACCTCCACCTCCCAGGTTCAAGCAATTCTTCTGCCTTAGCTTCCCGAGTAGCTGGGATTACAGGCACATGCCACCACACCTGACTAATTTTTGTATTTTTAGTAGAGACAGCGTTTCGCCATGCTGGCCAGGCTGGTCTTGAATGCCCGACTTCAGGCAATCTGTCCAACTTGGCTTTCCAAAGTGCTGGGATTATAGGCGTGAGCCACTGCACTGGGCCTAAATAATTTTTTGAAAGACACAGAGTCTCAATATATTGCCCAGGCTGATCTTGAACTCCTGGGCTCCAGTGATTCTCTTGCCTCAGTTTCCTGTGTAGGTGAGATTTTTTAGTATACTGTGCATGATGCCACAATGCCTGGCATTTTTTCGTGTACTCACAAGGTTTTGTAACTACCACTATGATATAATTGCAGAACATTTTTATCACCCCATAAAGAAACTTCATACCAATTAGCAGTCACTCTCATTTTACCTTCCCCGCAACCCCTGGCAACCACTAATCTAATTTCTGTCTCTATGAATTTGCCTATTCTAGATATTGCATACAAATGATAATTATTATACAATATGGGGTTTATTGGGTCTGGCTTCTTTCACTTTGCATAATGTTTTTAAGATTCATCGATGTTTGCTGGGCGCGGTGGCTCACCTAGCACTTTGGGAGGCTGAGGTGGGTAGATGACCTGAGGTCAGGAGTTCAAGACCAGCCTGGCCAACATGGTGAAACCCCGTCTCTACTAAAAATACAAAAAATTAGCCAGACGTGGTGGCGGGCGCCTGTAATCTCAGCAACTCAGGAGGCTGAGGCAGGAGAACTGCTTGAATCCAGTAGGCAGAGGTTGCAGTGAGCCAAGATTGTGCCACTGCACTCCAGCCTGGGCAGCAAGAGCAAAACTCTGTCTCAAAAAAAAAAAAAAGAAAATTCATCAATGTTGTAGGGTATTTCAGCACTTCATTCCTGTTGTGGCTAAATAATATTTTTTGATTGTATGGGTACATCACATTTTGTTTATTCATTCATCACTTGATGGACCTTTGGATTATTTTCACCACTTGGATTTTATGAAAATACTGCTGTGAACATCTGTATACAAGTTTTTGTTCGAACACCTTTTTTCATTTCTTTTAAGCATATACCTAAGCGTGGAATTTCTAGATCATTTGGTAACTCTATGTTTAACTTTTTAAAGGATTGCCAAACTTTTTCAAAGCAGCTGCTCCATTTTACCCACCAGCAGTATATGAGGGTTCTAATTTCTCCATATCCTTTCCAACACTTGTCGTTGTTGTCTTTTTTATTATAGCCATCCTAGTGCATGTGAAGTAGTATCTCATTGTGGGTTTGTTTTGCATTTCCCTAATGATTAATGATGTTGAGTGTCTTTTCATGTGTTTTTGGCCAAGGGTTTGTCTTCTTGGTGAAATGTCTACTCAAATCTTTTGCCTCTTTTTAATTGGGTTGAGGTTAAGATGGCAGTTCAGATCTGGACTGTTGAATTGTAACAGTCTTTACATATTCTGGATACTAGACCCTTATAGATATATGATTTGCAAATATTTTCTCCCATCTTGTGGGTTGTCTTCTTACTTTCTTGGTAGTGTCCTTTGGAGTACAGTTTTTAATTTTGATGAAGTCCAATTTATTTTTTCTTTGGATATTTATGCTTTAGGTGTTATATCTAAGAAATGGTTACCTAAACCAAGTTCACAAAACTTTGTACCTATTTTTTTATTCTAAGAGTTTTATAGTATTAGCTTTTACATTTAGGTTTTTTTTTTTTTTTTTTTTTTTTTTGAGACGGAGTCTCGCTCTGTCACCCAGGCTGGAGTGTAGTGGCGCGATCTCAGCTCACTGCAAGCTCCACCTCCCGGGTTCACGCCATTCTCCTGCCTCAGCCTCCAGAGTAGCTGGGACTATAGGCGCCCGCCACCACGCCTGGCTAATTTTTTTGTATTTTTAGTAGAGACGGGGTTTCACCGTGGTCTCGATCTCCTGACCTCGTGATCCGCCCGCCTTGGCCTCCCAAAGTGCTGGGATTACAAGTGTGAGCCACCGCGCCCGGTCTACATTTAGGTTTTTGATCCATTTTAAAATGGCTTGAGGTAGGAGTCCAAAATCATTTTTTTACATATGAGTATCCAGTTGTCCCAGCACCATTTAAAAAATGGTGTTCTTTCCCCATTGAGTGTTTTTGGCACTGTATTAGTCCATTCTCACACTGCTAATAAAGACATACCCGAGACTGGATAATTTATAAAGGAAAAAGGTTTAATTGATTCACAGTTCAGCATGGCCGAGGAGGCCTCAGGAAGCTTACAATCATGGCAGAAGAGGAAGCAAACATGTCCTTCACATAGCAGGAGCAAGGGGAAGTGCTGAGCGAAAGGGGGAAAAGTCCCTTATAAAACCACCAGATCTTGTGAGAACTCTCTCACTATCACAAGAACAGCATGGAGGTAATCACCCCCATGATTCAGTTACCCCACTGGGTCCCTTCCATGACACGTGGGGATTATGGGAGCTACAGTTCAAGATGAGATTTGGGTGGGGACACAGCCAAACCATATCAGGCACTTATGTCAAAAATCAATTTGCTATAAAATATAAGGGCTTATGTATAGACTCTCAATTCTATTTCATTGGTTTCTATGTCTGCCTTATGCCAGTACCACACCGTCTTGGTTACTGTAGCTTCAGATAAGTTTTGAAATTGGGAATGTGAATCCTACAACTTTGTTCTTCTTTTTCGAGATTGTTTTGGTTATTCTGGGTCTTTTGCATTTCCTTATGAATTTTAGGATCAGCTTGTCGGTTTCTCTCCAAAAAGCCAGCTGGGATTTTGATAGGGATTGTATTGATATTGTAGGTCAGTTTGTGGAGTGTGCCATGTTAACAATATTAAGTCTAACAACCTACGAACACGAAGTGTCTTTCCTATTATTTAGGCCTTTAATTTCTTTCAACAATGTTCTATAGTTTTCACTGTATAAGTTTTACACTTCTTTGTTAAATGTGTTCTTAAGTATTTCATTTTTATATTATCATAGTTAGCACTGTTTTCTCTATTTCACCTTTTAATTGTTCCCTTGCTCATATATAGAAACACAGTGCCAGCCTGGGCAACATGGCGAAACCCCATCTCTACTAAAAATACAAAACATTACCTGGGCTTGGTGGTGCTCGCCTGTAGTCCCAGCTACTCAGGAGGCTAAGGTGGGAGAATCACCTGAACCTGGGAAGCTGAGGCTGCAGGGAGCCGTGTTCACACTACTGCACTCTAGCCTGGGCAACGGGAATGAGACCCTGTCCAAAAAGGAAAAATGATCTTGTATCTTGCAACATTGCTGAACTAGCATATTAGTTCTAATAGTTTCTTAGATTTCCTAGGATTTTTTATACCAGATAATGTCATCTGCAAGTAGAGATCATTTTACATCATCCTTTCCAATCTGGATGCTTTTATTTTTTTTTCTTGCCTAATTGTGCTGGTTAGAACCTGCAGTAGAATGTTGAGTAGAATTGGCAAAAGTGGACATCTTTGTGTTGTTACTGATAGGAGGAAAGCACATTTTGTCTTTTGCCATCAAGTATAGTGTTAACTGTGGGGGTTTTGTATATATTCTTTATCAGGTTGAGGAAGTTCCCTTTTATTCCTAGTTTGTTTAGTTTTAGTTTTAGCTTTTTTTTTTTCATGAAAGGATGTTAGACTTTGTCAAGTAGTTTTTCCACATCTATTGAGATGATCAGGTAGTAGGGTTTAAGTCTTTTTAAAATCCCTTCAGTGATATTTTAGGAGAGGTTTTGGAGGGAAAAAAGAAAACACATTTAATCTGATATATTTAACTGCAAGATACAAAAAGATTTAAAAAAAGATATTAGGGGCCGGGCGCGAGGAGGCCTAGATGGGCAGACCATATGAGGCCAGGAGTTCGAGACCAGCCTGGCCAACATGGTGAAACCCATCTATACTAAAAATACAAAAAAAATTAGCTGGGTGTGGTGCACACACCTGTAATTCCAGCTACTCGGGAGGCTGAGGCATGAGAATCGTTTGAACCCTGGAGATAAAGGTTGCAGTGAGCTGAGATTGCGCCACTGCACTCCATCCTGGGCAACAGAGTGAGACTCTGTATCAAAAAAAAAAAAAAGATATTAGGAACGAATGTAGTTTGTTTGAAGTTGGTCATAGCTAGACCAACTAGCTATGACCAACTACTAGACCATAGCTAGACCATAGTTTAAGAAATTTGGAAATTTAGAAAAGATAACTGCTTGATCATGCTAAAACACCTAATTCATTATTTTTAAATATATAATTAAAATAATAAATAACAACCTATTATCCCTCAAAAAAAAGGAAAGTATAGGTTTTTATTCGATGACTCAGCAGTTTTCTATCTGGTCTCGTTACCTTCAATTCTTTCTCTTTATTTCTATCAGAGCTATGTTTCTAAAACCTAAATTGGATCTGGTTAAAATCTTTCACTAACTCCCGATGTTAGCATGGCATACAAACCTTGTGATATGGCAGCTTTTTTCCCTCTGTCTAGCACAATTCTTCCATCAAACTGTTTTCTCCAGCTATGCCGAACAATGTACGGTTCCAGAATTCACAGTGTCTTCTCTCTCTTTTTTTTTTTTTTTGAGATGGAGTCTCGCTCTGTCACCCAGGCTGGAGTGCAGTGACGGGATCTCCGCTCACTGTAAGCTCCGCCTCCCGGGTTCACGCCATTCTCCTGCCTCAGCCTCCCGAGTGGCTGGGACTATAGGCGCCCGCCTCCACGCCTGACTATTTTTTTGTATTTTTAGTACAGACGGGGTTTCACTGTGTTAGCCAGGATGGTCTTGATCTCCTGACCTCGTGATCCGCCCGCCTTGGCCTCCCAAAGCGCTGGGATTACAGGCGTGAGCCACCGCGCCTGGCCCACAGTGCCTTCTCTTATCTCTGGGCCTTAATACGGACTGTTTTGTTTACTTAGAACTGTAATTCTCAAACTTTTTGGTTTCAGGATCTCTTTACACTTTTAAAAATAATTGAGGATTTCATTTAGCTTTAGGTAGGATATATCTATCAAATTGTTACTGAAACTCCAGGGGTTTGGTATAGGTCCCATTGCTTGCCACTCAGAAAGCTGATCACTGAGACTACGAGTGTTGCCAGGGAACGAGGCTTTAATTGGGTACTGAAGCTGAGGACATGGGAGATCAGTCCCAAATTCATCTCCCGGGACCGACTAAAATTGAGGGTTTCTATAGCAGGGAAGAAATATAACCATGTGTGGGAAAACGGGAATTAGGGAGGGCTAAGGAAAAGGAATTGGTCAGTAGGAAGCAGATGGTTGGACAGGTAATCATGACAGGTGAGTGCTCAAATTTTAAGACTAGGGGGGTCAATTTCTATGTTTATTCAAAGAAACCATAAACATCAGTTCTACGGGACAAGTGGACCACTTTCAAAATGTTACTATATTTGAATTGAAAACAAAATTTAAACATTAATTCATTTAAAATAACGATAATCAGCCTATAGCATATTAACACAAACAGCTTTTTTTTTTTTTTTTTTTTTTTTGGAGAGAGTCTGGCTCTGTTGCTCAGGCTGGAATGCAGTGGTGCAGTCTTGGGTAACTCTACCTCCTCCTCCTGGGTTCAAGCGGTTCTTCTTCCTCAGCCTCCCGAGTAGCTGGGATTACAGGCATGTGCCACCACGCCCAGCTAATTTTTGTATTTTTAGTAGAGATGGGGTTTTGCCATGTTGGTCAGGCTGGTCTCGAACTCCTGACCTAAAGTGATCTGCCCGCCTGGGCCTCCCAAAGTGTTAGGATTACAGGCATGAGCCACCGTGCCTGGTCTAAATAGCATTTTTATTAAAAATATTTTCCAAAAACCAAAATAATTAGTGAGAATAGTAGCATTGTTTTACACTTTTGCATATCTTTTTAATCTCTAGCTTAGTAATGGAAGGCAGATGAATTCTCATATTTACTTTTGCATTCAGACTCTTACAAAATGTTGCTTTAGTTGAAGAATATGAAGGAAGTCTATCCTTACACAGATATGTAGTTTGAAAAACAGGAATATTTTAAATTGCCTTTTCAGGTAATTATTTCATCAAAACTAGAGAAATAGTAGTTTCTTACAGGTTAGTTGCATTGTGAAATCTAAAACTACATCAGTGAACTTTCCAGAGTCTCTTATATTAAAGTTCACACGTCTATGTGCACTACGAAAGGACCTTTTACCCTCGTGTGATTTATGCAGAAAATGGTGCTTCACTTAAGTACAGCAGAACTTCCAAATGTGTATTTCATGATACAGTATCAAAAGATCACATTCATTAATATCACCACAGATCTTATCAGAAAAGTCTTTTTTTGTTTGTTTGTTTGAGATGGAGTCTTGCTCTGTCACCAGGCTGGAGTTCAGTGGCGTGATCTCGGCTCACTGCAACCTCCACCTCCCGAGTTCAAGTGATTCTCCTGCCTCAGCCTCCCAAGTAGCTGGGACTACAGACGTGCGCCACCATGCCCAGCTAATTTTTGTATTTTTAGTAGAGACAGGGTTTCACCATGTTGGCCAGGATGGTCTCGATCTCTTGACTTCGTGATCCGCCTGCCTCGGCCTCCCAAAGTGTTGGGATTACAGGCGTGAGCCACCGCGCCTGGCCCAGAAAAGTCTGTAAAAATCGAGAAGCTCTCAGGCTCATGGACCAAGTATGTTTTCCTCCTTTTTTTCCCATACTGCACAGATGTAGAGTTTTCCAAAATTTTAATTTTTCATGTGAAAGCTTGACTTTTTATCACTGATAACAAATACTATCACTTGTTTTCCTTGAAGTAACAGGCTCATTTTGTTCATTTTTGAGAAAATTTCTGCCAAATACCCAAGTCTGAACAACCATGATTTGTACATTAGTTCTTTCAAGTAAAAATGGTGTTTTATAAAAAAAAAAGCAGCTAGTTGAGCTTGCATGTCAAATAATCTTCCAGCGCTTTTCTTTAAGACAACTTTTATGCTTTTGCAGAAATTTTTTATGCATACTTTCTAGTTTATACATAGAATATTAAAAAGGCATGTACTTAAGGGGCAAAGGGTAAGATTTAATGAAATTAATATTTACTGTATCTTCAAGAATATTTGTAAGTGAACCTGGCTGTATTAGTCAGCTTGGGCTGTCATAACAAAATACACAAACTGGGGTGGCTTAAACAACTATTTTCTCACAGTTCTGGAGGCTCAGAAGTCCAAGATCAAGGTGCTGGCCAGTTTGGCTCCTGGTGAGGGCTCCCTTCCCTTCCAGATTTTTGCCTTCTCAGGGTGACCTCATATGGCTGGGAGAGACAGACTCTATGGTGTCTTTTGAAGAGCAAGCATTTACAATTTTGATAAAGTGTAACATCAAATTTTTTCTTTAATAGCTCATATAATTTATGTCATATTTAGGAAATTTTTACCTAACCCAAGCTCACTAAGATTATCTCCTATATTTTCTCTGGAAGTTTTATAGTTTTAGCTCTTACATTTAGGTCTATGGCCCATTCTGAGTTAATGAGTTAATTTTTTTAATGGTGTGAGGAAAGGTTCATTTTTTTGTATATGAATTGTATATGAATATCGAAGTATTCCAGCACCATTTATTAAAAAGATTATATTTTCTCCAATGAATTGCCTTGCCACCTTGTTGAAAATGAATTGGCCATGTCTGTGCATATTTCTAGATTCTTATATTCCATCATTGTATATATTTATCTTTATGCTAATATCACACTATCTTAATGACTGTAGCTTTATCATAAATCTTAAAATCAGGTAGAGTAAGTCCTGCGACTTAGCTTTTCTTTTTCAAAATTGTTTTCCCTATTTCATGTTTCTTCATAGCTATGTGACCTTGGGCAGGTTACTTGTCTTCTCTGTGCTTAGTTTCGGATTTGTAAAATGAAGAATAATATTAGACTGTTAGGAGGATTAAATGAATAAAACTCTTAGAACTGTGCCTGGCACATAGGAAGAACTCCATAAATATTAGCTAATCTTAGTATTTTTGGGGTATATTTAATGAGGTAAATATTGGATTTATCCTTAATCGTGGCAAAAAATAATCTTAAAATAGGAAACTATATTATTAACTATATTATTATTTATAACCATATTATTATATATTATTATCGAGGCAACATTTCATCGAATTTAGTTCAAATATCAAATTAACTTTTATTAATGATTCATGAACAGGGCAGTATCTCCTCTAAAAATTTAGGAAAGGGGCTCCAGTGAGCTGAGTGGAGGAGATTGGCTTCACAAGTAGGGAAGGGCGGAAGAAAGCAGAAACAAGAAACTGAAGCAGATTGGTTGTTTTGAAGTTACTTTCCTTGTAGGATCAGAACAGAGGAGACTTCTTTTCATGCCAGCTGAAACTGGCTGATTTGGAGATTTGGCTGTTATCTCTCTTGACTTCTCAGAAGGTCAGATAACTGACTTCGTTTTAGTTTGGTGACCTGAAGCTTTAGCCTGAGTGACTCCATTTTGGTTTAATCTACTGGGGCCTAGCGCAGGAACTCAGTTGAAATCAAAGGCCTTCTATAAATTTTATTTAACACTATTTTAAGATACAAACAAAAATGTAAACATCCCTCAATACAATTCTAGCAAATGGCATAAATATATATATAAATATATATATTTATATATATATTTATATATATATGTTTATCCCAGAAATAGACCAGTCTTATCTATAATATTATTTATAAGAAAACGATAACTGGAATTACCCATAGGAGCATATTAGTAGACATTAAAAGCCTTTTGATAAAATTATCTAATTTTTTTTAGTATCTAATCTTGATCACCCCCCGAACAATTAAAAATAGAGTGAGTGTTCCTGCTGGGCTCAATGGCTTACAGCTGTAATCCCAGCACTTTGGGCAGCTGAGGCAGGCGGATCACGAGGTCAGGAGTTCGAGACCAGCCTGACCAACATAGTGACACCCCGTCTCTACTAAAAATATAAAAATTAGCCGGGTGTGATGGTGCATGCCTGTAATCCCAGCTACTCAGGAGGCTGAGGCAGGAGAATCGCTTGAACCCGGGGGGCAGAGGTTGCAGTGAGCCGAGATCGTGCCACCGCACTCCAGCCTGGGCAACAGAGTGAGATTCCGTCTCAAAAATAATAATAATAAAAAAAGAGTGTTTCTAACTTGTGTTAATGTCTTCATTTAAAACTAAGAGAAGGGCCGGGCACGGTGGCTCACGCCTGTAATCCCAGCACTTTGGGAGGCCGAGGCGGGCAGATCACGAGGTCAGGAGATCGAGACCATCCTGGCTAACACAGTGAAACCCCGTCTCTACTAAAAATACAAAAAATTAGCCGGGCGTGGTGGCGGGCGCCTGTAGTCCCAGCCACCCGGGAGGCTGAGGCAGGAGAATGGCGTGAACCCCTAGGGGTGGAGCCTGCAGTGAGCCAAGATCGCGCCACTGCACTGCAGCCTGGGTGACAGCGAGACTCTGTCTCAAAAAAAAAAAAAACCAAGAGAAGCATTAGGGTTATATTTCTTGAAAAATAAGAAAAAGAAACACTGTTCTTAGGCCTGTAGAATCCTCTAGAACCACTGTTCGTTTTTATACTATTGGATATTCTTGTCTTACACAAAGACCAGATCTGAACATTTTTTTTTAAAAGATGAATATAGGTCCCCATCGTTCCCACGGCAACACTGAGTGGCCTTGTTCTACCTGGCTCACTTTGCTAATATAGTGGGGTTTTTTTCTTTCTCTTCTGTCCTTATGTGTAAGGCAGAATACAAAGGCCCGAAGCCCCCGCCCCTCCTGCATTTGACAACAGGGTTGGATATTGTGTATTTAGTTTTTTTGTTTACATTGTTCTGATTAAATTGTGCAAAATAAAAAGATGCAGTTTTATATAACAGAAGATGGATATAGAAACATTATAAATGGTAAAAGCTTTTATAATTCTTTGCTGATGAGAATATGAAATGACATATTTTGGAAAATTGTTTGGCAGTATATAAAGCTGAACGTATGTATATCCTATGACCCAGTTATTCACTTCTAGGCACAGAAACAAGGGAAATGTGGACATATGTTTACCAAAAAACTCATACTAGAATGCTCGTAGCGGCACTATTCATAATAGGTCCAGATTATGGGAAACTGTAACTAAAGAAAACAAATGCCGTCAACAGTGGAACTGATAAATAAACTGTGGTATATTCAACAATGGACTATTATTTTGTAATAAGATTGAACAATGGGATATTATGCTGCAGTGAGAATTAATGAACAGTTACCCACAGCTACATGGATGAACCCCACAAACATAATATTTTGTTTTGAGACAGGGTCTCACTCTGTCACCCAGGCTAGAGTGCAGTGGCATGATCTCAGCTGACTGCAACCTCCGCCTCCCGGGTTCAAGCGATTCTCATGCCTCAGCCTCCCAAGTAGCAGGGATTACAGGTGCACTTCACCATGCCTGACTAATTTTTTTGTAGTTTTAGTAGAGACATGGTTTCGCCATGTTGGCCAGGATGCACAAACAATGTTGAGTGAAAGAGGCCAGAGACAAAAGACTGCATATTATAATAGACTATATAGATAGTTTATATATGTATACACACATACATATATAAAACAGGCATGATTTACCATTGGGGGGTTAGGGACTAGACAGTGGCTGTAGGATGTTTATAAGGTGCTGATTATAAGTATAAATCTACATTTTTCTGTATATTATTATATTTAAATAGAAAGTTGTAAAAAATGTTTGGTAGTAAATTTCTAACTTAAAACTAAGCAAATGATATACAATTGAGATCCCAGAAATAGATGCCAAAGAACAAATCTATTTAATCTGTGACAAACTAAGTGTAACAAAGTAATGTTAAAAATTCATTAATTGAGATAACTAGATTTCAATATGGAAAAAATAAATTTAGGTTCATGCCTCATACCATATGGTACATTAAATTGTAGCTTGAATTAAAATATTAATAAAATATTAATGTATTTTTTATAACTAAAGTATAATTATGGCTGAGATAATTTTACATATAAATCGATATAGATCTGTGAGGGCAGATTGATGCATAAATAGATGTTAGTTTTTTAAATTTATGTACAACAAATAACACAGATAAAAGGAAAATGACAGAATAAGGATGATTGTGATGAATATGATGAATAAAGCTTAATATGATACGTACAGAAAATAAATGACACAAATTTATGTTACAGTCCTGTTGAGCAGTCAAAGGAAATGATTTAAGAGTTTGTTCATGTGCAACATTCTTCATAAAGGTGAAAAGTTAGAATCAATCCACATGCCCATCAATAAGGGAACAATTAATAAATTATGGTATTTCTATGATAGATACTACTATGTAGCCATTACAAAGAATGAGTTAGATTTGTTAATATGGAAAGATGTACATGAAGTATTAAGTGAAAAAAGGAGTTGTAGAATAAAGTACATGTGTATAGTGTCATTACACTTTTCTACAAAACAAGTTAATGTAACATTTGTCAACAAGTATATGGTCACGTGTAGTGTAAGTATGGAAGGTATAGAACAAACTGTTAGCAGTGAATACTCTGGGGAATTGGAGTAAGAGGGCGCTTATCCTGTTTTGACTTCACACCCTTCTGTATTGTTCTGTTTCATTGATGTGTGCTTTTACAATTAAAAATTTTAAACTATATGTAAAGGAGAAAGGTAAGTTAACTAAATATTCACATTTACCAATAAATAAACCATTGGAAATAAGATACTTTTGAGTTAGTTAAAACACAGAACTTTATAATGGGACATCTGCAAGGAAATTGGTCTCTTCCATTTCTTGGATGTAATATAATCTGGTGTAATCTTTCTGGAGAGTAATCTGACAATACATAACAGGAGCCATAAAAATGGGCATATCTTTTGATCCTAGAGCCTTACTTCTGGGAATATATCTTAAGGAAGTAACTCAAAAGAGAAAAGAAATTTGCTCGTGCAAATATATTTATAGCTACGTTATTTTAAATAGAAAACTGAAAATAATCCAAAAAGAATTCTGTATTTAAGCAATGTTTTAAAATGCAGTAATACATTGATCTTCTAATTTTTTTTTTTAAAGTATTGCTGGGTGCGGTGGCTCACGCCGGTAATCTCAACACTTTGGGAGGCCAAGGCAGGAGGATCGCTTGAGCCTAGGAGTTTGAGACCACCCTGGGCAGCACAGTGAGACCCTGTCTCTGCAAAAACTTTTAAAAAATTAGGCAGATGTGGCACCTGTGGTCCTAGCTACTTGGGAGGCTGAGATAGGAGAATAGTGAAAGCCTGGGAGGTTGAGGCTGCAGTGAGCCGTGATTGTGCCACTGCACTTCAGCCTGAGCAACAGAGCGAGACCTTGTCTCAAAAAGAAAAAAGCTAGGTGACCTATAAGATTGCCATCAGCTTCATCCTTTTATAATGTCAAAAAAAATGAAATTAAAAGTGAAGTTCTTTTATCTTTTCCCTATAGTACCATTCAAATTCTTCTGCTCAGTTTAACATTTTTCTTCGACTTGGTCCCTCTAACAAGACTTTCTACTGGGTCATTTTGTTTTGGAAAGACGAAGTATGAATTTAGAGAAGTAGAAGAGAGTATAGTAATTTTTTCTCCTTATCTATTTATAGTAAACATTATAGAAGCAAAATATTTACTTACACTTAATCAGGTTTCCAAATTGTCCTGGAGAGTAGAATATCCTCCTCCATGATCTAGTGAGGAAGTTGAGTTGGAGGTTAAATACCTTGCATAATACCCCAAAGAGATAGGACAGGGATTAGAGACCAGGTCGTATATAATGAGACCCCCTTGCTAGGGCCGTTGAGCATCGGTGCCTGTCTGTGGGATGGCAGTGCAGGGCTGGGATCAATTCTCTGTTTAAGAGCAAGTCTGAAGGTCAGTCCTTTCCTTTTTGAGCTGGGCTATTTGAGCGGTACAGGGTACACTTTCTGAAGAGATTTCTGGAAGCAATTGCAGAAGTTTCTTATCCAGGATAGAATCTGACCTAAGCTGTCCAAAGAGAAATGGCCCTTAGAGAGAAGTTGTGCTTCCCCTTTGCTACCTCATATTTTATGTACTGCCTCTCATTTGTTCCTTTTCCTCTCCAGTTCAAAATGCAGGGTCTGAGAAGGAAACGGAGCTGTCATCAGTTCTAAACCTGAACAGAATGTTTCCTCAGTTAGTAAATGGAAAAATTATTTTTAAAAATCTTCATGTAGGTTTGTGAAATACCAAGACATTGATTTGTGGTCTAGTTTGCAATCATGATAATTATATTTATGTTAATTAGTACCAATCATGATCATTTTAAACTTTCTGAATTTCTCTATCCTAATTCTGCGATTCACTGGAAAATATTTATACTCAAGAGATTAAGGTTCAAGTTTCTGCCCTACCACTTAACAACTGTGTGACCTTGGGCAGTTTCTTCATTGGTAAAATGGAGATAATAATCCCAGCCTTATCTGACTCCTAGGTTTGTTGTAAGGTTCAATGAGATAATGTATGTGAAAGTATTCGGTAAACTTTCAAGAGCAATACAAATGTTTTTGTTGAAGTTATGAAAGTCATTACCCTGTTTAAAACGCAGTAAGCATTGAAGATGTCAGTATGTCTCTTAAGATTCTAAAATAGTGTCAAGAAATGTTCTATCCTATCCTAGCATGTGCTAACCTAGTTCTATGAATAGGCCAAGGAGCCCTCTCCTTGGCTGATTGGTTGCTTGCCAGATATATTAGTTTGATCCCTTCATTTGTACTTTCTGGAAAATATGTGGATGCTTTATGTTAGGTTTGTCTGCATACAACAGAGAAACCTAAAATACCATGGTTTAAACAAGATAGAAGATTATTTCTCTTTCATGGAAAAGAAGTCTGAAAATAGGCAGTCCACAGCTGGTAGAGTACACTCCAGGGTTTCATCAGGACTCAAGCATATATTTTTCTGTGCCAACATCCTCACCATAGAGTCCATTCTTTACCTTATGACCCATGAGGACTGAAGGAACTCCTTTTTATCCATTGGGATAAATAAAGGATATCTCAACTGAATCAGTCCCATTTAAGTACTTTCTAGAAAATCCACACAGTATTTTGCTTACATTTTATAACTGAGTCACATGACTAAAGACTAGCTACAAGAGAAGCTGAGAAATATAATCTTTATGCCACTGACCAGGAACCCAGGTATGTATATGTACTGGAGGGTGTATGTGTGTGTGTATGTATGTGTGTGTGTGTCTGTGTGTGTTGAAGAGGGTACTTTCAACGTACTTGCAGTTTTGGCCAGGCATGGTGGCTCACATCTGTAATCCCAGTGCTTTGGGAAACTGAGGTGGGAAGATCGCTTGAGGCTAGAAGTTTGAGACTACCCTGGGCAACATAGCAAGACCCTGTCTCTACCAAAAAACAAAAACAAAAAATTAAACTGGGTTTGGTGGTGCACACCTGTAGTCCCAGCTACTCCAGGGGGCTGAGGCAAGAGGATTCCTTGAGCCCAGCTGTGGAGGTTGCGGTGAGCTATGATTGCACCACTGCACTCCGTTGTGGGCAACAGAGCAAGACCTTGTCTCAAAAATGAAACAGGCCTGGCGCAGTGGCTCACGCCTGTAATCCAAGCACTTTGGGAGGCCGAGGCGGGCGGATCGCTTGAGGTCAAGAGTTTGAGACCAGCCTGTCTGAGATGGTGCAACCCCGTCTCTACTAAAAATACAAAAATTATCCAGGCGTGGTGCCAGGCGCCTGTAATCCCAGCTACTTGGGAGGCTGAGGCAGGAGAATCACTTGAACCTGGGAGGCAGAGGTTGCAGTGAGCAGAGACAATGCCATTGCACTCCAGCCTGGGCGAAAGAGTGAGGCTCCGTCTCAAAAAAAAAAAAGAAAAAGAAACAGGCCAGGCACGGTGACTCACACCTGTAATCCCAGCACTTTGGGAGGCCAAGGCGGGTGTTTCACTTGAGATGAGGAGTTCGAGACCAGCCTGGCCAACATGGTGAAATCCCGTCTATACCAAAAAACAAAACAAAACAAAACAAAAATTAGCTGGGTGTGGTGGTGTGCACCTGTAGTCCCAGCTACTTGGGAGGCTGAGGTGGGAGGCTCGTTTGAACCTGCGAGGTAGAGGTTGCAGTGAGCTGAGATCGTGCCACTGCATTCCAGTCTGGGTGACAGAGTGAGACTCTATCTCAAAACACACACACACACACACACACACACACACACACACACACAATACTCCAATTTTTACCTGGAGATTCGAGAAATTAGGGAAGAAACCAAAGAAAATATATTTCCTTATAAAATAAACATTAAAATAAAGAAAAAAAAGGCTGGGTGCAGTGGCTCACACCTGTAATCCCAGCACTTTGGGGTGGCTGAGGCAGGAGGATTGCTTGAGCCCAGGAGTTTGACACTAGCCATAGTGTGACCCTATCTCTACAAAAAAATATAAAAGTTAGCCAGGCATGGTGGTGCACACTCGTAATCCCAGCTGCTCAGGAGGCTGAGATAGGAGGATCGCTTGAACCTGGGAGGTCAAGGCTGCAGTGAGCCATGATCACACCACTGCACTCCAGCCTGGGCGACAGAGCATGACCCTGTCTCAAACAATTTTTAAAAGTTAAAAAAGAAAATATATTTCTATAGTGCAATAACAAAGTGATTTGTGCAAGGAAAACTAAAAATTCTGGAGACATTTTTTAAGCTCAGCAGTATTTGCATAAAGAAATATTTATAATATGAAAACAAAGTACTCCATTAAATTTTGAAAAGCAAAAAAGGAAAGAAAAATGAGAAAGGAAAAATGCTAGAAATACAGGGGATACATTGGTTTAATTTGAACCCTCTTATGTATATGTATCTTTAGCTCCTTTTACTTTAGCTTTTCTCATCTCTTAGGAAATGAAAATATTCAGTTGTTGCCATGATTTTGCTTGCTTTGTACAAATAAAAATGTTGGCTTTATGGTTATAGACAGAAATATGGAAAACTTTAGAGCTACTTTGAGCAAGCCCAAGAACTTTGAATCATTGAATCAAGAGGAGAAAAAATGAAGAAAATATTTTAAGTTCTTTATCTGTAAAATGATGGAGATAAACAGTATGATCTGAAAGTCCTTCAACTTCTTAAGTTTTTATAATTCAGGAGCAGTGGTAAGAATAGTCATGAAGTTTCTAACTACTTCCAAGTTAAGTACAATCCAGAGAGGCCAGTGGGACAGAATCTGTGGGAGTGGGAGGACTTAAATGATTTTAAGTCCAGTGAAGAGGAATAGTGTGTTCGATGGAAATTGACGAAGACAAGGACTTTTCAGGTCAGGGGGCTTAATGGGTCATCATTGTGTTTGTTACAGAGTTTTAGGAGAGTGGTGGGGAAAAAGAGGGAGAAAAAGAAAATGGACTATGTGCTCCTAGGAAGAGAAATGTGATTGTTTTCTAACATGTAGGCAATGAACCCTCAGGGGAACTATAGATGAGCGTTAGGGTGTTCTTGAATGCTCTAAAATTATATGCAACATATTATATTCATTTTTCTGTGAGAAAGCATTTGTAGCTTTAATCAGATTCTTATCGTAAGCTAACAAAGCCACTCGCTCTTAAAAATGAGTAATAAAGACTTTAAATTATTAAAAATGGAGAAAAAGTGACACTTCAGTGGTCCTGCAATGGGCGAATATAGTCATTGCGATATTTTCAGAGTAAGCTAGGTTTCAGTCTGACACACACACACACACACACACACACACACACACACACGATGAGAGAAATGTATAGAATCGTGGGGAATTTGCCGTACAGTTTTGGGTTTTGGCTTACTATTATTAGCTGCACCTTGGGCATGTTACATAACCTCCCTAAGCCTCAGTTTCCTCTGCTATAAAATAAGGATAAAAGTACGTTAAATGCTGGTTGTGAAAGTTAGAGACAATGTAAGTTGAATACATAGTACAGTGCTTGGCACAGAATAGGTATTTGGTAACCCTCTCCCCACATGAGTTTTTTAAGTTTCTGTATTTACTTTAAGGCCCTTATTGTATACAGTCATCTATGAGGATATGCAGGGGGTTAGTTCCAGGGCCCTCTGAGTATACCAAAATCTGTGCATACTCAAGTCCTGCAATTGGCCCTGTGGAACCCGAATCTACGAGAAGTTGGCCCTCCCTATACGTGTGTTTTGCTTCCTGAGAATACTGAAGTTTCAACCCACATTTGGTTGGAAAAAACCCTCGCTTTTAAGTGGACCCAAGCTATTCAAATCCGTATTGTTCAAGGGTCAACTGTATTTCACTTTGAAGGACGGGTCCTCAGCAAGTTCATCTTCTGAACTACTCAGTGATGCTCACACTCAAGAAGACCATATCTTATTAAGTGGTTAGTTTAGAGGCTCTTTCCCATGCAGATTTGCAAGCGGAGTGTGTAAAAATCACACATTGCACTTGTTGCCTGGCAGCACGTGTCCCTGAGTGGTAGTACATGGCTTGCATTGTAATGTTATCAGTGCTGGGGCCAGCTGGCTAGACATGTACTGCCACATGGGCTAGGGACTCCATTCCTCAACAAAACAGCAGCCAGCGCTAGGGTTAACAGAAAATGACAAACCAGGCATGGATGAGGGAGGCGCCAGCACAGCAGCGGGATGTCTTTTGATTTGCTTCTGTTATTTGCATGTCTCTCTTGTGATGTCTGTGAAATGTTTAGAATGACAAAGTTTTTAAAAGACCTGCTGACTCCGCCTGAAAAATGTGAAAAACCTCCCATTTAGAGACCTATTATGTCCAGCTAGCCTGCGTTTTCTATATCTTTTTCTTTATTTTTTATTAATGCAAACATTTGCATGAAGACAGAACCTTTGTTTCTTAAAGAGTTCATCTGCTCCTGCTGCTTACTGGCCCTGCCATGCAGGAGCACAACAGAACCTTTGTTAGGCTTTCAGCGAAGCTGTTTATGAACGGTGGCTTACTGAGGACTGCTTCCTGTGCTGTGTGCTTCCATTTTGTCTAAAAAGAAAAAAAGAAAATAGTTATTAGGAGTAAAAAGAATTTGGACTTTCTTTTATTCAAGTCCTGGATGTTGAAATGACAAGTAGCCCCCAAATTTGTGAGGAACTGGTAATTGCATCGAATGCATTTTTTTGCTTTACCTTGAACATAATGAGGCTCTTAGTAACAATAGAAGGAACAAGTGCCTTCTCATTGGAATAGAGAGAAGGAACAGTAAAAAGGCAACAGGAAGAGTGGTTGAGACAGGACAAAAGTGGCTTCCAGTAAGAACCCTAACACTGTAATAGAATGTGTTTTGGTATTTAGTGTTTCCCACCTGGGAGATGCAGTCCTAAAGTGGTTGAGTGGAATAAAGAACAGCATCACAGTTTATAAATAGTGGATACAGTCTGTATGTTCATCAAGTAAATATTTGAATGTCTACCATGTGGAAGACACTGAATGGTCCTGAATGTTAAAGGAAATAAAAGATAAATGAGTCATGGTGCCTATCTTTAAGGATCAGGACATCCAACAAAGAAGATAACATATGTATAACAGAAATAACTGTGTATCAAGGTAGAAAGTGCCACTGGAAATATTTAAAATAGGTGTTTAGGGAGTTTGGGAAAAGGGAAGATCACTTCTGGCTGGGACAGAATCAGGGAAATGTTCACAAAGAAGGTGGCATTTGAGTTGGGCCTGGCAGGAAAGGTAGGATTGAACATTGCAACATTCCTAAAAGTGATGAGTCAAAAATTGTGTTGGTCTAGTAAAACAGATCCAAAGTATGTTTTTATAGGGTACTTTGGTGGTGTTTTTATACCATTAATTTAGATGATATGTTAAGTGTTAGTATGAGTTTTCTGTGTAAACTAAACTGGGGCCTCTCTGTCTAGCCTATGCTGTTCCAGCCATTTGCCCCATATGGTTTTTGTGCACTTTGGCCTAGGCCTTTTTGTATCTATAAATATCTACAATAGCATCCTTTACTTTCATAACAAAAATAGAAACCCAAAGGGATTATTGAGCATTATTACAGCTATATCCCATAAACAGTATGCGGAGATAGTTCTTAGTGGGGATTTCACATGTGAGACTCTTATTTGAAAAAGGATCTCCACCTTCGTGCAGAGCCACATCAACCACGAGAGAGGACAGGGAATTCTAAGCCTGTGAGTTTTCAGTTACTTTAAATTAGACCTTTTCTGTATCTTTTTGTCATTAGAAAAAATGAGATCCTGTTACTGTTAGTTCAGTTGTTGTGAATGCCAACTAATTTTTATGTAATATTTTTAACGTAAAACACCAAGCAAATGATTAAGCTGTTTATTAGTATCTTATTGCATTAATATCACTAATCTGTATATTCATAGTTAAATTGCATATTACCAATTAATATTAATCTGTAAATTTAATGATAATTGATAAATATATGATTTGCCCCCAAAGGCTATACTTTTTTTTTTTTTTTTTTTAAAGAGACAGGAGTCTTACTATGTTGGTCTTGAACTGGGCTCAAGGGATGCTCCTGCCTCAGCCTCATGAGTAACTGGGACCACAGGCATGCACCACCATGCCCGGCTGCAAGACTACAACTCGTGCTATAGCACAATTAATTTTCACCTTGTAATTTTATTACTTCCCTGTTTGACAACGTTATGAGTGGCATATGATTTACTACATGTTTAGCAATTTACAGGATTTTTTTTTACCCATGATACTTTCTGGAAAATAGTTACGTGAATGTTTATGGCGTTGACTTGATAACTATACTGCTCTATTAGTAACTATTTTTGCAAAGTTATTGCTATGACAAATATTACTTGGGTTCTTCATATGTCCCTTAGATTGTAACTGTGGGAAACTTAAGTGCTACTTTAGATTTCTCTGGTGTTCAGGAAATACATTTTGTTATGGTCAGCTAGCTGAGTGCTTTAAGTTTGAACTTCTGTGAAAATCTCCTTAAAAAAAAAAAAAGAGGCTGAGCATGGTGGCTTACGCCTGTAATCCCAGTACTTTGGGAGGCCAAGGCAGGCGGATCACCTGAGGTCAAGGGTTTGAGACCAGCCTGGCCAACATGGTGAAACCCTGTCTCTACTAAAAGTACAAAAATTAGCTGAGCATGGTGGCAGGCGCCTGTAATCCCACCTACTCAGGAGGCTGAGGCAGGAGAATCGCTTGAACCCTGGAGGTGGAGGTTGCAGTGAGCCGAGATCACGCCACTACACTCCAGCCTGGGTGACAACAGCGAGACTCCGACTTAAAAAAAAAAAGATTCTGTGGTTTCTGACACTTGAAATTGCAGTACTCCAACCTACAAATGCTGTATTATTATGAGATTTAGGCTGGAAATACTGAGGCTGTAGGATTTAAGCACTTACCCTTAATTGACATCCCAAAACTATATATAAAACAAACAAACAAAAAAAACCCCACCAGTTTTAGGAAAGAGAAGGGAAGAGGGGAGGATTAATGGTTGACCAGAGACTGTGTTGAATGTCAAGGCACTCAGCTTTGCACAGCTATTAACCAGTACAATACCCCTTTTGGTTGAGGGAAATAGACTTTAGATTTTCATCCTCTACTTAACATAAAGATCTTTAGACACCTCTTGTTTTCTGGTTGTCACAGGTGATGTTAGCATATGTGTAATGCTTTGTTTGCCTCTGGCGTGTCTTTTAGTATTTGAGTTTGACTAGCCGTATAGCAGGACTTTAGTGGTTTGGATGCATAGATGCAATGTATTGCTTTTGTCTGTTTTATAATTAACAATTATAAAATAAAAGGTCATTCCTTAATTTGCAAATTTGTTCTCAGAAAGTTCTGTTTGGTACATGTCATACTGCATGGCTCTTTAAAGGTGGCACTATCATGCAGTGCAGACTGGAATATAGGATAATAGGCTTATACACTTGGAGTAGAGAAGGCCTTTTTGAATAGGACACAAAGCACACCAAAAAAAGCCACAGATACATTCTTTTGACTGTATCAACACTTAAAACTTCTGTAAAATGAAAGATACCACAGAGAAGTTAAAAGATGACCATGAAGTAGATGTATTTGTGACATGTATAGAATTATCTACAAGTCAAGAAGAAGAAAAAAAAGACAACCAGAGAAGAAAACTGGCAAAGGATAAGAAATACAAATAAACATGAAAATGTGCTTAACTTTATTTGTAATCAAGAAAAGTAAAATTAAAACAACAGAGAAAAGCTATTTTCTAACTATTAAATTGGCAAAATTAAAAAGCATTAGGCCAAGGATAGTGAAAATAGATACTCATACAGCTGGTGGCGTGTAAATTGGAATAACTAATTTGTAAAAGCAATTGTCTATCTCTGGTAAACACGAAGATATCCTGTGCATCCTATGAAATGCCAATTCCATCTTGAGGTATCTACCTTAGAAAAACTCTTGCACATATATACAAGGAAACACTTACAAGAATGTTCAACACAGCCCAGTTTATTACAGTGAAAACACGGAAACAACCTAAATGTTTATCCGTAGGAAAATATTTACCATTGGGAACTATCAAAAAGGTAAGTAGGTTCCATATTGTTTTATAAAAGATCTCCAGACATTGTTGATTTAAAAAAAAAAGACTCAGAAAGGATATATCAGACACTTAAAAAAACTTAAAACATGAAAACAAAACAAGCTCACAAACTATATTTCTATATTTTTGAAAATATGCACCCCAAACTGATAATAGTTGTTATCTATGGGAACTGGAATTAGTCTTTAGCTTTATCTGTATTGTTTGAACCTTTAAAAATTATTGTATGTTTAACTAGAAATAAACATTTTTTAAAAAGATCATACCAATACTTTGATTTACCAATTTAAGCTTCTTAATACTATAAAGTATTAACAGGGAAGAGCCAGCAATTTCTAGATAATACAACGTAAGATGGGGCACATTGTAGGTTTTTGGATTTTTCTTGTTTTGCTTTCATTTTTGGTTTTGAGAGGTAGTGGGGTGAATGGAAGAACATGGGCTTTGGAGTCAAATTTAAGTTTGAATCTAAGCTCTGCCATTTATTTAGACTCTGGGCAGGTTTCTTAACCGCTCTAGTTTTTGAAAAAATGCTATTACCTACTTCGTTGGGTTGTATAAAAATTACATGTGCTAGATTTCCTCATTTCCCCATTCCCTTTGGTTAAGGGAAATTGATCTAGTGTGGTCTAAGATCAAAGATGGTCTCGTATGGATGACAAAATGTTTCACAAGAACACACTATATCCTTGGACCAGGATATACCAGTAAAGATGGAGGATGTAAATAATTAATTTTAGAGGTCTATTAACTTTTTAAACCATTAAGCTATCTATTTGTACCTCACAAGATCAAATACTAGATTATGTTAGTGATTTATAAATGATATTGAACTTGAAACTTCTAAGTAGTTTACATGACAGGTTGTTGATTAACAGGTTTATTTTTTTTTTAAATCTTAGAGAGCATTTTAATTTAGTTCAGCAAACATTTATTTGTGCCATCCAGCATCTCAATCTCAAGAGGCCTCATAGACCAAAATATGTCTCAAAAGGAAGAAAGGAAAACTCTATGTGTTTATCAATTTATTTATCAAACTCTGGCAAGGGAGGAAAAAGTCAGGTTTAAAGTTGAGTATATGTATATACTCTGCTTTTCACTTGTACTGCTATTGCCTATGTGTGCATCTGTTAATATATAGCAATTCATATGAAGATTTTTTCCAGTGAGACTTAGTTATTCTAGTACTGGGACTCTGTATTAAATAACAATTTTTTAAAAAGAGTGCTCTAACTAATGTTAACGTGGAAATTCTAGACCCCTCAAGCAAAAATTTCCAAATAGGACCCCTTATCGTTTAATTGTGAAATAAACAACTAATACTTTTATGGTATTTATGCTTGGGAAGAGAATAAAAAGAAATAGTTTTGGATTTTCCCCATATAAATTAGGGCCTGCTGAGTAATTAGCAGTTAATAAATGAATGCTTCCTACAAGTTTAAAGGTCATACCTGAACTGGGTATATGATGATGTATGTTTTTATAGTTGTAGATTTTATGTAGCCCAAGAATCCTTGAAGATAATCTAAACATCTTGGTTTGATGAGCAGAACTTTCTTTTTTTTTTTTTTTATTATACTTTAGGTTTTAGGGTACATGTGCACAATGTGCAGGTTTGTTACGTATGTATCCATGTGCCATGTTGATTTCCTGCACCCATTAACTTGTCATTTAGCATTAGGTATATCTCCTAACGCTGTCCCTCCCCCCTCCCCCCACCCCGCAACAGTCCCCGGAGTGTGATGTTCCCCTTCCTGTGTCCATGAGTTCTCATTGTTCAATTCCCACCTATGAGTGAGAACATGCGGTGTTTGGTTTTTTGTCTTTGTGATAGTTTACTGAGAATGATGTTTGGACATGGATGAAACTGAGCAGAACTTTCAATAAGGGGGTAAGGGGCAATATTGTTTGAGCACTTACTATGTGCCAAGCACTATTCTAAGATGATTACATATTTTATTTAATCTTCACCACAGTCTTCTGTGGTAGGTACTAGTATTGCCCAATTTTATAGAAAAGGGCAGAGAGATAAGGTGAGTTATATAAAGTTACAGTCAGTAAATGACAGAGCTAGAAACCATATCCGGCTTCAGTGGGCTCAAGAGCCCATGTTCTTAACCATCTCGGTAAAAATTGTTACGCTGTTTCAATCTGCAGAGTCAGCATGTAGCAATAATGACATAATCATTAACATGTGACCTTTTGCATATACTGAATGCTTTCTAAAGAAGTAGTTTATTATCAGACATATTCTTAGAATCATACCCATTTTATAGCAGGATTGACAGTATTATAAAGAGATTATGAGTCAACAGAACCAAGAAGTTTCTGATCCACAATTGCTTTCACTTGCTAGGTTCAAGTAAGGATCATATAGTGTTTACTTACATTTGCCTTAGATTTTTCAGTATAGCATGATGAAATTGTAAATGCTTATCTCAGACAGTGAGCAAGACATGGACAATTGGGCATTAGTGTGAATTTTAGGACACTAGAGCATAGGTACAGGTTAGAACACTTAATCCTCATCTTGTTGTGGAAGTCATGGCAAAGCCAAAGAGGAAAAGCCTGTCTTAAATGCTTTCCTTTTCCAAGAGGGCAGCTAAGGTGCCCAGATATCTTTGCCCTCCGGGGATGCAGGTGTGCTGTTTTTATTCTTTAATCATTCACATTAATTAAAGCCTATTCCTTTGCATTAAAAAAAATGTAAAATGACACTCTCCATGTTTTATTGCCGGGCAAGAGCTTTGAACTTCTGTCTCATTGAAGTTTGATAAACTAAGGATTTTCCAGTGTTGGGTGGTACCCTTAACCACAGAGGGAGCATTAGACTGATAAGAGCTGCAGGTGAAGGAAACCACCAGGGCACAGCAATTAGGGAGAGCTTTGCACTTGGCTGTTGGCTGGTGTAAAACTCTCTGCAGGGAGGAACTTTTCTTCTTAGCTTCTTCGCTTCACTCACACATAAAAAGAACACCAGGGCTTTCTATTTCTACTTTGTGAACTAGGAATGGATGGGATGGTTCTTTTCAAGAAACTTTCAAATTTAGGGACAAGTTCTAACTTCACACAAATGCTGATTGGTATGAAGGTGGGGGGACGGGACAGACAGACATACACACACATAAATTCACGTGGACCCAAATGGACCATATCTCTCAGGTGATTTTACTATCAATATACATTCCTGCCTTTGTGCACTGTGTAAAATAAAGATAATTTTTACTTCCATAACTGATTATAAAGTGTTAATGGTGAGGCAACATGTTAAGAGAATGGGTTCTTGGTATCAGGTAAACCTTGGTTCAAATCTTGGCTTCTCTTCCCAGTAGCTGTGTAAATTATTTTAATTTTGTAAGTCTCAGTTCTCCTACTTGTAAAAATAGAAGTCTAGGAATAACTATTATAGGATTGTATTTGGAAGAAATAGAATAAAGCACGTGAAACAATTAGTACAGTACTGTATCTGTCACATTGTTGTTTAATAAATTGTGCAAGTACTCAAAAATGGTAGCTGTTATTATTTGTAATGTGAAACTATCTGATTGGCAGATAAATGTTAAACAAGCCTGGTCCAATATATTTCTTTCTTTCCTTTTTTATATTTTTGGTATAAAGTCTATTTTCTAGAAAATTCCTCCTTTTTTTTTTTTCTAGAAGGACAAAAGTGCTTTGATTTTTACTGCTCTGAAAATATTTATCCCGTAAAGAGCTTTCACATTAACTTTCAGTCCCTGGAGCTAGGGAGGAGAAACAGCAGGATTTGCTTCTAAGTACAGCTCTTTCATTTCTACCATCAAAAAGAAAAAAAAAAAAATCCTGTACTAGCCTTAGGTAGAGCTAAGTCATAAAAGGCCATATAGCCCAAGAGGAATCTTCTTGCAAGATCAGGATAAACCGATAGAAGAAAGGAAGGAGAACACAGAGGTGAAAATGCAGCTGATTTTAATGTTTCCCTGGCCATTTTCCCTCCCAATTTAATATACACCTAATTATAATTATTATATTTTGAAAACAATGCCAGAAATTGGCAGGTATTATCTCACAGCTTCACTCTTAGTTTTGGCCATTTCTTAAAGAAACAGTTTTCTAGTTGGATGAACTATTCAGTTGAGGCACTGATTTTGTTTTCACCTCTTTTTGGGTGGGGTTGGGGGTAGGCAGTCAGGGTTTGCAGTGGTTGATAGTTGTTAGTTTTGGGAAGCACTCATTTAGATAGAATGAGTCACAGAATGTAAACAGGTCATCCATCTGGCCTTTAGGCTGCTGGGAACGTGGTGAAACCTTAGGTCACCGTGATCATTATGGTCAAATGAAGACTCTTGGGCTCAGGTTGGCAGATAAACTTACTGGTTTTATGAGCTTCACTAGACTACCAGGACTTCAGAAATAGTTTTTTGAAATACCAATATTTATAATTTAGGTAATTCCTTCATATTTTCCTGAGGAATGAAACTGTGAAAGAAGTCAATGTCTACTTTGGCAGCAACTTCATGGAATTGCTTTTTGAAAGGATATTCATCACTTTGGGGTTTTTGTTCTCACTGCTCCAGATGAAAGTATTTTTCTGAATTTTTTTTTTTTTTTTTTGAGACAGAGTCTCGCTGCCGCCCAGGCTGGAGTGCAGTGGCGCAATCTCGGCTCACTGCAGGCTCCGCCCCCCAGGGTTCACACCATTCTCCTGCCTCAGCCTCCCGAGTAGCTGGGACTACAGGCGCCCGCCACCTCGCCCGGCTAATTTTTTGTATTTTTAGTAGAGACGGGGTTTCACTGTGTTAGCCAGGATGGTCTCGATCTCCTGACCTCGTGATCCGCCCGCCTCGGCCTCCCAAAGTGCTGGGATTACAGGCGTGAGCCACCGCGCCCGGCCTCTGAATTTTTTATGGTAAATGGGGACACTGAATTGGAAGCTTCTATGTAAAGTTTGTCAGGATACCTCTGTCATACCTAAGGATAAAATTCAGAGAAAGGGAAGAAGTATTTGAGTACCTGACATCTAAGAAGTTCTGGCCTATGTTGTTTACTGAAGTAAACTCCCAATAACGCTTTGAGATAGGCTTTTAAGGAAACATGTTATCAATCACGTACTATGTACCAAACACATAGTGGTGTTTTACCTGTATTATCTTATTTATTTCTCATAACCCTATAATGTAAGTACCATTATTATCCCCATTTTACCATGAAAAATAGGCTTGAAGAGTAATTTGTTTATGGTCACATAACTAGGAAGCAGCAGAGCTGAGAATGGAGTTCTCAACTCTCTGTAATCCAAAGCCCAGGTTCTTAACCACTGATTCTTAAGAGTACATAAAAAGCACCAGGGGTACTTGTTAAAAATTACTGGGCTGTAGTAAGAAATTTAAGGTCACTAAATCTGAGACAGTGTCAGACTATAAATCTGCATTTTAAACGGCATCCCAGGGGATTCAGATCAAGAAATTGATTGACCGTATTTTGAGAAATATAGTTACATTATATTGCTTTCCACACTTGATAAAGAAGAAAACAGGTGTAGACTAAGTAACTATCCAAGATTAAGCTACCAAGACAGAGCCATGATTCAAACTGAGGTCTGTCTCACTCTAATGCTCATACTTTTTATTATACGCCCATGATTAACTCACACATTTCCAAGTCACAACAAATGCAGAAAACATGATATCTAATAAACCGAGCCAGACAGATTTCATGGTCTTGTTATTTACCAAAGTTAGTAACATATATACACCAGCATTAAAATTTTCATGGTCCTTAAACCTTTCCAGTGACTTTTTTTTTTTAATTTAAATTAACTGAGTTTTCTTTTTTTTCTTTTATGAAATGAAGTCTGGCTCTGTCGCCCAGGCTGGAGTGCAATGTCATGATCTCGGCTCACTGCAACCTCCACCTCCCAGGTTCAAGCAATTCCCCTGCCGCAGCTTCCTGAGTAGCTGGGATTACTAGCTACTCAGGAAGTAACCACTGCATCTGGCTAATTTTTGTATTATTAGTAGAGACAGGTTTTCACCATGTTGCCAAGCTGGTCTCGAACTCCTGACCTCAAGTGATCCACCCACCTCAGCCTCCCAAAGTGCTAGGATTTCAGGCGTGAGCCACCGTGCCTGGCCAGAGTTTTCTTTACAATCATACCACCCATGCTTCAAGCATGGAATTACTAACTCCCTGGGATAAGTTTCTGATGCAGAAATGGAAAATAATAGAAGGAGGTAGAAAGAAAAGAACTTCCAGGTGTACCTGCTGAATGTTGCTAAATTTCCTCTTCAACTCACCCTGTCATTGAGATGAAGAATGAAGGGTTGATGCTAATACTAACAGCCAGTCAAATGGCAATTGGTCATGTTCACATCATCTCCCAATCTATCCTTTGAGACTGTAGCTCAATTAGGGTCAGCAAGTTTGCTTTGCCTATTCCAGTCCACTGATAAAGTGTCATCAGACAGAGCCAACACCTGGATTGCCTTACAGATGACTTCCTTCTAGGATTGGGATCATTCTTTTTAAAATCTTTCTCTCATTTTCTCTTTCTCTCTTGCTATTTGATTGCAGCTCAGCGACATGTCCTCACCTACATGGAGGATGCAGTGTGCCAGCTGCTAGAGAACAGGGAAGATATTAGCCAATATGGAATTGCCAGGTTCTTCACTGAATAGTAAGTACATGAATGTTGTACTAATACAGTGAACCCAGAGGAGGCGCTTGGAAGCAGGCAGGATACTTGAGGAACAGAGCAGGACAATGCTGATTAGGTAGTGGCAGTGAATGTTTAGTTTTGGTAGGTTGGTTGTGGGCCGCCCAAACATGTTTTGGGGCATGCCTTTGGTGCAGCTAGTTTTGTCCAGTGATGTCTCATGAATGCTTTTGATTACAGTAGCTTAACAACTGCTTGTTTGATCTATTAGATCTGTTCCTTTAGGTTCCTCTTTTAACTTTCTCCTTTATTCAAAATATTCACTTTGATTTCCTTTCGCTGGTGTTCATCTAGCCTGTTTTTTTTCATGGCTGGCTTTTCTCATGGAATCTAGGCTAATGTTCCTCTGCAGTTTTCTTTCTACAGGATGCTGTGGTGCCAATCACTTAATGACTTCAGAGTATTTCTAATCAGCAAAGTGAAGAGACAACCCACAGAATGGGAGAAAATATTTGCAAACTACCCATCTGACAAGGGATTAATAACTGGAATATATAAGGAGCTCACACATCTCTATAGGAAAACATCCAATAATCCCATCAAAAAATGGACAAAAGATGTGCATAGACACTTCTCAAAACTAGTCATACAAATGGCAAACAGGCATAAGCAAAGGTGCTCACCATCACTGATCATCAGAGAAATGCAAATCAAAACTACAGTGAGATCACATCTCACCCCAGTTACAATGGCTTATATCCTAAAGACAGGCAATAACAAATGCTGGCGAGGATGTGGAGAAAGGGAACCCTTCTACACTGTTGATGGGGATGTAAATTAGTATAACCACTGTGGAGAACAGTTTGGAGGTTCCTCAAAAAACTAGGAATAGGGCTGCCATATGATCCAGCAATTCCACTGCTGGGTATATACCCAAAAGAAAGGAAATTAGTATATCAAATAAATATCAGTACTCCTATGTTTGTTGCAGCACTGTTTAGAGTACTAAGATTTGGAAGCAATCTAAGTGTCCATCAACAGAGGAATGAGTAAAGAAAATGTGGTACATATACACGATGGAGTATTATTCGGCCCTAAGAAAGAATGAGATCCTGCAACTTGCAACAACAGCAATGGAACTGAAGATCATTATGTTAAGTGAAATAAGCCAGGCACAGGAAGACAAACATTGGATGTTCTCACTTGTTTGTGGGATGTAAAAATCAAAACAATTGAACTAATGGACAAAGAGAATAGAAGGATGGTTACCAGAGGTTGGGAAGGGTAGCAGGGGGCTGGGGGAAGAGGCAGGGATGGTTGATGGGTACAAAAAAAAAAAAAAAAAAAAAGAATGAATAAGACCTGCTATTTGATAGCACAACAGGGCGACTCTAGTCAATGATAACTTAATTGTTCATTTTAAAATAACTCAAAGAGTATATTTAGATTGTTTGTAACACAAAGGATAAATGCTTGATGGGGTGGATACCCTATTCTCCATGATATGATTATTTAAAATTGCATGTCTGTATCAAAACATCTTATGTGCCCCAAAAATATATACACCTACTATGTACCCATGAAAATTAGAACTTAAAAAAATTTTTTAAAGGAATATTTCTAGAGGGAGGATATCTTTCATAGATTATATATTTGAAAGGTCATACTTAGGCCAGGCATGGTTGCTCAAGCCCGTAATCCCAGCACTTTGGGAGGTTGAGGTGGGCAGATCATGAGGTCAGGAGTTGGAGACCAGCCTGACCAACATGGTAAAACCCCATCTCTACTAAAAATACAAAAATCAGCCAGGCATGGTGGTACGTGCCTGTAATCCCAGCTACTATGGAGGCTGAGGCAGGAGAATCGCTTGAACCCAGTAGGCAGAGGTGGCAGTGAGCCAAGACGGTGCCACTGCACTCCAGCCTGGCCAACAGAGAGAGACTCCATCTCAAAAAAAAAAAAAAAAAAAGGTCATACTTCTTTATAAAGTATACTTAGAATGAAAGTCAAAATGATTACTACCTTTTTTATTTTTCTGAGATAGAATTTTACTCTGTTGTTCAGGCTGGAGTACAGTGGCATCACCATGGCTTATTGTAGCCTTGAACTCCTGGGCTCAAGGAATCCTCCTGCCTCAGCCTCCCCAGTAGCTGGGACTACAGGTATGTGCTATCATGCCCAGCTAAATTTAAAATTTATCTTTTGTAGAGACAGGGTTTCAGTATGTTGACCAGGCGGGTTTTGAACTCCAGGCCTCAAGTAATCCTCTCGCCTTAGCCTCTCAAAGTGTTGGGATTGTAGGCATGAGCCACCATGCCCAACTGATTACCACTTTTTGAATATCACAGAACTGTTTTTAGGCTGAATGAGATAAACACTTTAAAAACACATTAATCTTCTTTTTCCTCCAACTTTTATTTTAGATACAGGGAATACATGTGCAGTTTTGTTACATGGGTACATTGCACCCAGGTAGTGAGCATAGTACCCAATAGGTAGTTTTTGACCCATTACCCCTCTCCCTTCTCCCCGCTAGCAGTCCACAGTGTCTGTTGCTCCCATGTTCCTGTCCATGAATGCTCAATATTTAGCTCCCACTTATTAGTGAGAACATGTGGTATTTGGTTTTCTGTACCTACATTAATTCACTTAGGATTATGGCCTCTAGCTCCATCCATGTTGCTGCAAAGGACATGATTTCATTCTTTTTTTATGGCTGCGTAGTACTCTATGGTATATATGTACCATATTTTCTTTATCCAATTCACCTTGATGGGCACCTAGGTTGACTCCATGTCTTTGCTATTGTGAATAGTGCAGCGATGTATGTACGAGTGCATGGGGAGAATGATGTATTTTCCTTTGGCATACCCACTAATGAATGGGATTGCCGAGTCAAATGGTAGCTCTGTTTTAAGTTCTTTGAGAAATCTCCAAACTCATTTCCACAGTAGCTGAATTAATTTACATTCCCACCAACAGTGTATAAGCATCCTCTTTTCTCAGCAGCCTTGCCAGCATCTGTTTTTTTTTTTTTTTTTTGACTTTTTAATAATAGTCATTCTGACTGGCATGAGATGGTATCTCACTATGGTTTTGATTTGCATTTCTCTGATGATGAGTGATAATGAGCATTTTTTCATATGTTTCTTGGCCACTTATATATCTTCTTTTGAGAAAATGTCTGTTCATGTCCTTTGACCATTTTTAAATGCGGTTATTTGGTTTTTGCTTCTTGATTTAAGTTCCTTATAGATTCTGGATATTAGACCTGTTTGTGAATATTTTTTCCCATTCTGTAGGTTGTCTATTGATAGTTTCTTTTGCTGTGTAGCTTTTTAGTTTAATTAGGTCCCACTTGTCAATTTTTGTTTTGTTTGCAATTGCTTTTGGGGACTTGGCCAAGAATTATTTGCCAAGGCTGATGTTGAGAAGGATATTTCCTAGGTTTTCTTCTAGGATTTTTATAGTTTGAGAGCTTACATTTAAATCTTTAATCTGTCTTGAGTTAATTTTTGTATATAGTGAGAGGTAAGGGTCCAGTTTCATCCTTCTGCATATGGCTGGCCAGTTATCCCAGCACCATTTGCAGTTTCATCCTTCTGCATATGGCTGGCCAGTTATCCCAGCACCATTTATTATACAGGGAGTCCTTTCCCCAGTGCTTGTTTTTGTCAGCCTTATCAAAGACAAGATTGTTTTAAGTGTGTGCTTTATTTTTGAGTTTTCTATTCTTTCCATTGGTCTATGTGTCTGTTTTTGTACTGGTACCATGCAAAACGCAATCTTCATGAAAGGATGTGCTAGAGAAATACATATGCCATCACATATTTATATCATCATTTGGGTTCTCTTCCTTTTCTTCTGGTTTATTGGGAACATTCTAAGAAAGGAAGAGTAATCTTTGTAAGCTTCCATTTAAGTGAATCCTGAACTCAAGTTCATCTTTCTTGAACATAGATTTTTTTTTTTTTCCTTTCTGTTCTCCAGAGGCTCCTTGGAGATCAGACAACTATTCAAATGGCCTCAACTTGGGTTGCTGTTAGGGGAATACTTGAGATTCCCTAGATCTTTTGCTGAACTCTAAAGTTCTTATCAATGAAATCTAGATTTTTTATGGATTGGCATTTAGGTTCATTGGAAAAAGAAGCTTTCTGGGAGTAAAGTTGTTCCTTTCACCCAGTCTTCTAAAGGAGGATGAAGTAGAGAAAGGAATTTTATTTGTTCTCATGATGTGGGCTGGAGCAAATGAGGTGGGCAGGGAATAAAGACTGAGATTGAATAGCCTTGCTTGCTTTTACAGAACAGACAAGCGAACTGACAAGCTACGGGTCAAGTTTCTATACCATTTAATCTGTACCAGCACTCTTGAGGCTCCTTGCCAAGTGAAATATGACTCTTCTGGGGGTAATGCTTCCTCCTGGCTTGCTTCATGTTACTCCCCTCCCCGTCTCTGTTGCAAGTCTTTTCCCTGTTACACTGGTTGCTTGAAGGTAGGCATCATTTAAATTTCTTTTTGAGGCAGAGTCTCCCTCTGGTGCCCAGGCTGGAGTGCAGTGGTGCAATCTCGGCTCACTGCAACCTCCATCTCCTGGGTTCAAGAGATTCTCCCGCCTCAGCCTCCCGAGTAGCTGGGATTACAGGCACCCGCCACCATACCTGGCTAATTTTTGTATTTTTAGTAGAGACGGGATTTCACCATGTTAGCCAGGCTTGTCTTGAACTCCTGGCCTCAAGTGATCTGCCCGCCTTGGTGTCCCAAAATGTTGGGATTACAGGTGTGAACCATTTGTGCCCGGCTCATTTATTCTTCATCTTTGCATTCCTGGTACTTGGCATGATGCTTCGCATATAATAGATGTTAGCTAAATATTTATTGAATCAACAGCAGTATCTGTATTTTAAGTTATTGAATACTATCTACTCTTCTAGATTTTGTTATAATAAAGACTATTTTCTTGTTTTTTCCTCCCTTTTTTTATTTTATTTATTTATTATGATTATTTTTTATTATACTTTAAGTTCTAGGGCACATGTGCACAACGTGGAGGTTTGTCACATATGTATACATGTGCCATATTGGTGTGCTGCACCCATTAACTTGTCATTTACATTAGGTATATCTCCTAATGCTATCCCTCCCCGCTCCCACCACCCCAAGACAGGCCCCAGTGTGTGATGTTTCCCATCCTGTGTCCAAGTGTTTTCATTGTTCAATTACCACCTATGAGTGAGAATATGCGGTGTTTGGTTTTCTCTCCTTGCGACAGTTTGCTCAGAATGATGGTTTCCAACTTCATCCATGTCCCCGCAAAGGACATGATCTCATCTTTTTTATGGCTGCATAGTATTCCATGGTGTATATGTGCCACATTTTCTTAACCCAGTCTATCATTGATGGACATTTGGGTTAGTTCCAAGTCTTTGCTATCGTGAATAGTGCCACAGTAAACATACGTGTGCATGTGTCTTTATAGCAGCATGATTTATAATCCTTTGGGTATATACCCAGTAATGGGATGGCTGGGTCAAATGGTATTTCTAGTTCTAGATCCTTGAGGAATCGCCACACTGTCTTCCACAATGGTTGAACTAGTTTACAGTCCCACCAACAGTGTAAAAATGTTCCTATTTCTCCACATCCTCTCCAGCACCTGTTGTTTCCTGACTTTTTAATGATCACCATTCTAACTGATGTGAGATGGTATCTCACTGTGGCTTTGATTTGCATTTCTCTGATGGCCAGTGATGATGAGCATTTTTTCCTGTGTCTGTTGGCTGCATAAATGTCTTCTTTTGAGAAGTGTCTGTTCATATCCTTTGCCCACTTTTTGATGGGGTTGTTTGATTTTTTCTTGTAAATTTGTTTAAGTTCTTTGTAGATTCTGGATATTAGCCCTTTGTCAGATGGGTAGATTGCAGAAATTTTCTCTCATTCTGTAGTTTGCCTGTTTACTGTGATGGTAGTTTCTTTTGCAGTGCAGAAGCTCTTTAGTTTAATTAGATCCCATTTGTCAATTTTGGCTTTTGTTGCCATTGCTTTTGGTGTTTTAGACATGAAGAAGTCCTTGCCCATGCCTGTCCTGAATGGTATTGCCTAGGTTTTCTTCTAGGGTTTTTATGGTTTTAGGTCTGACATTTACGTCTTTAATCCATCTTGAATTAATTTTTGTATAAGGTGTAAGGAAGGGATCCAGTTTCAGCTTTCTACATATGGCTACCAGTTTTCCCAGAACCGTTTATTAAATAGGGAATCCTTTCCCCATTTCTTGTTTTTGTCAGGTTTGTCAAAGATCAGATGGTTGTAGATGTGTGGTATTATTTCTGAGGGCTCTCTTCTGTTCCATTGGTCTATATATCTGTTTTGGTACCAGTACCATGCTGTTTTGGTTACTGTAGCCTTGTAGTATAGTTTGAAGTCAGATAGCATGATGTCTCCAGCTTTGTTCTTTTGGCTTAGGATTGTCTTGGCAATGAGGGCTCTTTTTTGGTTCCATATGAAATTTAAAGTAGTTTTTTCCAATTCTGTGAAGAAAGTCATTGTTAGCTTGATGGGGATGGCATTGAATCTATAAATTACCTTGGGCAGTATGGCCATTTTCACAATATTGATTCTTCCTATCCATGAGCATGGAATGTTCTTCCATTTGTTTGTGTCCTCTTTTATTTCGTTGAGCAGTGGTTTGTAGTTCTTGAAGAGGTCCTTCACATCCCTTGTAAGTTGGATTCCTAGGTATTTTGTTCTCTTTGAAGCAATTGTGAATGGGTGTTCACTCATGATTTGGCTCTCTGTTTGTCTGTTACTGGTGTATAAGAATGCTTGTGATTTTTGCACATTGATTTTGTATCCTGAGACTTTGCTGAAGTTGCTTATCAGCTTAAGGAGATTTTGGGCTGAGACGATGGGGTTTTCTAAATATACAATCATGTCATCTGCAAACAGGGACAATTTGACTTCCCCTTTTCCTAATTGAATACCCTTTATTTCTTTCTCCTGCCTGATTGCCCTGGCCAGAACTTCCAACACTATGTTGAATAGGAGTGGTGAGAGAGGGCATCCCTGTCTTGTGCCAGTTTTCAAAGGGAATGCTTCCAGCTTTTGCCCATTCAGTGTGATATTGGCTGTGGGTTTGTCATAAATAACTCTTATTATTTTGAGATACAACCCATCAATACCTGACTTATTGAGAGTTTTTAGCATGAACGGCTGTTGAATATTGTCGAAGGCCTTTTCTGCATCTATTGAGATAATCATGTGGTTTTTGTCTTTGGTTCTGTTTATATGCTGGATTACATTTATTGATTTGTGTATGTTGAACGAGCCTTGCATCCCAGGGATGAAGCCCACTCGATCATGGTGGATGAGCTTTTTGATGTGCTGCTGGATTTGGTTTGCCAGTATTTTATTGAGGATTTTTGCATCGATGTTCATCAGGGATATTGGTCTAAAATTCTCTTTTTTTGTTGTGTCTCTGCCAGGCTTTGGTATCAGGATGATGCTGGCCTCATAAAATGAGTTAGGGAGGATTCCCTCTTTTTCTATTGATTGGAATAGTTTCAGAAGGAATGGTACCAGCTCCTCTTTGTACTTCTGGTAGAATTCAGCTGTGAATCCATCTGGTCCTGGACTTTTTTTGATTGGTAGGCTATTAATTATTGCCTTAATTTCAGAGCCTTATTGGTCTATTCAGACATTCAACTTCTTCCTGGTTTAGTCTTGGGAGGGTGTATGTGTCCAGGAATTTATCCATTTCTTCTAGATTTTCTAGTTTATTTGCATAGAGGTGTTTATAGTATTCTCTGATGGTAGTTTGTATCTCTGTGGGATCGGTGGTGATATCCCCTTTATCATTTTTTATTGTGTCCATTTGATTCTTCTGTCGTTTCTTCTTTATTAGTCTTGCAAGCAGTCTATCAATTTTGTTGATCTTTTCAAAAAGCAGCTCCTGGATTCATTGATTTTTTGAAAGTTTTTTTGTGTCTCTATTTCCTTCAGTTCTGCTCCGATCTTAGTTATTTCTTGCCTTCTGCTAGCTTTTGAATTTGTTTGCTCTTGCTTCTCTAGTTCTTTTAATTGTGATGTTAGGTTGTCAATTTGGGATCTTTCCTGCTTTCCCTTGTGGGCATTTAGTGCTATAAATTTCCCTCTACACACTGCTTTGAATGTGTCCCAGAGATTCTAGTATGTTGTGTCTTTGTTCTCATTGGTTTCAAAGAACATCTTTATTTATTCCTTCATTTCGTTATGTACCCAGTAGTCATTCAGGACCAAGTTGTTCAGTTTCCATGTAGTTGAGCAGTTTTTTTTTTTGTTTTTTTTTTTTGAGACGGACTCTTGCTCTGTCGCCCAGGCTGGAGTGCAGTGGCGTGATATCTGCTCACTGCAAGCTCCGCCTCCCGGGTTCACGCCATTCTCCTGCCTCAGCCTCCCGAGTAGCTGGGACTACAGGCACCCGCCACTACGCCCGGCTAATTTTTTGTATTTTTTTTAGTAGAGACGGGGTTTCACTGCGTTAGCCAGGATGGTCTCGATCTCCTGACCTTGTGATCCACCCACCTTGGCCTCCCAAAGTGCTGGGATTACAGGCATGAGCCACCGCGCCCGGCCAGTTGAGCAGTTTTGAGTGAGTTTCTTAATCCTGAGTTCTAGTTTGATTGCACTGTGGTCTGAGAGACAGTTTGTTATAATTTCTGTTCTTTTACATTTGCTGAGGAGTGCTTTACTTCCAACTATGTGGTCAATTTTGGAATAAGTGCAATGTGGTGCTGAGAAGAATGTATATTCTGTTGATTTGGGGTGGAGAGTTCTGTAGATGTCTACTAGGTCTGCTTGGTGCAGAGCTGAGTTCAATTCCTGGATATCCTTGTTAACTTTCTGTCTCATTGATCTGTCTAATGTTGACAGTGGGGTGTTAAAGTCTCCCATTATTATTGTGTGGGAGTCTAAGTCTCTTCGTAGGTCTCTAAGGACTTGCTTTATGAATCTGGGTGCTCCTGTATTGGGTGCATATATATTTAGGATAGTTGGCTCTTCTTGTTGAATTGATCCCTTTACCATTATGTAGTGGCCTTCTTTGTCTCTTTTGATCTTTGTTGGTTTAAAGTCTGTTTAATCAAAGACTAGGATTGCAATCCCTGCTTTTTTTTGTTTTCCATTTGCATGGTAGATCTTCCTCCATCCCTTTATTTTGAGCCTATGTGTGTCTCTGCATGTGAGATGGGTTTCCTGAATACAGCACACTGATGGGTCTTGACTCCTTATTCAATTTGCCAGTCTGTGTCTTTTAATTGGAGCACTTAGCCCATTTACATTTAAAGTTAATATTGTTATGTGTGAATTTGATCCTGTCATTATGATGTTAGCTGATTATTTTGCTCTCTTGTTGATGCAGTTTCTACCTAGCATTGATGGTCTTTACAATTTGGCATGTTTTTGCAGTGGCTGGTACCAGTTGTTCCTTTCCATGTTAGTGCTTCCTTCAGGAGCTCGCCTGGTGGTGACAAAATCTCTCAGCATTTGCTTGTCTGTAAAGGATTTTATTTCTCCTTCACTTATGAAGCTTAGTTTGACTGGGCATGAAATTCTGGGTTGAAAATTCTTTAAGAATGTTGAATATTGGCCCCCACTCTCTTCTGGCTTGTAGAGTTTCTGCCAAGAGATCTGCTGTTAGTCTGATGGGCTTTCCTTTGTGAGTAACCTGACCTTTCCCTCTGGCTGTCCTTAACATTTTTTCCTTCACTTCAGCTTTGATGAATCTGACAATTTTGTGTTTTGGAATTGCTCTTCCCGAGGAGTATCTTTGTGGCGTTCTCTGTATTTCCTGAATTTGAATGTTGGCTTTCCTCGCTAGGTTGGGGAAGTTCTCCTGGATTATATCCTGAAGAGTGTTTTCCAACTTGGTTCCATTCTCCCCATTACTTTCAGGTACACCAATCAGATGTAGATTTGGTCTTTTCACATAGTCCCATATTTCTTGGAGGCTTTGTTTGTTTCTTTTTACTCTTTTTTCTCTAAACTTCTCTTCTTGCTTCATTTCATTCATTTGATCTTCAATCACTCTTACCCTTTTTTCCAGTTGATCAAATCGGCTACTGAAGCTTGTGCGTGCGTCACATAGTTCTCGTGCCATGGTTTTCAGCTCCATCAGGTCATTTAAGGTCTTCTCTACACTGGTTATTCTAGTTAGCCATTCGTCTAATCTTTTTTCAAGGTTTTTAGCTTCTTTGCGATGGATTCGAACATCCTCCTTTAGCTCGGAGAAGTTTGTTATTACCGATTGTCTGAAACCTTCTTCTCTCAACTCGTCAAAGTCATTCTCCGTCGAGCTTTGCTCCGTTGCTGGCGAAGATCTGCGTTTCTTTGGAGGAGAAGAGGTGCTCTGATTTTTAGGATTTTCAGCTTTTCTGCTCTGGTTTCTCCCCATCTTTGTGGTTTTATCTACCTTTGGTCTTTGATGATGGTGACGTACAGATGGGGTTTTGGTGTGGATGCCCTGTTTGTTAGTTTTCCTTCTAACAGGATGCTCAGCTGCAGGTCTGTTGGAGTTTGCTGGAGGCCCACTCCAGACCCTGTTTGCCTGGGTATCACCAGCGGAGGCTGCAGAACCACAAATATTGCAGAATGGCAAATGTAGTTGCCTGATTGTTCGTCTGGAAGCTTCGTCTCAGAGGGGCACCCAGCCGTATGAGGTGTCAGTCGGCCCCTACTGGGAGGTGCCTACCAGTTAGGCTACTCAGGGATCAGGGACCCACTTGAGGAGGCAGTCTGTCCATTCTCAGATCTCAAACTCTGTGCTGGGAGATCCACCACTCTCTTCAAAGCTCAGTTGGAAAGGCAGAAATCACCCGTCTTCTGCGTCGCTCACACTGGGAGCTGTAGACTGGAGCTCGGCCATCTTGGAACCTCCCCTTTTCCTCTCTTTCTTGATTCTTTTTGGTAAAGCTCTATATTCTGCCATTTTAGAAGCTGTATACTGTGCGCTTAGCACACCAAAAGTGAATTCCACTGTTCTGTGTAACCAATACTGAGCTGTAGTGAACCAACAGTAAGGCTGACTGTAGGTATGTTTTATCTACCAACACACTGTTGAAAAAAAATGTAAGATTTTCTACAGTGCTGATAGAAATGTACTTGCCAAGCAGGCTGTTTCTTGTCCCCAGAAAGTTGAAATTTACATAATATACAAGTGACACATACCTGACACTTCCATAACTCTATGACACCAGATTGGCCTGAGGTAAGTTATTCTGAGAAGTGAAAAGTAAACCAGCTCCAAAAACTTTTGAGTTTTCTTTTTTTTTGAAGACCTGAAAGGTGTGGATGTATGACAGAATGGGAAGTAGTGTAAGTATAATTTGGTAGACAAGGAGACCTGGATGATGGAAGCTCCTGAGTTTACTTTGTGAATTTAATCTAGTTAGTGAAAATCCTTCACTTTCAGGCTTCAGTTTTTTTGTTTTGTTTTTTGAGATGGAGTCTTGCTCTGTCGCCTAGGCTGGAGTGCAGTGGCGCAATCTCGGCTCACTGCAAGCTCCGCTCTCAGGTTCATGACATTCTCCCGCCTCAGCCTCCCGAGTAGCTGGGACTACAGGTGCCCGCCACCATGTCCGGCTAATTTTTGTTTTTTTTTTTTGTATTTTTAGTAGACAGGGGGCTTCACCGTGTTAGCCAGGATGGTCTCGATCTCCTGACCTTGTGATCTGCCCGCCTCAGCCTCCCAAAGTGCTGGGATTACAGGCGTGAGCCACCGCGCCTGGCCTCAGGCTTCAGTTTTGTATTGATTTATAAGAGAAACATAGTGAAGTGGAAAGAGCACTACCCTAGAAGGAAAAAGAGCTCCTTATTCTTGTAAGTCCTTACTCTATAACCTTGGGCAAATTTCTGAAATATGGGCTTCAGTTGCCTCATCTATGAAGTGGGTTTAATAAAGCCTTACATGATAATAATAATAATATAATAATTATATATTATAATATGCAGTTTTTACTAAACTAATACCATGTCTCAGCTACTACAATTCTTTGAGATGGGTACTATTATTATTGTTATCTCTGTTTTATAGAGGAGGAAGTGATGCTCAGAAAGGTTAAAATAGCTTCTTCAAGTTCATAGGTATTAAGTGACAGACTCAGGAATCAAGCCTCATCTGCAGTATCACAGAGGCCACTGTTCTCTACTGCCTGCAAGCCACTTTACTGCTTAATGTAGCTAGAGGGCTAACCAGATCATATTTGGAGGTTTCTTCTAGCTATAATTTCTACTATTTTTGAATTTTCCCTTATGAACTATACTTTGCAAGCTTATCACACAGCCTTGGCAGGTGACCTCAGTTTATTGCCATTTAAATGTTTAATATTGGCCTTTTGGGGGATGCAACTAGAGCTGACTGTAAAGAGCAGGAAGCACGAGTTTTAAAAACATGTTAACGGCATCCTTCCATCTTACAGTTTCAAGTTCACGTCCTGAGACTTTCATATATTTAGCCATGGGTGATTTACCTCTAAACAGTCTTAAAAGTACTCCTTGAAATGGTATGTGGAAGGCTTCTCTTCTGATTTTCTTCTCTGGGTCTGCTTGCCCTCTCATCGATGCTGTCTGTCACTCCTTGGTTGTTGGTGTTTTCAAACAAGTCTGTGACTGTTCCAGCAAATCTGGATAAACTGTAAAACACAAGTGGCTGAGCAGTACTTTGTGTATGTCTGCAAGACCATGAGCTCTGTAGATCATATTCCTCTGGACACTCTTGAAAGACGGATACTAAATCCCAGAGGATTTTCTTTTATGTTGTATGTAACCTCTGCCTCTGAATGTTGTCCTTCAACCAGTGGAAGGTAAAAGAAATTAATATTTAGAGGTGCTACTCTAAGAATAGACCAAATGTCAGCACTGGGTCAGGACCTCTGAAGAAATACATCCAAGAAAATGAGGCGAGAGTAGCTCTAACTTAGAAACCACAGCAGAGTGTGACCAGATTCTTGTGGTAAAGATGAAATGAGAAATGTGGCTTTTTGAGACTTTGGAAAATAATGATGAGAGAAAAACAGGCTGAAATCTGAGAATTTGTATCAGAATTGGGAACCATTCTTCACAGGCTAAATTGATAGTTCCAACACTATGGCATCAGGGAGCTTGACTTCCACATACTAATATAGAAAAGAATAATATTCTGTGGTCTTGGTTGGTGGGCCCAGGAGAGCTCACTTTTATGATCAAGTGTCTTGTTTTTGTTTTTTAAAGGATGATTTTAGTTTTTTGGTGAAGTTTTTACGATGACTGTTTTGGTTGCAAGGGAAAGAAGTATACAGACTACCTTTGGTTTATTTTAAGGATACGTGAGAATATGACAGCGTTCATTTGTGAATTATTCATTCACAAATTATTTTTGGGCACCTACTCTGTGCCTGTGTGTACTATGCAATGGGAATAGAGCAGTGAGCAAGACAAATAAGGTGCCTATCTTTATGAACCTAGTGTTTTAATGAGGGCAATAATCAATAAACAAGCAAATTGATGGGGATGAGAATAGCTAATAGTTAATAAACACTTACTGTGTGCTATGCACTGTTCTAAGCATATAATATCCATTATTTTATTTAATCTTCACAGTTCTATGTAAACAGGGTATTAGTATTGTCCTCATTTTACTCATAAGGAAATTCAGGTGCATAAAAGTAACATTCTCATGGTTACACAGCTGGTAACTGTAACAAGACAAATAACAAGAAAACAGCCAGAGTAACGTAATATATAGTATGGACAGGGAAGTCCTCTTGGAAGAGATGACGATTGAGAGCTCATCCCATCAGAGAGCCCATAACTTAGCTCAGAGGGTGACTCACCTTTTCTTTGTCCACCTTGATTATCTAAGTAAGCTTCCTGTTTCCAAAAAAGATCATTTGATTGATTTTATTTGTTGCTACTGAGAATGGAGTACCCTTACTAGGCAGTGTTCCTAGGACCCCCTCCTGGGTAGTTGGCCTCCCTCATGCTCTGCTCCTATTTTACCAGTGAAAGTAAATAAAATAATTAGTCATCAAAAGTATTTGTGTTCTACACTACACAGTATAAATATGGAGATGGAAATCTTTGTCAGTTTTTAGAAAAGGAGCATTAATAATTTCATTTTGATACATGTTAATCATCAGAATTAATTTTGATTCAAATAAATCCATAAAATATGAACCTCATTAATTCATCCTTGGAGAAAAAAAGAGATTCCAATAGTGCATATCCTTTTTTTTTTTTTTCTTTTACTTTAAGTTCTGGGATACATGTGCAGAACGTGCAGGTTTGTTACATAGGTAATAGTGCATATTCCTAAATAACTTAAAATGTAACTTAGTGAAAACAATCCGTGATTATAAAATGTGTATCATTTCTTGTTATTTTTTTTTCAGACAGCCCTATGAAAAGATGACCCACTTCTTTCCTACATAATCTATAACAATCAGGGCATAAACATTCATTCTAAAGGTGACAGATTTTTTAAGGATCATTCACCATCTAGAGTTTAAATAATGTTGTTTGGGGTTCTTCTTGTGTCCATGGTAACAGAGGAGCAGGTGTGAGGCAACAAGAAGCACATCAGAACAAACCAAGACTTCACTGATTTCCAGGCTTGTAGCTCTGAATGGGAGATGGACTTGAGACTTCTTTGGGCCATTTCTGCTCATGTTTTCTCTACTTATTTATGTTAAATTGAGCCCAAATGTGGTGTGGTGAAGTAATGGTGACTAATCCTATTATAGACTTCTTCAAAAGGGGTAATGCTTCCCCCTTTACCCACCCCCTCCCCTGCCTTTTTTCCGTAGTTCAGTTCTTAGCTGTTACACATTGTAACAGAAAATTACCCATTTCTCATTGTCAGCATCTGGATTCCCACAGACTCAGATAATTGTCAGGAAGAGATTTGCCTTCAGTTAAAGCAACCCTATCCCCACTGTTACTGGGCCAGGCACCTCTGTTAGACCCTCATAGAACCAAATCTATAGAGGATTCTTTCTGGCTCTTTTCTATATTACTAGAGGTATGCTATAGCAAAAAGACTGCAGGGAGCCATAGTGGTGAGTTAAGAGTCACCAAAATCTGTTTTGAAACTTAAAAATCCACGGTCATTGAGGATGCAAGAAGTTGCCTGTTTTTGTAGAATCCATCTCACTTCTTCAGTCCCTTTGTGTTATGGTTACAGGAAACTATTCAGCAGCACTTGACCTGGTGATGGAGGAAGCTATTTCACAGCCCACTGGTCCCTTGACTCGTTTAGAAGTCAGAGTCAAAGGTTACAGAAGTAATAATTGGGCCCAGATTCTCCCTGTCAGGAAAGACCTTACTCCCCCCGCCCCACCCCCTGCCTTCTACAAGTTAAGAGAAACTTATCTGTTATGAAACCATTCAATAAGAGGAAATGAAGAAACACCATCCTTGGCTGAAGTGTTCTCAAGCCCCAATGATACTATTTCTGTTTTCATGGGAGCTGCTTTTGCAGCTAGCTAGTATAAAATTTAGGTCTGATTTTTTACATTAAAATATCTCCCCTTAGAGAAATAACTTGATTTATTTCAATCTATAAATAATATGAAGGATCTTTATTTGGTCCAAGCCCTGATATTCCTTCACACCACCACTCTGATAATTCCCTGAATACTCCTCTGGCAATCAAGTACACACACATGAGTCTTAATTAACAAGTGTCATGCCATTAGCAATGTAAAGTCAGTCATCAGAAGTTAAGAAACCAGGCCAGATGTGGTGGCTCACACCTATAATCCCAGCACTTTGGGAAGCCAAGGTGGGAAGATCACTTGAGGCCAGGAGTTTGAGACCATCCTGGGCAACACAATGAGACCCCTGTCTCCACAAGAAGAAGAAGTTTAGAAAGCTTTACTTCACCAACAACAGAACAATTTAAAATTTTCAGTGCTTTTAATTTCTTCCATAATTTGCTCAGAACTCTAGCAGATCAATCTGTGGTGCCAGTGGCACAGGCTTGGCACTAGAGTAGGAAAGAATGACGCAGTTTGGCACCTTTAACCAGAAGATCTTTAATGAGCTGGCATGGGGGTGGAGGGGACAGAGAGGAAGGAAGGACAGTTAGGATTTTGGCAGTAACACAAAGGTTCTTCTTCCCTGAGAAAAGTGAAATGAAAGTCAAATGAAGCTTCGCTCTGCTTTTAGGATTTGCTAAGATGTTTGTCTGTCTGTCAGCTCCCAGCCCTCTTGCAGGTGCATCCTCATAGTCAGTGACTTCTCCAAAAAACAGATTGTCTCTCAGGATCCTTCAGGAGGGGTCATATCTAACCAATTTCTTGTTTGAAGACATAATTGTGATTCCCTTCTTCAACTATCAGATGCAATGCTACCAGCACTGCAGAAACTGTCTTATCAGAAAGTGGCACAAGTGTGGACATTTCTTTTAGGTCACAGTTCTAGTATTGCTGAGTTCTGGGGCTGCAACAATAGATAATACTACAATGAGAGATGTTTGGGAAAAGCATTGTTTCCTGGGTGGCCGTAGAAGCAGACTTGAAATCATCCGTTTGTCATTAAATAATATCAACAACAAATGTCTTTGTTGATGTCCTTGTATTATAATTTTCCAGGTCTAGATTATTGCTAGGGATGATAATACCTGTCTTCTAGGGTTGTTATGCAAATCACATGAAATTACACATGTAAGATGTCTGGCTATATATAATTCATCTTCATTATGTGTTGTTCTCCTTAAGCTCCACTTTTCTGGGATTTTTGCATCACTTGGATCCAGATAGTCTTCCTTTTCTCTCTCTTTAAAAGGCATCAGAGTTGAAGATCTTGAAGACTTTTTAGTCTCTCTTTTGTTTGTTTTTTGTTGTTGTTGTTGTTACTGGTTTTTTGTTTTTGTTTTTGTTTTTGTTTTGAGATAGTGTCTCACTCTGTCACCCAGGCTGGAGTGCTGTGGCACAAACATGGCTCACTGCAGCCTTAACCTCCTGGGCTCAAGTAGTCCTCCTGCCTCAGATTCCCATGTAGCCATGACCACAGGTGCGTGCCACCATACCCAGCTAACTTTTTTTTTTCTTTTTTATAGAGACAGGGGTCTCATTTTATTTCTCAAACTGGTCTTGAACTCCTGGGCTCATGTTACCCTCCTGCCTCAGCCTCCCAAAATGTTAGAATTACAGGCGTGTGCCACTGTACCTGGCCTCTCTTACTTTCTATAACACTTCTTTCTTGCCCTGTATTTTGTGTACGTTTTTGGAGACTAAAACATTCAGTGATTGTCTGCATGACTCTTAACCACTTCACTCATCATTTAGTTCATTCACAGAATAGCCTAAGAAAGTTTTTCTATCTTTGTTTTCTTTGCATATGCCATTTTCTCACTTACTGTCTTTACCCCCTTTCCTCTAGATACAAAATTGTAAAACTCAAGGTGTAATGGGAGACTTGAGTCAGTCAACTCTATCCAGCTTGTGTTGTTCCCACTCTTAGCTCTAGCAGTACAGTGATGTGCTCAGGGTAATGAAAAGCAGACTTTCTCTGCTGAGGTCATTGCTCCTCATGCTGGCAGCCTGCTCCAGGAAGCTGTTTATCTATGCTTGCGGAGCCAAGCTCCAGCCTCTGAACAGTTGGAATGTATTGAGAAACCACAGAGCCCAAAGAGAGAACATTACACAGGCAGTTCCAGGCAGGGAGAGTATATTTACACCAGACAAACTGCAGCTTACATGTGTGGGGATAATTGTTCATCTGCACACTCTCATACTTTACCTTCTACGCAATCTATATACCCTCTCAAGAAGGTTTAACCAGGAGAACTTGTACTGCTATGTCCAAATTACCCTGAACATCCCCTAAAATGTCATAAGGAAAAAGAGATACTATAGAAAATTTGATGTAAAAACTTTTTGAGATAGTGGTTTTTTTTGTTTTTGTGAGTCAAATTTTATGTTTAGAATCTTAGACCATGTAAGCCTGATCACTAAAGCATTCAAAAACACTGTTTCTTGCATGGAAATGTTTTTCTTCATCCCTTTACAAAAATACTAAGTATTGTTACAGAGCTTCAAATGTGCTCTATATTAATAGGAATATAAGATGTGGTCACTTCCCTGTAGGATGTAATCTGGTTAAAGAGGTAAAACTCATTAGATAACGAACAATTACAGAGCAATACAAGACCTTATATAATGGCGTTAAGTTATATGGCCCAGTACACTGAGAATTGAGAGTAAGGAAAAATAATGGCTATTAGTTAAGTAGAAGTAGTTAAGTCATTATAGAGGAGTTTGTCTTAATTTTGGAAAGGTAGGTAGAGTCTGGATAAACAAAACAGAAAGGAGACATATTTTGCAACATGAAAGCACCATAACATAGAGGTTAAGAACACAGACTTTGGAGTCAGATAGGTCTATGTTAGAGGGCCTGCCACTTTCTGGTATGAGATCTTGGGCAGATTGCTTACCTCATCTATAAAATAGGGAGATTCATATATAAAATATAAAATTCCATGTTATATAATTGTTGGAATGATTAAATGAGTTAATGAAAGTAAAGTGCTTGGCATTTCACTTAAGATACAATAAGTGCTTAATTAATTGGTAGCTACTGCTACTACTGTTGTTCACTCATTCATTCAATATATATTTATTGAGTGCCTATGTCTTAGCGTTCTAGATACTAGGGATATAGCAGTGAAAAAAACAGACCAGAAATTTCAACTCTTATGGAGCTTCCATTCTGAAATTGTCTTCATTTTACCTTTTCAGAATGCGTGTGAATAACTTTGGACTTACACAAAGTTTAAAAAAATCTATATATGGAGTTCCCACATCCATTTCATACAGCTTCTACTAATGTTAACATTTCCTGTATCCATAATATAATTGCCAAAATCAAGAACTTAGCATTAATTCAGAACTATTAACTAATCTATAGGTCTTATTTAAATGTTCACCTCATTTTTGAAGGGCAGTTTTTTCCTGAGATAAATGCTAGGTTGGCAGCTGTTTTACCGTCCCATTATCTCTTGGTTTCTACTGACTTTGTTGAGAAGTTGCTCTCGGTTTTATTCTTGCTTCTTTGAAAATAACCTTTTTTTAAATCTCTGCATGGTTTTTGGATATTTCTACTTGGTCTTTGGTTTTTGATAGTTTTAGTGTAATGTGTCTAGGTTTGCTTTTCTTTATATTTAAACTATTTCGTGTTCTTAGTGCTTCTTGAGCCTGTAGCTTGATATCATTTATCAGTCCTGGAAAATTCTCAATAATTAGCTCTTCAAATTTACTTCTGTTCTACTCTCTCTCTGTCTCTGTCTCTTTTTTTTTTTTTGAGGCAGGATCTCTGTCTGTCACCCGGGTTGGAGTGCAGTGGTGCAGTCACAGCTCACTGCAGCCTCAACCTCCTGGGCTCAGGCAATCCTCTTGCCTCACTCAGCCTCCCAAGTGGCTGGGACCACAGTTGCACACCACCACACTCAGCTAATTTTTTTTTTTTTTTTTGTAGAGATAGGGTCTTGCCATCTTGCCCAGACTGGTCTCAAACTCCTGGGCTCAAGTGATCCTCCTGCCTCACCCTCCCAAAGTGCTGGGATTACAGACATGAGCCAACACGACTGGCCTCTACTCTCTCTTTACTCCTATTGGGATTCTAGTTACACAAACATTAGACCTTTTCATGGTATTCTCTGTCTCTTAAGCTCTTTTTTGCATTTTCTATCATTTTGTGGCTTTTTTTTTTTTTTTTTTTTTTTCTTCCAGTTCCTCCTTTGTTGCCCACGGTGGAAGGCAGATGCTCTTTTTTCGGTCACTGCAACCCAGGTTTGCCTCCCAGGTTCAACCCACTCTGCCTTCCAGGTTCAAGTGATTCTTCTGCCTCAGCCTCCTGAGTAGCTGGGATTACAGGTGCCTACCACCGCAGCTGGCTAATTTGTGTTTTTAGTAGAGATGGGGTTTCACCATGTTAGGCAGGCTGGTCTCAAACCCCTGACCTCAAATGATCTGCCTGCCTCGGCCTCCCAAAGTGCTGGAATTACAGGCATGAGCCACCATGCCCAGCCTGTCATTTTGTAGTTTATGCTTTATTCTGGATATTTTCTTCTGATCTATTTTCCAGATCATTAATTCTCTCTTCATTTCTGTGTAATTTACTAATAAACCCATCTACTGAGTTCTTAATTCTAATTATTGTATTTTTTTAGTTCAAGTATTTTTATTCAGTTTTTGTTTGTTTCCTTGCTAAATCTTGTCTTTCATTTGCTTGAACATAGTAAATAAAGCATGGTTATTACAAAGTCCATAATTTATTCTCTGGATTCCCTGTGGGTCTGTTTCTGTTTTCTGTCCTATCTCTTCATTTTTTTTACTCCATTATCTTATCTTGTGTTATACTTTTTTTTTTCTCTAGTTGAGTTATGTAAATTGTGTTTGAAAAACTATACAGATAATGTGAGGCCCAGAATGATGTTACCTTTCTTCGGAGGGGATTTATATTTGCTTTTGGCAGATGGCCTGGGCACTAGCAATCCTGGATTACCTCAATCCCATGAGGGTTTGAAAGGATTTGAATATAGATTTACATATCGGGGAGGGCTGATTTTCAGTATAGCTCTGAGGAGTGCCAAAAGAGCCTTAGGGGTTTACCAGAGTCCCACCCCCCAACCTGGGTGGGTCCTGAACTCTAATTTTTTTTTTCTTTTCTTTTTGAGACTGAGTCTCACTCTGTCACCCAGGCTGTAGTGCAGTGGCATGATCTTGGCTCACTGCAACCTCCGCCTCCCGGGTTCAAGTGATTCTCCTGCCTCAGCCTCCTGAGTAGCTGGGATTACAGGCATGCGCCACCGTGCCAGGCTAATTTTTTGTTTTTAGTAGAGACGGGGTTTCACCGTGCTGGCCAGGCTGGTCTCGAACTCCTGACCTTGTGATCTGCCCGCCTTGGCCTCTCAAAGTGCTGGGATTACAGGTGTGAGCCACTGTGCCTGGCCAACTCTAATTTTTTATCTGCAAGCCCTAACAGTCATTTGAAAACTCAGAAACTTAACATTAATTCAAAATTATTAACTGCTTAGTGTATCAGTTGAATCTTCCAGAACTGGCAGAGGCCCCTAGAGCTACCAGTGATATAATAATACCTTATTTCTGAAGTGGTGATAAGTATAAATGATATTGTGAGATATCTGGTATGACAGTAATATTATATGAAAATATCTGAGGTTTCTTTTTTTTTTTCATTTTAAAGTTTTTTGTAAAGATTTGGTCTTGCTATATTGCCCAGGCTGCTCTCAAACTCCAGTCCTCAAGTCATCCTCCTGCCTCAGCCTCCTAAAGTGCTGAGATTACAGGTGTGAACCACTGTGCCTAGCCAATATCTGAGATTTCTATTATTGAAAGAGTCCCAGGTACTGTTAATTCTACTATGCTTATATTCATAATAGAAGGAAATGCCAAATTCCAGTTAGAGGTTAGTAAAAATAAACATAAAAATTTCCCTGGCTCACGCCTCCCAGCACTTTGGGAGGCTGAGGCAGGCAGATCACAAGGTCAGGACATCGAGGCCATCCTGGCTAACACAGTGAAACCCCGTCTCTACTAAAAATACAAAAAAATTAGCCAGGCGTAGTGGCAGGCTCCTGTAGTCCCAGCTTCTCAGGAGGCTGGGGCAGGAGAATGGCAGGAACCTGGGAGGTGGAACTTGCAGTGAGCCAAGATCACGCCACTGCACTCCAGCCTGGGCAACAGAGCAAGACTCTGTCTAAAAAAAAAAAAAAAAAAATTTCCCCATCCAAGTGTGTGTATCTCTTGAATTTAATCCATGGACCCTTCTGTTTAGAAACCCCACACATTGGGAAAAGTGGCACTAAATGCTCAGCTTACCTTTCTCGGTTTTATTCTCTCATAACTCGGCCTTGTCATTCTTCATTTGCCTTGGTGGCTCTCTGATGACTTCAGACAATTGCCTTTAATAATTTATCCAGTTTTTTCCCAGCCAGAAGGGTTAGTCTGAATTACCTACTCTACTTTTATTGGAGGAAGAACTCTTTTAGAACTTGCATTCTGATGGAACATATTAATAATTAGTTGAAGTAGAAAATATCATACACTGCAAGGGATCATAAAGGAATCTAATTTGACTCATGGAGGACTAGTACAAGGTAAAAAGCAACAAATACAAAATATATAATGAGGATAGGGCCAGTTTGTGGAAGGCTCAATTATATTGAAATAAGTAGAAAGGTAAAATGGCTGAGTGTGGTGGCTCATGCCTGTAATCCCAGCACTTTGGGAGGCCAAGGTGGGAGCATCACCTGAGGTCAGGAGCTCGAGACCAGTCTGGCCAACATGGTGAAACCCCATTTCTACTAAAAATAGAAAAATTAACTGGGTGTGGTGGCAGGCGCCTGTAATCCCAGCCACTTGGGAGGCTGAGGCAGAAGAATTGCTTGAACCTGGGAGGCAGAGGTTGCAGGGAGGTTACAGTGACCCAAGATCGCACCACTGCACTCTAGCCTGGGCAAGAGAGTGACAGAGTAAGACTCTGTCTCAAAAAGAAAAAAAAAGGAAGAGGAAGAAAGGCAAAGACAATACCTCGTAAATGCTGAGAAACTCGTTGTTTGGTCTTCTTTCAATTTTTAAAATTCAGTAACTATTTATTAAATAGTTATCACATGCCAATCACTGTGTATCAGATATGGTCCTCAAGAAATACACTGTCATGTAAAAATTAGATAGTGACACAAATTACAATTAAATTACACAAATATACAATTAAAATAGAGCATTAGAAGTTCTGGATTAGTGAGTAAACTTTGACAGGAAAAGTGATTATACAGTCAGGAAAGAATTCACAGAATAGTGACATTAATTTAGTTTTAAAGAATGTGTAGATAGTTATCAGACAGAGAAGGGAGAATGGAACTCCGGGAAGCAAAGACTGCTTGGGAAAGGAGTGGAAATAAAAAGTAGATCCCAAGTTTAGTGTGCCTTGAGCAAAAAGAGGAAAGTGGATGGGAATGGAGATCGTGTTGAGAAATGAAATTCCTCAAAAGACTGGGACCAGTTTTCTTCAAAGAGTCTCACTGTATACAGATTCTGTAGCAGTAAATGTTCTTGGCCGAAGCAATGGAAGCTGTCTCTGGCTATCTTAAGCAAAGAGACTGTAGTGGAAAGATGTGTCAGTTGCAGTAGCTGCTTATGGATCAGACTGTTGTGGTGAGACCTTTGCCTAGTTTCCTGATGCTCAGCCTCCAAAGCTCCTTTGATTCTTGTCTGTTTTCCAAGTCTGATGGTTCAGCCACCTATGAATTTTGTGAGCCACTAATAATACCCTTCCAGTAGAGCCCTTTTCTGCTTAAGATAGTGAGATTTGGTTTCTGTTGCTTGCAACCAAGAACCCTATTACTGTTATTAATTTTTTTGGTACATTCTTGAGTCATTTAGGAGTGTATTAGTTACCAGATGAAACTGAATTCTCATAAATGTTATTTGATAGTGACGTTTACTTCGTAGGGAAAAGGAGGTATGATTGCACTGTTATTCTTATTTACAGGTAATATTTAGATTTTGTTTGATGTTAACACTATCCCTGGTAATTTTTTCTTTCTTCTCTCAAGCTTCGGTGTGATTCCCCAGGAAAATCTTAGAAATTGCCAATAGAGAAGATGTATTACTAAGTATCAGAAGTTTTCTTGAAAGGACATCTAATCAGTTTCCCAAGATGTGATTCTGCCTGTTCAGTAGTTGCTTGAGTGCTGATGAAATTCCCCCCAAATACTTCCTAATATATTATTGAAATATTTGAGATAAAAGAAAGCTGAACATATGAAAACTAATTTTTAAGTGGTGAGAGAAGTGGAATTGAAGTCTATTTTAGGAATTTGAAACATTTATCACCCACGGTTTTTCCAAAAATACACATTTGTGTCAGTCTGTCAAACTTTTTATCAAAAAAACTGTGAATTATCCATTTAAAATACATTTTTATTACATTTTCTTCTGTATCTGAGAAATATGCCAGATGGTAGAAATTTCCTAGAAGTTTCTGACACTTACAGATTGAAAGATGAATGGCGAGAAGACAAGAATTTGGGTATCCAGATTAATAGATAGAACTTTACAACTATTGACTTCTTATTTGCTCATGTTGAGTTTCCAAAAGGAACTAGGCAAGGTAGATGAAAATAGAGATTCTTCTCCCTTCAGTACCTGTGTGATTTAACACAGCCATAGAAGGCTCCAAGTTTTGGGGTGTGGGCACAATTTCAAAGATCTATTTCTATTAAGCTTCTTGAGAGTGATATGAAGAAGAAACTAAGTATAGAGTCTCTCAGATGCAAAAATCACTTAGAGGTAGGCCATGTATCCATCCTTATCACACTTCACTTTTTCCAAGAACTATTACTGGCTTGTCTTTTATGGCTTTTTAAGAATCTAACTTCATTGTGTAATCAGCTTATTTCCTCTCCATTATTAATGCCCTAATTGGCAGGTTTTCTGACCCATTTTCTTTTCTGTGATGCTCTTCTAGATGTCTAAACTTTTCATATCACAACATGGATTTAGGTAGTTTTTCAGTAATAAAAGTTGGTGTGAATATGCTGTAGTATGTGGATTAATTAACATACATTTAACAAATGTTTATTGAAGGCCTACTGCACCCTAGACATGTAATAAATAAATAAACATAAATTAGTAAGGTAGCTTCAGATAGTGATAAATGCTGTTAAGAAAATCAGGAGCCGGACATGATGGCTCGTGCCTATAATCTCAGTGACTTGGGAGGCTGAAGCGGGAGGATTGGTTGAGGCCAGGAGTTCAAGACCAACCTGGGCAACTTAGCAATACCTCGTTTCTTAAAAAAAAAAAAAAAAAAATTAGCCAGGCATAGTGGCACACACCTATAGTCCCAGATACTCAGGGGGCTGAGGCAAGAGGATTGCTTGAGCCCAGTGAACTGTGATCATCCCACTGCACTCCAACCTGGGCAACAGAGTGAGACTGTGTCTCCAAAAAAAGAAAATAAAGGAGGGCTTTGAGATACTGAGTGACTGGGAGATGGAAATCTACTTCCAGTAGTGTAGTCAGAGAAGGCCTCACTGAGGCTTTTATTGCCATTGCTATTTTAGATACTTGCTTAAAGAAAGAGAGGTGGTCTTTTAAAAAGTATATTCTTGATTAAAATAATGGAGAGAGAAGAGGAAGAAGAAAGGGAATTACAACCTGTAGCTATATAGGAGAAAGGAAGAGAAAAAAGATAGGGGATAGGGGATAGCAAAGCAAACTTTATTTGCTTTGTAGATAGCTGTATAGGTGAAAGGAAGAGAAAAAAGAAAAAAGAGAAGCTTGAACTTTATTATTTGCTTTGTAAATAATTTGTGACCATTGACTTCCATTTCAAGGATATAATAATGATAGGAATTGGCTGGCAGGTATTACTGGATTCACAACAGGAGCCCTTTCTTTAAATTATGCCACTAGGTCTTCTCTGAGGTGCCTTCTATCTAAATCAGGATCCATAATCTCCCTGATTTTACAGGAGCCAAGAACTGAGTCTTCTTTTCTTTCTATCTCTTATAGGAATAAAAGGGGGAAACGAACATTTTTTATACCACTGAGGTCAGGTATCCTTGGGTCTAATGTTAAACTTAGAACAAAAATTTCTGAGAGAGCCCTTTTATCCTTTGTTATTTAGAAAATACTTGACCCTCCTGCTCCCTTGCTGTATTGGTGCCAGCCAGAATGATAATATGTATATTTTATTATATAAATAATAACATATATAATCATATATATTTTATTATATAAATAACAACATATATAATCATATATATTTTATTATATAAATAACATATTTTATTATATAAATAACATATATAATATATATAACCATATGTAGTTATATATAAATGGTTATATATGTATATGTGTGTATGTATATATATACACACACACACACACACACACACACACACACACACATATATATATATTTGTTGTTGTTGTCGTTGTTTTGTTTTAAGTTCCAGGGTCCATGTATAGGATATGCAGGTTTGTTACATAGATAAACATGTGTGCCATGGTGATTTGCTGCATCTATCAACCCATCACCTAGGTATTAAGCCCAGCATGCAATAGCTATTTTTCCTAATATTCTCCCTCCTGCACCCCTCCTAACAGGCCCCAGTGTATATTGTTCCCATCCCTGCATCCATGTTTTCTCACTGTTCATCTCCCACTTACAAGTGAGAACATGCAGTGTTTGGTTTTCTGTTTCTGTGTTAGTTTGCTGAGGATAATGGCTTCCAGCTCCATCCATGTCCCTGCAAAGGACATGATCTCGTTCCTTTTTATGGCTGCATAGTATTCTATGGTGTATATGTACCACATTTTCTTTATCCAGTCTATCATTTATGGGCATTTGGGTTGATTCTGTGTCTTTGCTATTGTGAATAGTGCTGCAGTGAATATATGCATGCATGTGTCTTTACAATAGAATAATTTATATTCCTTTGGGTGTATACCCAGTAATGGGATTGCTGAGTCAAATGGTATTTCTGGTTCTAGGTCTTTGAGGAATCATCACACTATCTTCCACAATGGTTGAACTAATTTACATTCCCACCAACAGTGTAAAAGTGTTCATATTTCTCCATAGCCTTGCCAGCATCTGTTGTTTTTTGACTTTTTAATGATAGCCAGGTGCCGTAGCTCACACCCATAATCCTAACACTTTGGGAGGCCAGGGTGGGTGGATTGCTTGAGCCCAGGAGTTTGAGACCAGCCTGGGCAACATGACAAAACCCCATCTCTACAAAAAAATACAACAAAATTAGCCATGCATGGCAGTGCACACCTGTAGTCCCAGCTAGTTGGTATGGCTTGAGCCCAGAAGGTCAAGGCTGCAATTAGCCATGAGTATGCCGTTGTACTCCAGCCTGAGTGACACAGTGAGACCCCCATGAAAAGAAAGAAAGAAGAAAGGAAAAAGAAAGAAGGAAGAAAGGAAGGAAGGAAGGAGAGAGAGAGAGAAAAGAAAGAAAAGAAGGAGGGAGGGAGGAAGAAAGAGAGAAGAGAAAGAAAGAAAGAGAAAGAGAGAAAGAGTAAAAGAAAGAAACAGAAAAGAAAGAAAGGAAGGAAGAAAGAAAGAAGAAAGAAAGAGAGAAAGGAAAGAAAGAAAAGAAAGCTGGGGGCAGTGGCTCACGCTTGTAATCCCAGCACTTTGGGAGACTGAGGCGGGTAGATCACCGATCACCTAAGTTGGGAATTTGAGACCAGCCTGACCAACGCGGAGAAACCCCGTCTCTACTAAAAATACAAAATTAGCCAGGCATGGTGGTGCATGACTGTAATCCAGGAGAATCACACTTGAACCTGGGAGGCAGAGGTTGCAGTGAGCAGAGATCACACCATTGCACTCCAGCCTGGGCAACGAGCGAAACTCTGTCTCAAAAAAAGAGAGAGAGAGAGAGAAAGAAAGAGAGAGAGAAGGAAAGGAAGGAAGGGAGGGAGGGAAGGGAGGAAGGAGGGAGGGAGGGAAAGAGAAAGAAATTAGAAAAAGAAGAGCAATTTAAAAGTTAGCGGGGAAGGGGATGGAAAGAGTAAAGATTAGAGTAGAAATCAATGAAATAGATACCAGAAAAACAGTAGGGAAAATTAGTGAAGCCAAGCAGGTTCTTTGAGAAGATAAATAAAATTGGAAAATCGTGAGCCAGACTGATCACAACAAAAGAAAGAAAAGACACAAATTACCAATATCAGGAACGAGAGAGATACATCATTACAGATTCTATAGGTATTAAGAGATAATAAGGAAATATTATCAATTTTATACCAATAAATTCAATGACTTAGATCAAATGGACAAAGACACAAAGGACATTCAAGAATAAATAGATAACTTGAAGAAATGGAATTTGTAGTTAAAAATAATCTCACAGGCCAGGCATGGTGGCTCACGCCTGTAATCCCAGCAATCCAAGGCAGGCGGATCGCGAGGTCAGGAGATTGAGACCATCCTGGCCAACATGGTAAAACCCCGTCTTTGGTGGGTTATGCATTATCAAGGCTGTGTATCAATATATAAAAATTGTATTTTTGTATTCTAGCAAAGAACAATTGGAAATTTAAATTTTAAAAGCAGTGTCATTTACAATAGCATCAAAAAATACAAAATACTTAGAAATAATTCTGACAAAAGGTTTACACTGAAAATTACAAAACATTGCTGAGAGGAATTAAAGACCATAGTGACTGATTAATATATGGTAACAAAGTAAAGTGGACAGGAGGTCACAGGCAGACAGGAGGGAGGAATTCCAAATAGGGTCCAGCCTTATACAGTATATAACCTTTTGAGATGAGCTTTTTTCACTCTGCATAATGCTTTGAGAGCTTTGAGATTCCTCCAGGTTGTGGCATGTGTCAGTGCTTTGCTTCTTTTTATTGCTGAGTAGTACTGTATTGTATATATGTACCACAATTTGTTTATCCATTCACCCTTGGAAGGATATTTGGGTTTCCCCCAACTGGCAATTATGAATAGAGTTGCTATAAATATTCATGTACTCATTTCTGTGTGAACATACATTTTCTTTTCTCTGAATTGTATACCCAAGAATAAGACTGCTCACTCAATCACATGGTATGTTTAGCTTTTTTTTTTTTTTTTGAGATGGAGTCTCACTCTGTCGCCCAGGCTGGAATGCAGTGGTGCAATGTCGGCTCACTGCAACCTCTGCTGCCTGGGTTCAAGTGATTCTCCTGCATCAGCCTCCCGAGTAGCTGGGATTACAGGCACCTGAAACTGCGCCTGGCTAATTTTTGTAGTTTTAGTAGATACGAGGTTTCACCATCTTGGCAAGGCTGGTCTTGAACTCCTGACCTCGTGATCCACCTGCCTCTGCCTCCCAACGTGCTGGGATTACAGGCATGAGCCCCCATGCCCAGCCATGTTTAGCTTTTTAAGAAAATGCCACAGTGTTGTCCAGAGTGGCTGTACCAGTTTGTATTTCTACCAGCAATATATGAGTGATTGGGTTGGTCTATATCCTTGTCAGCACTTGGCATTGTCAGTATTTTTCATTTTAACTATTCTAATAGGCATCTCATTATGGTATTGATTTGCATTTCTCAAGTGGCTAATGATGTTGAAAAACTTCTTATTTGCCATTCACATATCCTCTGTGGTGAAGTGTCTGTTCAAACTTTTGCCCATTTTTAAATTGGGTTGTTTGTTTTCCTACTGTTTAGTTTTGAGAATTGTTTATATATTCTGGATACAAGTCCTTTGTAATTTGCAAATATTTTCTACTAGCATTTAGCTTGTATTTTCATTCTCTTCTCAGTGTTATATACAGAGCAAAAGTTTATTTATTTATTTTTTTTGAGATGGAGTTTTGCTCTTGTTGCCCAAGCTGGAATGCAATGGCGCAATCTCAGCTTACAGCAACCTCCGCCTCCCAGGTTCAAACGATTCTCCTGCTGCAGCCTCCCGAGTAGCCGGGATTACAGGCATGTGCCACCACGCCTGTCTAATTTTTTATATTTTTAGTAGAAACGGGGTTTCACCATGTTAGCCAGGCTGGTCTTGAACTCCTGACCTCAGGTGATCCACCCACCTCGGCCTCCCAAAGTGCTGGGATTACAGGTGTGAACCACCGTGCCCAGCTTGAAAGTTTTTAATTTTGATGAAATTCAATTTATTGATTTCTGTGTTTTTTGGATCATGCTTTTGGTGTCATATCTAAGAACTCTGCCTAATTTCCAGATTGCAAAGATTTTCTCCTGTTTTTCTTCTAAATTTTTTTTTTCCTTTTTTTGGGATGGAATATTGCTCTTTCACCCAGGCTGGAGTACAATGGTGCCATCTCGGCTCACTGCAACCTCTGCCTCCCAAGTTCAATTCTCCCTGCCTCAGCCTCCCAAGTAGCTGGGATTACAGGTGCTCGTCACCACGCCCCGCTAATTTTTGTATATTTAGTAGAGACAGGGTTTCGCCATGTTGACCAGGCTGATCTTGAACTCCTGACCTCAGGTGACCCACCTGCCTCTGCCTCCCAAAGTGCTGGGATTACGGGTGTGAGCCACCTTGCCCGGCCCCTTTAAAAGTTTTAAAGGTTTATCTTTCACATTTAGATCCAAGATCCACTTGAGTTCACTTTTTTATGTAAAGTTTGAATTTTAGGTTGAAGTTCTTTTCTCTTTTTTCACATTTTGCATTTGTTGAAAAAAGCGTCTTTTCTCCATTGAATTGCTTATGTACCTTTGTTGAAAATCAATTTGCCACACTGTCTTCGTGTGATTTCTCTAATTTTTTTTTTTTTGTGACGGAGCCTTGTTCTGTTGCCCAGGTTGCAGTGCAGTGGCGCGATCTCAGCTCACTGCAACCTCCACCTCCTGGATTCAAGTGATTCCCCTGCCTCAGCCTCCAGAGTAGCTAAGATTACAGGCATGCACCCCCACGCCTGGCTAATTTTTGCATTTTTAGTAGAGACACGGTTTCACCATGTTGGCCAAGGTGGTCTCGAATTCCTGACCTCAAGTGATCCACCCACTTCGGCCTCCCAAAGTGCTGGGATTACAGGCATGAGCCACTGCACCTGGCCTCTCTAATTTTTAAGAAAACATTTTCTTCCATTTTGTGGGTTGCTTTTTTACCCTGTTGATAGTGTCCTTTGATGCACTTAAAAATAATTACGAAGTCCAATTTGTCTTTTCAATAGAAATTATTTTGCCTTTAAAAATGTTTACTTTAAGGCCAACACTTAAAGATTAATGTATATACTAGCAGTGTACAATTGAAAACCATTTATACATGAAAAAACATTTATAATAGCTCTTCCAAAATGAGATATTTAGGTATAAATCTAACAAAACATGTACATAGCCTGTGTATGCTACAAAATGCTGGTAAAAGAAAACAAAACTGTAATAAACGGACAGACAAACTGTATTCATGGATTGGAAGATTAAACATAGTAGAGATATTGATTTCCCGCCCCCCCCCAGCTTTTTTTTTTTTTTGGAGACAGTCTCACTGTGTTGCCCAGGCTGGAATGCAGTGGTGTGATCTCAGCTCAACGCAACCTCTGCCTCCTGAGTTCAAGAGATTCTCCTGCCTTAGCGCCCCCAAGTAGCTGGAACTACAGGCGTGTGTCACCACGCCAGGCTAATTTTTGTATTTTTAGTAGAGACAGGATTTCACCATGTTGGCCAGGCTAGTCTCAAACTCCTGACCTCAGGCGATCCGCCTGCCTCGGCCTCCCAAAGTGTTGGGATTACAGGTGTGAGCCACCGTGCCCAGCCCGATTTTCCCCATGTTTATCTATAGATTTAATGCAATTACAGCGAAAACCTCAGCAAGACATTTTGCAGATACAAACAAGCTGATTCTAAAATTTTTACCAAAGGGTAAAGGGATAAGAAAGTCTAAAACAATTTTGAAAAATAAAAATAAAATTAGAGACTGGGCGTGGGGGGGCTGACACCTATAATCCTAGCACTTTGGGTGGCCAAGGCAGGAGGATTGCTTGAGGCCGGGAGTTTGGGACCAGCCTCAGCAACACAGTGAAACCTCGTCGCTACAAAAGATACAAAAATTAACCAGGTGTGGTGGCATGCGCCTAAGGTCCTAGCTGCTTGGGAGGCTGGGGTGGGAGGATTGCTTGGGGCTAGGAGTTCAAGACCAGTGTGAGCAACATAGTGAGATCCCATTTCTACAAAATAAAAAATTGTTTTAATTAGCTGGACATGGTGGCACATGCCTGTAGTCCTAGCTACTCAGTAGGCTGAGGTGGGGTGATCATTTGAACCCAGGAGTTCAAGGTTGCAGTGAGCTATGAATGTACCACTGCACTCCAGCCTGGATGACAGAGACCCTATCTCAAATAAAAAAAAAAAACTCTGCAATGAGATATTACCTCACACCCATTAGGATGGCTACTACTTTAAAAAAAGAGAGAATTACAAGAGTTGGTGAAGATGTGGAAAAATTGGAACCCTTGCGTAAACATTGGTGGGAGTATAAAATCGAATAGCCACTGTGGAAAACAGTATGACAGTTCCTCCAAAAAATTTAACATATAAGATTCAGCCATTCCACTTATGGGTATAGCAGGGTCTCAAAAATGTAAATATATTTTGTTGATAACTGCATTTTCCACAATAGCTAAAATGTGGAGGCAGCCCATGTGTTCACTGACTGATGAATGGATAAACAAAATATGGTCTATCCATACAACAGAACATTATTTTAGCCTTAAAACTGAAGGAAATTCTGACTTACGCTACATCATGGATGAACCTTGAGGGCATTATGCTGAGTGAAATAAGCCAATCACAAAAGGTTAAATACTGTATTATTTCACTTACAGGAGGCAGGTAGTCAAAAAATACAGTAGAAAGTAGAATAGCGGTTGCCAGAGGCTGTGAGGAAGGAAAATGGAGAGTTGTTGTTTAATGGGTACAGAGTTTCAGTTTCACAAGATGAAAGAATTATGGAGATGGATGGTGGGGATGGTTTCATAATACTATGAATGTATTTAAAACCACCGAACTGCACACTTTAGAATGGTTAGGATGGTGAAGTTTATGTGTTTTACTACAATAAAAGTTTTGAAAAAAATCTATTGATAGTTTTATCTGAATATAAAAATAATATATGTGCATAATAATATGCACACACGCCTCTCAGAATGTACAAATACAACTCACCTGAAATATCCGTCTTAGATGACCACTATTATCATTTTGCTGCTCATCGCTCCAGACATCTTTTCTACTTACACATACACTCATAGAGATGTGGTTTTATATCTGGCATACCTTGGAGATATAGCAGGTTTGCTTTCAGACCAAATATCATAAAAAGCAAGTCACATGAATTTTTTTGTTTCCCTATGAAAGTAAAAGTTATGTTTGTCCTATACTGTAGTTATTAAATATTCAATAACATTATATCTAAAAGAACAATGTATATACCTTAATTTAAAAATATTTTATTGCTAAAAATGCTAATGATCGTCTGAGCCTTCAGTGAGTCTATCTTTTCTCTGGTGGAGGGTCTTGCGTCAGTGTTGTGACTGCTGACTGATTAGGGTAGTGGTTGCTGAAGGTTGAGGTGGCTGTGGCCATTTCCGGAAATCAAGCAATGAAGTTGGCTGCATCGACTAACTCTTGCACAAAAGATTTCTCTCAAGCATGTAGCTGTTTGATAACATTTTACTCACAGTAGAATTTCCCTCGAAATTGGTATCAATCTTTTCAAACCCTGCTGCTGCTTTATCAACTTATTTTATGTAGTATTTAAAATCCTTTGTTGTCAACAGCGTTCATAGAATCTTTGCCAGGAGTAGATGTCATCTCAAGAAACCTCTTTCTTTGCTCACCCATAAGAAGTAACTCTTCATTCGTTCAAGGTTTATCATGAGATTGCAGCAATTCCATCACATCTTCAGGCTCTTCTTCTAGTTTTCTTGCTATATCCACCACATCTGCAGTTACTTCCTCCACTGAGGTCTTGAACTCCTCAAAGGCATCCGTGAGGGTTGGAATCAACTTCTTCCAAACACCTGTTAATGTTGATATTTTGACCTCCTCCCATGAATCATGAGTGTTCTTAATAGCATCTAGAAGGTGAATTTACTTTGCCCAGATCCACCAGGAATTACTATCTATGACAACTATAGCCTTATGAAATGTATTTCTTAAATAAGACTTGAAGTTGAAATTATTCCTTGATCCCTGGGCTGCAGAATGTATGTTGTGTTAGCAGGTATGAAAACAATATTAATCTCCTAGTCAGTGAGCAGTAATATTTTCAAAGTAATTTTTTTTTTAAAGAGTAAGTCTTTACTTACTCCTTTAAAGTGGGCTTAAAATATTCAGTAAACCATGCCATAAACAGATGTGCTTTCATGCAGGCTCTGTTGTCCCATTTATAGAGCACAAGCAGAGTGGATTTAGCATCATTCTTAAGGCCCTGGGATTTTTTAGAATGGTGAAAGAGCATTGGCTTCCATTGAAAGTCACCAGGTGCATTAGCCCCTAACAAGAGCATCAGACTGTCCTTTGAAGCTTTGAAGCCAAGTGTTGACTTCTCTTCTCTAGCTATGAAAGTCCTAGATGGCATCTTCTTCCAATAGAAGTCTGTTTTATCTACATTGAAAATCTGTTGTTTCATGTAGCCACCCTCATCAATGATCTTAGCTAGATCTTCCGGATAACTTGCTGCAACTTCTCCATCAGCACTTGCTGCTTCACCTTGTGCTTTTATGTTATGGAGGCAGCTTATTTCCTTAAACTTCATGAACCAACCTCTGCTACCCTCAGACTTTTCTTCTGCAGCTTCCTTACCTCTCTCAGCTATCACATAATTGAAGAGAGTTAGAGCCTTGCTCTGGATTAGGTTTGGCTTAAGGGAATGGTATGGTTGGTTTTATCTGTCCAGACCATGAAAGCTTTCTCCATATCAGCAGTAAGGCTGTTTCACTTTCTTATCATTTGTTTGCTCATTGGAATGCTTTTTTTTTTTTTTTTGGATGGAGTCTCACTCCTTTACCCAGGCTTGAGTACAGTGGCACGATTTCAGCTCGCTGCAACCTCTGCCTCCCAGGTTCAAGCGATTCTTGTGCCTCAGCCTCCCTAGTAGCTGGGATTACAGGTGTGAGCCATCATGCCTGGCTAATTTTTTTGTATTTTTAGTACAGACGGGGTTTCACCATGTTAGCCAGGCTGGTTTCAAACTCCTGGCCTCATGTGATCTGCCCGCCTCAGCCTTACCAAAGTGCTAGGATTATAGACGTGAGCCACCGCGCCTGGCCTGGAATGTCCTTTAAATTTCTTTCAAGAATGTTTTCTTTGCATTCACAACTTGGCTAACTGTTTTGTGTAAGAGGCCTAGCTTTCGGCCTGTCTTGGCTTTTGACATGCTCTCTTCACTAAGCTTAATAATTTCTAGCTTTTAATTTAAAGTGAGAGACTCTTCCTTGCATTTGAACACTTAGAGGCCATTGTAGGGTTATTAATTGACCTAATTTCAATACCACTGTAGCTCAGGGAATAGAGAGCACCAAGGAAAGAGAAGGAGAAAGAGGAATGGCTGGTCGGTGGAGCACAACATTTATTGATTAAGTTCACCCCCTTATATGGGTGTGGTTTGTGGCACCCCAAAATAATTACAATAATAACATCAAAGATCAGTGATCACAGACCATGATAACAGATATACAAATAATGAAAAAGTTTGAAATATTGCGAGAATTACCAAAATGTGAAGCAGAGATATGAAGTGAGCATATGTTGTTGGCACCCATAGACTTGCTTGACACAGAATTGCCAAAATTCCTTCAATTTTCAAAAAATGCAATATCTACAAAGTACAACAAAATGAAGCATAATAAAACAAGGTATGCCTGTAAATGGTACACTACACATACTATTCTGTATAATGAATTTTTTTTCTGAATACATAGGCTATATATATTTTAAGATTATTAAATAATATGACATTTAACATAGCCAATCATATAAACAAAGTTGTTCAGCTGTTTCTCACACCTGAAAGTGCCCCTCACACCAAATAAAACATTTTTGGATTATGTGTCCCAATTTGGACTTCTGAAAGTGTGGTCACCATATGCCAAGGCATGAAGGCATTAACTGGGGAATGAGTATGGAGTTTGATGCCTTTCATCTCCTTTGCTCATCTGTTCCTATCTACATGATGGCTACATTTGAAATGAAATAAAGTCTACATACTGGAGAGTAGTTTATAAATCAATATTTTATGAAAACAGTTATGTCTAATTTTTTTTATAAAATAATGTATTTATTTGAGTCTTAAGCTTAGCAATGTAATTAAAAACCTATTTGGTTTTTTCTTAGAAATCCAAATCCTCTCTTTAATCATTTAAGCCCTTTAATTTGCTAAAGATAAGTTTTGTGCCCTGTTGACCACCTAATGGAACAAGCAAGTGTTGAAGATCTCTTGTGGTTTTTTTTTTTTAGTCGCAAATTCTACCAAGCTGACCCATTTATTGCAGTGGATAGGAGCTGGAGAGCTTTTCATTCGGCAATAATAGGCAAAGGGTGGTGGAGGGAAGAAAACTGTCTTTCTGATATTTTTGCTTAGGAATTTGGGGATTCAGAGTTTAGTCATAAACAACTAGATTAATGTGTTTAAATACCTTGAATCACTTCTAAATCATTCCTTGTTTTGTAACATACAAGATCTTAGAGATAACTAAAACAGTGGTTGAAAAATTCTGTTGTGGATTCAAGATCCTCCAGAAGCATAATTCACTAATAGGCACAGTGTTTGGGGTGATAGGTAAACAAACATCTGTGTCCTGTGGTTGCCTCTCTGTATAGGAGGAGATATATAGTTTTCAGGCAAGAGATTTCTTTGAGAGAGTCCACTGTCTCTGTTTTGCAAGTTATTTATTTATTTTTAATCCAAGAGATAACGAAAACATGTAGTGGCAGTAGATGGTATTATTCATCAGGAGTTTAGGATGTTACCATGTTAGGCCATTTAAAATAAGACGGAAAGGATTACTTTTTGCCAGCTGCATCATTTCTGGCAAGAGCTTACTACTTTGCTTATTGGGGTCATTGTTATGGTTGTTGTTAACCCATCAGAGAAACTAACCACTACATCGGTTTTAGCCAAATCCTTGTCATCATTGGCCTTACACTCTTTTGGGGACCAAAGAGCATCTGGTCATTCTGAAAGCTTCCATCCCCAGTGACTGATGCTCATCTCTGCGGGCTCCTGCAGGCTCTCTCAAGCTTGCCTCCCGCTTTTCCTGAAGCACCTTCAAGCATTTCTGCATGGCTACTCACTCTCTTCTATTATACCTCCTCCTCCTGCCTTACTGAACACTGGATTTCCCAGCTCACAACTCTAAGAAGGAGCTTTATTTCAGAGTAGAAAGGGGCCCCCATATGTGGCCTATTATATCCATATCAACTTGCTTACCCTTTTCAAACAGCTATTGTCTTTTAATAGGGTCCTGCCTGGCAGGGGGAGTCCTTAATTCCTGCCATGTAAGAATGGGCAGCTTGAATTACAGCTAGCTGCAGTTTGGTGCTCTGATCAAAAGGCCTCTGTTGTTTTTTAGGGTTTTTCCCCCTCCTTCTCTCTCTCTTTCTATATCCTGGGCTAATAATTCAGCACAGCAAGGTCATTACAGGCTTTGAATTGAGAGCTGAGAGTGTTAAATTACTGACCTAGAATAAAAGAGATCTGGGGGGCTCTCAAGAAAGATAAAGGGATTCCGGCTAGTAAAGTGCAAGCCCAGCAACCTCACTTCTTAACAATATTATTTTTTTTTAATCCCCTCTGTCTCTAAAAGTCTTTTCTGGGACAAGGAGAGATCTCCTGCCAGAGAATTAGGTTAGAAACCCATGACATCTTCTGAGAGTTGTGGCCCAGGTGCTGGCAGCTTATGGGCGCCTGTGCAGTTGTCCTTTTTGTCTCCCTACCTTGTCAATATTTCACTCTCTTCTACCTTGGTCTCTCAGCCACATATATGGTTTTTTTTTTATCACATAAGTCATATATATTTATGCCATTTCAGCTGAAAGGTAATATCCCATGAAGGGATTTCAGACATGTGGAAAGCATACCACTTAGCCCCCAAAATATCTTAAAAACATGACATCATCTTATTAAAAGCCACTTTCATTCCATTTATGTTTTGTAAATAATATTAGTCTGGTCCTCCCATACTTTAACAAAAAAAAGCCCCATTGTTAATGAATTTGACGTCTCCACTCTATTCTACATTGTATCTTCTGAAGAAAGTCATTTCCATTTCTTCATACTATTTTCTTTCATATATCCTTTTTTTTTTTTTTTTTGGAGACAGAGTCTTGCCCTGTCACCCAGGCTGGAGTACAGTGGTGTGATTTCGGTTCACTGCAACCTCTGCCTCCTGGGTTCAAGAGATGCTCCTGCCTCAGCCTCCCAAGTAGCTGGGACTACAGGCGTGTGCCACCACACCTGGCTAATTTTTGGATTTTTAGTAGAGGCAGGGTTTCACCATGTTGGCCAGGCTGGTCTTGAACTCCTGACCTTAGGTGATCTCCCTGCCTTGGCCTCCCAAAGTGCTGGGATTATAAATGTGAGCCACCGCACCCAGCCACTACAGTTATCTCTTAAAGCCAGACACCATCCATATCCTCTGGAAAATATTGATTTTCTAAGACTAATATTTTTAGAAAAGTTCCTAAAATCAACTTTCACAGATTTTCTGCACAGCAGAGTAATAATAATAAAATAGTCCCTGAATGTGCCAAGCATTTTACAGAATGCATTATTAACACATTTAACCTTTGGCAACCTTAGGTAATAAGCATTCCTATAATCACTAGTTTACAGAGAAAGTCATACAGCTAGGAAGATTTGTCCCAGACTGGTGCTTCTTGAACCTTCCTGTTTGTGCGAATCACCCAGGGATCTTGTTAAAATGCAGAGTCAGATTCTGTAGGTCTGGGTTGGGGTCTCAGATTCTGATTTTTAACAGGCTTCTAAGTGATGCCAGTGCTGCTGTCCTTGGTTCACATTTTCAGTAGCAAAGCCATAGTCATTTTTTCTTGAGAACTACTCAAAAAGTTTTTGGTTATAACTTCCAGTTTTTCATTCCACCAGGCAATTCTATGAATGTACATAGTGGATATTTGACACCTATATCTTACTTTTTAAAAAATATGATAAAACAGCACTTAGCCCACAAAATATCTTAAATGTTAGAAAATATTTAAGATATTTTGCCTCGTATTGGCCCTGCAGAAGCTGGACCTCCTGGACTGTGTGACCTACTTCAGCGGTACCTCAGGCTCTACATGGTGAGGATCCTGGGGCCTGGAAGAGTGGAGATGATCAGGGCCCATAGGGGACCTGGTTAAAATGGACTATTTTAACTATTTTTAAGTGTACAGTTCTGTGGCATTAAATACATTCACATTGTTCTGCAACCATCACCGTCATCCACCTCCATAACTTTTCTATCTTCCTAAACTAAAACTCTGTACTCACTAAATGCTGACTTGCCAACTTCCCATTCCCTCTGACCGCTAGCTCCTGGCAATCACCACGCTACTTTCTGTGTCTAGGAATTTGACTGCTCTAGGTACCTCATGTAAGTGAACTCATACAATATTTGTCTTTTTTGATTGGTTTATTTCATTTAGAGTAAGGTCTTCAAAGTTCATTCATGTTGTGCCATGTATCAGATTTCCTTCCTTCTTAAGACTGAATAGTAGTCTGTTGTATGTATGTATCACATTTTGCTTATCTGTCATTAGACACTAGGGTGGCTTCCACCTTTTGACTATTGTGAGTCATATTGCTGTGAATGTGGGTGTACATATCATATATTTGTCCAAGTCCCTGCTTTCATTTGTTTTGACTATATACCCAGAAGTGGAATTACTGAATTATATGGTAATTCCACCAGTATCTTACTTTCTAAGGTACCAGTTTATGTTTAAGTTATTGTGTTCCTTTTTTTTTCTAAGTGAGACAGGGTCTCACTTTGTTACCCAGGCTGGAGTGCCGGAATGCAGTGGCGTGAACATAGCTCATGGGCCTTGATCTCTTGGGCTCAAGGGATCCTCCTGCTTCAGTCTCCCAAGTAGCTGAGACGACAGGTGTGTACCACCACACCTGGCAAATATTTAAAGATTTTTTCATAGAGACGGGACCTCACCATGTTACCCAGGCTGGTCTCAAACTCCTGGGCTCAAGCAATCCTCTTGCCTTATAACCTCCCAAAGTGCTAGGATTACAGGTGTGAGCCACTTCACCCAATCTTCTCTCTCTCTCTCTCTTTTTTTTTAAAACATTCCTTACATAAAGTAGATCTTTAAAGGTTTGGCAGGAAAAGTGAGTTTTCAGTACAAATTTTCATTAAAGTCTATTGTCTGTAGCTACTTTGTAATTTTCAATCAATCACAAAAGAATATTGAGAAATTCCTTTGATCCTTAGAAGGTTGGAAATTGGTTAAATGGCACCAAGTAGAGAATTAGAGAGAGAGTGCTCATGTTCTGAAATAAACCAATACTAAGAAGGTTTATATCACAGAGAAAGGTTTATATAAATGAATTTAAGACCTCGTCTGACAAACAGGTATTCAAGGAACAGGTGAACCCCTTGTTAAATTTATGCTCTCCTTTTAAGATTTTCTGGAACAACTATCCCAGAATCTTCAAAAATTTTGTGGTACCTCTTTCTCTGTGCTCTTTAATAATACATTAGATTCTCGTTTGTTTATAAGAGTTTGGTGCAAGATTCTGCCTGCTACCTAGAGGTCTTTCCTTATGTATCTTTAGAAATGAAATTCTCTGTTGGAAATAGGAAAAGAAATAAACTGATATTGAAACCTAATGAGTTAATAAGAACATTTGAAGGGAGTTTTAAAAATGTATCAGGAAGAAACTGATTTTTTTCCTATGGTATAATACTAAATCATTAAGATAATAACTTTAATCATATGTGCCTATAGTGCCCTTATTTTAGGAGTTCCTAGTTACTACAATGGACTTGAACTTGGAAAGGTAAAACAATACAAAATAGCTTTTAACTATAGTTGGGAATATGAGTGCTTGAAAAATATACATGGATTTACCAGTAGCTTTAGAAGGTAAATATACATGACTACTGAAATAAACTACTATTATTTTCTAAAAAGTGAGACCAACTTTGGAGATAAAACAAATAAAAGAATGAACAGAAGGCGACTCTGGAAATAACGGTAGTAAAGTTATACAGGACATGTTGAGATGATAACCATGAAAAGGAGAATCGAATCATTATCTGCATGTTTCATGTGGATGGCTCTAAAAGAACAAACCCTGCAACCTAAACCCCCTTCAATTTTATTATTTTGAATTATAATCAAGTCCAAGGAGACTTGGCCTATTACTAACACCTTTGTATGAAATATTTTTTTCAACCGAATTCATATCATCTTGAATAAGAACAAAGGATTATGGTTTGAGAATTATTATACTTGCTGGACTTTGAATCAACAGAGTTGATATATTTAATACTTCCACTTCTTGGATGAGGTGGTACTGTGGAAGGGGTTTGTAACATCTAAGGGGGCCCATAAAAATAGTGTTGAGTTTTCAGTGAAATCTACAGGTGATGCTAATGGGAACATTTTTAAAGGGATCCTAGTGAGAACAAAAAGACAACAAAAAAGAACCTGAAGGCTATAGCTGCTGGCAGAAAATAGAATAAAATTTACCTTAAAATGTTGTCTAGTGCAATGCCAAGCATAGATATACAGTGGATGAGCAAAATCTTTTAAGAAATTAGAATTGAGTTAAAAAAGTTATAAAAGAAAACAGACAAGAAATTAGATGAAACTATGGTATGTGCTCTGGCAGTAAAACAGACAAAAGCTGTGTTGAGGTCTGGAGATAGAGAGGAGGGGAAGGAATGGCAGGATCTGCAGATGCCTGAGGGAGGCCGCACCTGCAACTAAACTCAGCTTAAGTAGCAGAAGAAAATAGTACAGACAGGGTGAACCAGTTGACAAAAGAGATACAGAGGTTGGAACATAGAGCTGAAGAGAAAGAAATAACAGATGACAGGTTTAGAAACCACATAAAGAATGTGAGATGTAATATGTAGCAGAAGGTGAGATGTAGCAGAAATACTGTAAAGAGAAACGGTTCGTCCAGAAACTCTTCTAGGGCATAAGGCTACGGGATATTTCCCGGGAGAAACCATGAAAGCACCATTATTCTGGATTTCAAGCGAAATTAGGCAAGCTCACTCTGCACAAGCCCGGTAATTTTTGTTTTTTGGTAGGAAGGGTTTCGTAGAAAAACAAATTAGAACCGTGGTCTCGAACTGTGACTTCGTAATCCACCTAAGCCAAGCGTGAGCCACCGCGCCCGGCCAATTCATATCTTTTTAATTTTTAATCACTTTCTTTATGCAGACCTACTTTAAAGTAGCTAAAATTGGCTGGGCATGGTGGCTCATGCCTGTAATCCCAGCTCTTTGGGAGGCCAAGGCAGGTGGGTCACTTGAGGCCAGGAGTTCAAGACCAGCCTGGCCAACCTGGCAAAACCCCATCTCTACTAAAAATACAAAAATTAGCTGGCCATGGTAGCATTTGCCTGTAGTCCCAGCTACTCGAGTGGCTGAGGCATGAGAATCGCTTGAACTCAGGAGGCAGAGGTTGCAATAAGTTGAGATCGCGGCACCGCACTCCAGCCTGGATGACAGAGGAAGACCCTGTCTCAAAAAATACAAAACATAAATAAATGAAGTAGCTAAAATTATCATATACACGCAATTTTGTTTCCTTTTTTGTTTGTTTCTTCTTTTATTCTCAGTACCTTTCTCAGGATTCTCCTTAAATATAACATATGAATCACGTTTTTATAATTTAAATTTCTAACATGCTATAAAGCGTATGTGTGTGTGCGGTAATCTTTTCCCAGTGCTCGGCGCATTGATTTTCCATCCTGTATTTCCCTGTTCCTACTGGCCTGGAGTAACCAGCCTTATAAAAAAAGATGTTCCTTCATACTTAAAGCTGCAAGGGGGAAGCAGATGTGAATTAATCATCTTATATCAGCCCGTAAGAAGCTGATGTGTTAGGGATGGCACCTGCGAGTTTACCATAGCATGCCAGGCCTTCAGGAATGAGTTTTGAAGTTTGAGGGCTTCAAAGGGGAGTTTGAAACATTTTAAAACCCTGACAGGGTTTTACCTGAATTATATGCAAAGATCCAATGGGGAGAAGAGTTTACTTCAGAGAAGCAGCAACTGAGAACCAGGTCCTTTGCGTAGCCTTCCTAGAAAGAACCATCTTTCTCCCTTAGCAGCAGCCCCCAGGGTAGGACCAGTGCTCTATTTCATGGCTATTTTAAGAAAATTATTTATGGATTTGGGTAACAGAAAGGCACTTCGTGAAGTGATCAAGGAAAGAAACTAACTGCTACTGCAGATTACTTAGGCAGAAAAAAAATCTTGTTATGAAACACCAATGTTTAAGTCCTTAGAGTGAACTGATAAGCTGATTTGGGGCTTTTTTGCTGTTGCAGAAATTATAAATCCTATCCACTACAATGGCAGCTCAGTTCTCACAGATGGGTTCACCTATCCTTAGACAGTAACTTAAGATTGATAGTCCCTGTTGGATTTCTTCCTAAATTGTTTTTTAAAGAAGCCAAAGATCTTGGATTCCAATTCTAATGGAGCCACTGCTGACAAGAAGAAGATGAAGAAGATTGTGAGTGCTCACTTGGGTGTGGCACAACTCTGTTTTCTTTTTTTTTTTTCCTTTGTTTTGAGACGGAGTCTCACGCTGTTGCCCAGGTTGGAGTGCAGTGGTGCGATCTCGGCTCACTGCAAGCTCTGCCTCCCAGGTTCACGCCATTCTCCTGCCTCAGCCTCCCAGGTAGCTGGGACTACAAGTGCCCGCCACCACGCCCGGCTAATTTTTTGTATTTTTAGTAGAGACGGGGTTTCACCATGTTAGCCAGGATGCTTTCGATCTCCTGACCTCGTGATCCACCCGCCTTGGCCTCCTGGAGTGCTGGGATTACAGGCGTGAGCCACCGTGCCCGGCCACATCTCCATTTTCTATAGCATTTACAATTATTTCTTTGTATCCAACAGAAAAGTTACAATCAATGAACCTATCAATTCATGATGCATATCCGTGGGGAGAAGCTCATTCCGAATACATCATATGTTGAATTTATCCTTGGATTCAAGATCATATTGTTCACTTACTTTTTCCTATAGTCAGCATGTTGTAATTTTAAACAAGAGAATAATAGATAACAACAGCCTAGTAGAGAATTAGAAATACTGTGGTTCTAAGAACTGTAGTTCTTAGAAATACTGCATTCAACTTTTGTAAAGAAACTTTTTGTATCAGTATATAAGAAAGAAGGTGGTGTGTAAGGCGACTTCTGTGCAAATATGTTGTCTAAACTGCTTTGGGGTTCTGCAACATAGACTAGCTGACTTGCCTCACTGATTTCTCTTATCAAGTTAGCATTGCCAAATTCTATAGCTGATAGGCAATGGGAAGAAAACATTTCAGGGCTTTAGGCACAAGGAAACAAAGAACAAATCCAGGGATTGTTAGGTCAGGAGACAAAATCATGCCATAGGAATATATATCTTTTTTTTCTTCTTTTTTTTTGAGACAAGGCCTGGCTGTGTCATCCAGGCTGGAGTGCAGTGATGTAATCTTGGCTCACTGTAACCTTTCCCTCCCAGGCTCAAGCCATCTTCCCATCTCAGCCTCCCAAGTAGCTGGGACTACAGGCGCGGGCCACCATGCCCAGCTAATTTTCATTTTTTTTTTTTTTTTTTTGGTAGAGACGGGATTTCACTACGTTGCCCAAGCTGATCTCAAACTCCTAGGCACAAGCAATTCATCTGCCTCAGGCTCCCAAAATGCTGGGATTACAAGTGTGAGCCACTGCACACAGCCACAGGAATATATCTTTAGAGCCTGGTGACTTCGTGCAAAACAAACCTGCAGTTAGCCAACCTGTTAGTGGAAAATATGCCCCAAAAGTCTTCTCCTCCCAGCTTGCCCCTTTCCAAATCAGAATATATTTTTTCCTTCTGTTTATAGAAGCAACACAAGGTTACTTTAAATCATAATTTTGGCCAGGCATGATGGCTCACTCCTGTAATCCCAGCACTTTGGGAGGCTGAGGTGAGCAGATCACCTGAGGTCAGGAGTTTGAGACCAGTCTAGCCAACATGGTGAAACCCTGTCTCTACTAAAAATATAAAAAAATTAGCCGGGCGTGGTGGTGGGCGCCTATAGTCCCAGCTACTTAAGAAGCTGAGGCAGTAGAATCTCTTGAACCTGGGAGGTGGAAGTTGCAGTGAGCCAAGATACAAGATCGTGCCACTGCACTCCAGCCTGGGTGACAGAGTGAGACTTTATCTAAAAAAAAAAAAAAAAAATCATAATTTCATAATTTTTCCCAAGATGTTTTGGATCTTTGGTCTTATATATTCTGTGGAGGCCAATTCATATTCTGTGTTTGAATCACCTTGGTGTGGCCAGTTTGTGCTGCATAGTTGGATGTGATCTGCTCTCCTGTTTTACTTCTTGGCAGATATATTTAGGATTCCTTGAAAAAAAAAAAAAAAAAGGCTGGGCACAGTGGCTCACACCTATAACCCTAGCACTTTGGGAGGCCAAAACAGGAGGATCACTTGAGCCCGGGAGTTCAAGACCAGCCTGGGCAACATAGTGAGGCCTCGTCTCTACTGAAAAAAAAAAAAAAAGAAAGGAAGGAAGAAAGAAAATTAGCCGGGCATGGTGGTGCACACCTGTAGTCCCAGCTACCCAGGAGGCTGAGGCAGGAGGATTGCTTGAACCTAGGAATTTGAAGCTGCAGTGAGCTATGATCGTGCTACTGTGCTCCAGCCTTGGTAACAGAATAAGACCCTGCCTCAAAACAAAACAAAACAAAACCAAAAAAACCTATCAGCAGAGAAGTCCAATTCCAATTCTAACAGAAGATAGTCCACTCTAATGAGCTGGCCTGGTTTTAGAAAGAAAAAAAGGAGATAGGAGAATGGCCTAGGAAGACTCTCAACTGCCATAATCCAGTTAAACAGTGCAGGTCAAGATTCACTGGCCATTTTCAGTTTGAGTGAGAGCAAGGAGCACCTGGAGGACATAGAGTGCTGCTGGAGTTTTGAAGTTTTGCCTCTTTGCACATTAAGAATGAGCTGGAATATTTTAATTTGGTCCTCTTGCCCATGTCTTTATTACTTCTAGATGTGGAATGTGAATAGCTATTTATATATAGATCCAGTATGGTTACAGTTATTTATTTATTTACTTATTTATTTTTAACTTTTAAGTTCAAGGGTACTTGTGCAGGTTAGTTACATAGGTAAACTTGCGTTGTGGGGGTTTGTGGTACAGATTATTTCATCACTCAGGTATTAAGCCTAGTACCCATTAGTTGTTTTCCCTGATCTTCTCCCTCTTCCCATCCTCCACCCTCCAATAGGCCCCAGTGTGTTTTGTTCCCCTCTATGCATCCGTGTGTTCTCATCATTTAGCTCCCACTTATAAGTGAGAACATGCAGAATTTGGCTTTCTGTTCCTGCATTAGTTTGCTAAGGATAATGGCCTCCAGCTCCATCCATGTCCCTGCAGACAACGTGATCTCATTCTTTTCTATGGCTGCAGACTATTCCATAGTGTATATGTACCACATTTTCTTCATCCGATCTATCACTGATGGGACAGTGTGAGGAATCCTCAAAGATCTAAAGTCAGAAATACCATTCGACCCAGCAATCCCATTACTGAGTGTATACCCAAAGGAATATAAATCATTCTATTATAAAGATGTGTGGTTACATTTATATTTAATTCTTTCTTGGTAGTCCCTGAGCTACTGCCCACTTCACCAGAATAATTTAAATCAATTCTTGCTTTTTGCTAGTTAATAGCCAAAATTAAGATGTTTATTATGTGGAACTGACATCATACATAAATTCTCAAGAATTTCTATCTAGTTTTTCAGGAGAAAATAGATACCACTTAATAGAATTCTGTATGACTTTTTCTGTACAAACAGCCTTTGTTAATAGAAGAGAACATGAAATTGTATCAAGAACTCCCATTAGCTTAACATGTTTACAAATGTCTGATTATAAAATTATTAATTTTTAACACAGCTCCTGCTGTGTTTTCTTAATATATTACTGGAGAAAACTACCCTAGAGCTGGGCATGGTGGCTCACGCCTGTAATCCCAATGCTTTGAGATGCTGAGGTGAGAGGATTGCTTTAGCTCAGGAGTTTGAGACCAGCCTGGGCAACATAACGAGACTGTCTTTACAAAAAATAAAATAAACAAAATTAGCCAGGCACATGTCTGTAGTCCCAGCTACTTGGGAGGCTGAGGCAGGGGGATTGCTTCAGCCCAGGAGTTTGAGGCTACAGTGAGCTATGATCGTGCCACTGCACTCCAGCCTGAGCAACAGAGAAAAACCCCATCTCTTAAAAAAAAAAAAAATTTCCCTGAAGTTAACTATTGTATTAGTCAGGGTTCTCTAGAGGGACAGAACTAACGGAATAGATTTATATATATAAAGGGGAGTTTACTAAGTATTAACTCACACAATCACAAGGTCCCACAATAGGCCATCTGCAAGCTGAGGGGCAAGGATAGCCAGTAAACTGAAGAACTTGGAGTCCAATGTTTGAGGGCAGGAAGCATCCAGCATGGGAGAAAGATGTAGGCTGGAAGGGTAGGCCAGTCTCTCTTTTCACATTTTTCTGCCTGCATTTTATTCTAGCTGGCTAGACTGGCAGCTAATTAGATTGTGCTCACTCAGATTAAGGGTAAGTCTGCCTTTTCCAGCCCACCGACTCAAAGTTAATCTCCTTCGGCAACACCCTCACCGACACACCCAGGATCAATACTTTGTATCCTTCAATCAGGTTGACACTCAGTATTAACATGACAAATATTAAGCTAATAAAATAGGAAAACTGTGGAATTTATTTTATTGTCAAAACTAAATTAAGAGATTTGTACTCAGCCCATTTCATTTTTTTTTACTTTAGAATTTTTTAATTTCCAGTGAAACCAAATTTTACTACTGTTGTGAACACAGCCTTCACATTTGATGCAAATGGGAGGGCTTAATTATAATCACTTAGTGACAGTATTGTAGACAAAGCCAATAGTGTATGCCACATAGATGATTATATCTTCTGGAGAGAGTTAACTGATAAGCTTGACTTTACAATTAATGCAAACATATTCGACTAAAGAAAATGGATGCACCTTCAGACCATTTCATCTTAATTATATCTTGTAAGGTTAAAAATATATAACTCACAAATAAATTTAAATTAAAAAAATTTTTTTAACCTTCATGTCACAGCCAAGTCCAAAAGATTTTAATTTTGATGTTTCTGGTTCTCTTATGGCTGGATAATCCATAGAGATTTCCTGAACTTCTTATTCATGATAGCTTAAAAAGAAACATTCAGATCCCTGTGAAATGGACAAAAGGATATCTATTTTATGCTACTTTTTGTCTAAGGAAGAAGAGGAAGTAAAAACACAATGGGCCCTTGAACAACATGAGGGTTACGAGTGCCGACCTCTCCTCTTCACTTAGTCTAAAATCCACATATAATTTTGGACTCACCAAAAACTTAACTACTGACAGTCCACTATTGACCTTACCAATAGCATTAAAACAGTTGATTAACACATACCTTGTATATGTATTTTATACTGTATTCCTATAACAAAGTCAGCTAGAGAAAACAAAGGTTATTAAGAAAATCAAAAGGAAGAGAAAATATATTTACTATTCATTAAGTTAAAGTGGATCATGATAAAGACCTCCATCTTTGTCTTCTTGATGTTAAGTGGCTGAGGAAGAGAAAGAGGAGGAGGAGTTGGTCTTGCTGTCTTAAGTGTGGCATGGAAGAAGAGGTGGAGATGGTAGAAGGGGAGGCAGGCACACTCGGTGTAGCTTTATGAAAACACATGGTGATTTCTGATTTTTTTGCCTTTTCATGTCTCTAAAAATGTTTCTATATGGTACCAATTTTTCTTCCATTTGCTTTAGTTTCAGTGCCTGTATCACTGAAGAGTTCATGTCATAAAAGAAGTCAAAAGCAGTCTTGAATAGTTGGAACTCTTCTGCCAGATGGTCTAATGTCAGTTTGTTTTCTGGCCCTGCTTCTGCATCGTCTTCCTCTTCTATTCCTTCTTCTTTTCTGGCACTGGTTCAGAAGCACTCACTTTCATCGAGTTGTCTTCTGTTAATTCCTCTGGTGTGATGTCTGTTAGCTCTTGAATTTCTCCAAGATCCGTATCTTGGGACCCTTCCCCCACCTTCTTTGCCATATCCACAATCTCTTTCGTGATCTCCTTGATTGGCTGTGTCATAAATCCTGTGAAGTCATGCACAACATCTGGATGCAGTTTTCTCCAGCAGGAATCTATTGTTTGGGGCTCAGTGGCTTTTTCCCTAACAACAGTGGCATCTTCAATGGTGTAATCCTCCCAGACTTTCTTGATGTTCTATCAGGATTCTCTTCCATAGCGTTGACAGTCTTTTCCAATAGCGTACTATGTGTAATGGGCCTAAAAGGTCCTTATAACCCCCTGACTTAGGGGTTAATGATTAGAAACATTGTGTTTGGGGGCAAGTATTACAGACCATTTTGATACCTTTGGTGTTGAACTCATGGGTTCTGGGTGGCCATGTCCCATTCAAAAGAACTTTAAAAGGCAGTCCATGTTGGTGTGCTGCACCCATTAATTCATCATTTACATTAGGTATATCTCCTAACATGGCACATGTATACATATGTAACAAACCTGCACGTTGTGCACATGTACCCTAGAACTTAAAGTATAATAAAAAAAAAAATATATATATATATATATATATATAAATAAAAATAAAAGGCAGTCCATTACCAGCAAGGTACATCCTGACTTTAGGAACAATATTGATGAAACCCAGTCCAGAAAAAATGGTTCTCATTATCCAGGGCTTCTTGTACAACCCAAACTGGCAATTGGTGTTTATCTTTTCCCTTCAAAGCTCAGGGGTTACCAGCTTTATAGATAAGGGCAGTCCTAATCATAAACCTGACTGTGTTTGCACAAAATAGTAGAGTTAGCCCATCCCTTCCTGCCTTAAATCCTGGTGCTTGCGTCTCTTCCTTACTAATAAGTGTCCTTCGTGGCATTTTCCCCCTATCATCTGCATTAAAAAACTGCTCAGGAAGATATCCTTTTTCCTCAATGATTTTAAAAAGCTTCTCTTTTTTTTTAGAGCAGGGTCTCACTGTGTTGCCCAGGCTGGAGTCCAGCGGCATGATTATAATTCACACCACCTCTAATTCCTGTGCTCGAGTGAGTTTCATGCCTCAGCCTCTTGAGTAGCTGGGACTACAGGCTTGTGCCACCATAGTCGGCTAATTTTTATTTTTGGTAGAGATAGGGTTTTTCCATGTTGCCCAAGCTGGTTCCAAACTCCTGGGCTCAAGTGATCCTCCCACCTCAGCCTTCCAAAGTGCTGGGATTACAGGCATGAGCCACTGCACCTGGCTACCTCAATAATTTTCTTAAGGGCATCTGGAAACTTGTTTGCTGCCTCTTGGTTGGCAGAAGCTACTTCCCCTGATATCCTGATATTTTTTAAGCCAAAACTTTTTCTAAAATTGTCAAACCATCCTTTACTGGCATTAAATTCTTCAGCTTTAGGCCCTTCACCTTTCTTCTGCTTTAAGTTGTCATATAATGACTTCACTTTTTCTCAGATCATATTAGGGTCATATGCCTTTCTTATAGAAATCCTGCACTCATATAAAAGCTGCATTTTCAAGACAAGTTAAAAAAGTATTTCACCAAAAGTGCAATGTTTTTATGCCTGCTGATGTAGCTGCAGCAACTGCTTTAAGAATTTCCTTTCCTTTGCTTATAATTGTCCTTACATTAGATTCATTTATCTTGAAATGGAGGCCAAACCACAGCTGCAGATCTCAATCTATGATGTATGTCAAGCAATTCAACTTAATCTTGTAACGTCATGAATTTTCTCTGTTTCTTGGGAGCACTTCTGGCATCACTAGTGACACTTTGTATGGGTCCGATGGTGTTATTCGAGGTTTATGGTTTTGTACTGAACACGATGAAAAATACATGAGAACCATGAGAGATCACTTTTTACTGTGATACACAATTTACTGGAGAAATGAACTGCCCATGCAGAGATGATTAGCATCACATGGTGTTTTAAGCAGATACTTGCAACACTTGTGCTCACTGCAATAGCAACAGGAGTTGGCTATGAATGAAATTATTATAGTAGTACAGTATGAGCTACAGTTAATTTTATACAGTTATGATTTAATACTGTATGTTTGCTTACATTTCTCTCCGCTATGAATGGCACCATGTATGGTCTGTAAGTGTGTGTGTCAGTTTTGCTAAATGTTAACTTTTTATAACAGATGTGTGTATATTTTAATGTAGTAAATGATAAAATGGACTAGTATCTACATATTTTATGCATTCATGACATACTTTTTAAAATTTTTCTAATATGTGTAGGATGCACAGTTGGTCTGTGAGTTTTTTTTAAATTGCTGCAAATCCCTCCAAAATTTCTAATATATTTATTGAAAAAAAAATCCATGTATAAGTAGACCCACACAGTTCAAATCCATGCTGTTCAAAGGTCAACTATATATACATGTATCTGCTCATCTGAGAAAAAAATATGCACACAGGAAGAATAAACCAGAGATGAATGAGATTCATTATCTATAAGATATTAGTGAAATGGAGTGAAAAGATAAAAGTGGGATAGATATAAAGGTCACTTATCTAAGAATTTTTTTTGTCCATGTCTTACTTTTGGAACTATGTTAACATTTCATTTACACGAGTAAGTATATGTGTATATATATATATTCAACAAGGTTGGGGAGACTCTAAAATTGAAAACAAACAAGTAAGTGAAGCAAATTGTATTTCAAATGAATAATATACCATACTGCAGGGGGTTGAAGAAACTAATCTAAGGAACATAATATTTGGACTATATACCGTCAGGCTAAAACAACTCTAAACAAGTATTAAACTCTAATTAGTAGGCTTCTTTTTCACAGAGGAATGGGTTAGCTAGCTCAGTACACTTTAGGATTAAACAAATAAGTAAATATGTTATAGATAATAAGAACCTTTTTCTCACTTTAGAAAAAGGACATTTCAGATATGGAAAGGGGAGATGATAGAATGTAACCTGTAGTGTTGAACTGGAATTGAATCAGTGTGAGCTCATGGATTTTTTTTGTTTTGTTTTGTTTGAGACGCAGTCTCTCTCTGTCACCCAGGCTGGATTGCAGTGGCACGACCTTGGCTCACTGCAACCTCCACCTCCCGGGTTCAATCAATTCTCCTCCCTCAGCTTCCCGAGTAGCTGGGATTACAGGCGAGTGCCACCATGCCTGGCTAATTTTTGTATTTTTCGTAGGGGGGTGGGAGTTGCCATGTTGGCCAGGCTGGTCTCCAACTCCTGACCTCTGGTGACCCGCCCACCTCGGCCTCCCAGAGTGCTGGGATTACAGGCATGAGCCACCACGCCCAGCCTCTTCTTTACTAAAAACAACTGGGCTTCTTGGATAAATGGCTGGCTCCAGGGTGAAGTAGGGAAAGAACAAGATGATCCTGGAACATCTTATTCTATCAAAAAGGAAAGAAGTGATCAGAGAATTATGTAGATGTGTCAAAAGGCCATAGAAGTCAGCTTGAAGGGCTTCCATGGCAAAATATGGGATCATTTGAACATAAAAATATATAATGATAGCAAAGGATTATAACCTATTGAATAAAGTAAGAATCCATGAGTCCACAATGATATAAATAAATAAGAAGGGAAAGCTCTTCCTTATTGTAGAAGGTCAACTTAAAAACATAGATGAAACGACGCAGTTGGAAAAAGATCACCATTTGGCAAAACCTTCATATTCATTGTTGGTTCTGGCAACAATTATTAATAGATACTAAAATTTGTGAATGAAAGTTTGAATATATTTCCACAGACTCAAAATATCTTCCCACAGGATACTTATCCATTACAAAGGCTAACTTTATAGTGGCAAAACCTGGCAGATGCTGCTCTAACCAAAGAATCAAAGTTAACATCCCCAGTAATTAGACTAATCAGCAAGTGCCCCCAGATGTGATGCACTGAGAAGAACTCAGCATCACCTTTGTGATAATCCTGCCAAAGGGGCATAACCTGAATTGAATTATGAGGGGGCATCAGACACACCCAAATTCAAGTACATTCTACAAAGTAACCTGTACAATAGGTTTTCAAATAACTTTGTTTCATTTAACATCATTTTCATTATAACTATTTTGTGGTTTAAGATCATTTTATGAAGAGCAAAAGACAAGGAGAGATGCAGGGAGGGCAACTAGAGCACTTCTACCCCCACCAGGAGAATGGACTCCCTCCCTGCTTCCTGTTGTGCTGGACCCCTATTGACTTCAGTAGGGATGGCACCATGTTTGCGAGGCTGAAAAAGAGACACGGAGCCAGCAAATGAAACTTAAGGTTTTTTGAGGGGATTTACATACAGGGCACTCCAGGGGCAGCATGCTGACGGGAGAACTGCTACCACTTACAAAAAAGCGTGCAGTTTATACAGCATTTCACTTAGCCCCGCCCCACCCCGGCAATCTCCACCTAGCAACCTTCATCCAACCCAAAACAAAGGGCCTCAAACCCCTGTATGGCCTGTGATCCATGGGATGGATCAGATGGTTCAGATGTTCCTCATAGATAAAGAATGAATCTCTGGGTTGGCCATTCCCAAATTCCTTCACTCAGAACTCTGAACACACATTTATCTTAGGCCACAGGGTCATGCTCAGGGTATGCTTCAATTATTTATGACAGGTGCATCTACCATACACCTGCTCCCCAAGTGGCTCCCCTTGTACTATGGCAGAGGTGGTGGGGAGGGATTTGTGTAACCTCTGCCCTGGAGGGTGGGGAAGGTGAAGGTTGGGTGTAAAATGGCAGCAGCTGGGGCTGGCAGTGGTGCTGCTGGGTGCTACAGGGCTTGTAGGGTTCTGTAAAGAGGGCTGAGAAGGTGTTGACTTTGTCTGCCCCCTGCACCTCATGGGGAATCAGTGGCAGTTTCACAGTGCAAAAGTCTTTATAGGCATTCTTCATCTGGTTCAGATACTTGGCCTGGATCTTGTGTCAGGCCTCACATATCTTTCAGGATTTTCAGGGTTGGGGAAGAGAAGCTGGGTGATGATGATGTTGTATGTGTCAATCTTGTACTTGGCCAGCTCCTGGATCAGTCACTCTGTCTCATACAGGGATAGAACTCAGGGATACATTCGCAGACGATACAGGTAATCTGCTCAGGGCCCTTGAACTGTTTGCTGACAAAGTAGATGATGGACAGTGTCTACTTCAGCATGGAGGACAGCAGGTCTATGTTCATGTCCCCAGACCTAGCACGTTGCATGTCTGTAAGATAAAGGGGCTGATCTGGTTCTTGATCTGTTGAGTGTTATGTCAACCACCACCACTGAGAAGCTCATGCCCTTCCCCAGCCTCATGACCTCAGCATAGCTCACGGCCTCATTGATGCCGGGAAAGGCACTCATGGCTTCCTGCATCAGCTTCTTGCTCATGCTCAGCATGTTTTCCTCCTCAAAGAACTCACTGGGCAGCTATGCTGCACCCTGGCTGGGGTCAATCTCCATAGTGAAGAGGTTGTCAGAGCCTTTGACCTTGGTAGGCACCTTTGAGAACTTCTGGTCAAAACCATCTGAGATGTTGTGGGCTAGGTCTGTGGAGATGATCAGGATACTCTCATGCCCTTTTGATAGCTGGATGGCCAGGCTGCAACTGCAAGTGGTCTTTCCCATGCCACCTTTGCGCCAGCAAGGATCCACTTATCTTAAGGCTGCATTTCTCAATGATGTTGCTAAACCTAGGCTCCAGTGGCTCTTGGAGGCTGACTTTGGGAGACTGAGGTGGAAGGATCACTTGAAGCCAGGAGTTCGAGATCAACCTGGAAGTGAGACCCCATCTCTACAAAAAAAATTTTTTTTAATGAGATAGGCATGATTGTGTGTGCTTGTAGTCCCAGCTACTCAGGAGGCTGAGGTGGGAGGATCACTTGAGCTCAGGAATTCAAGGCTACATTGAGCTATGATTGCATCACTACATTCAAGCCTGGGCAACAGAGCAAGCCCCTGTCAAAAAAAAAAAAAAAAAAAAGAGAGAAAGAGAGAGAGAAAGAGAGGAAGGAAGGAAGGAAGGAAAGAAAGAAAGAAGATTTCATTATTTTTAGGGAATATTTTTAGGAATTCCTTATTTCTTAATTTTTATTTACCTCGCTCAGCACTTTAAACTGACTTCTGTTTTTTTTTTTTTGGAAATACTGTAGGAGTAAACGAGCATCATATCTATAACTTACTATTAAATAGTTCCAAAAAATGAGAATGTGTATATACATATGTACTTATATGTCTGTGTGTGAGAGAAAGAGAGAGAGAGAAAAGAGAGTGAGTGAGAGTAAATGTAGCAAAATACTCACATTTGAGTAATCCAGGTAAAGGATATTCAGGAAGGAATTCTTTGTGCTATTATAACTTTTTGGTAAATTTGAAATTATATCAAAATGTTTAAAAATTAAAATCTTAAAGGAAAAACTTCAACAACTTAAAGAATAAAAAAATTGCTCAATGAAATTGAATACTCGTTTTCGCAAAATCTGTTTATGGCAGACATACGGTGCACTTCTGTGTGGCCTTTAAGATATTTTTAGGAACTTTTTTGTTTTACTTTAGAGGAAAGATTAATGTCTATGAAAGAACTTTGTAGTTTAGTCAAATACAATGAAAAATTAGTGCAAATATGCATTTTAAAGCTTGGTAGGTCAAATGTTTGTTTTGGATTTCTGGTCATGATGGCTTGCAGTGTTCATGACTTGGGCCTCTTATTCATTCCATACACATGGTAATGATACATAAAATTTTCTAAGAAGAGATTTTTAAGGACATAGCCATGCATGAAATTAATATAAACGCATCTGACTAAGAACTCACTAAACCACAATGCAGTAAGTGGGACTGTAAGCACATGCCTCCTGTGCTCTGGATTCAGAAGGCGTAGGTAACTGAAAGCTCATTTCTTGAATGGTGGAGACTCAAAGTGTCATACACACAGTGCAGGAGACTGGAGTTAGCCCCTTCTGCCTCCACCACTTTAAGAAAGACTCAAAAAAAGTTATGACTGCTACCTGAGAAATGGCTTACATAAAACCTGGAGAGTTAGCCAGTGTGGTGGTGCACAGCTGTAGCCCCAGCTGTTTGGAAAGCTGAGGCAGGAGAATCCCTTGAGCCAGGAGTTTGAGACCAGCCTGGGCAACATAGTGAGACCCCGTCTATTAAAAAAAACAAAAACCTTGAGATGTGGGAGGAAGCAGACAGCCTTACAGCCAGGTCTTAGTGGTCCAACCTCCTTAGGTACAGTGACAATCTCTATGATATCCCTAATATCAGGAATGGAGCCATAAGTCATCCAATACAAGACCTGATTCTGGACTAGGGTCTGTCCACAAGAGAGAGTAGAAACCTCCCACTTCACATGAACTTATACGCTGAAATTCTAAAATACATGAGGAACACTAATGTTGAGAAAGACAACCAATAAACCCAATAAACATAAATTTACTCCAGATAAAATAAAAATAGTTGAACATTTAAAATTGACTTTGAGGCCAGGTTGAGGTGGCTCACGCCTGTAATCCTGGTATTTTCAGAGGCCAAAGTGGGTGGATCGCTTGAGCCCAGGAGTTTGAGGCCAGCCTGGGCAACACGGCAAAACCCTCTCTTTACAATCCTGTCTCTAGATACAAAAAGGCATGGTGGCATGCGCCTGTAGATTCAGCTACTTGGGAGGCACTTATTATCTTTTAAATTATTCATTCTCTGTTGTCTGGTCAGCCTGAATAATGCAGGTTCTACAATGTATCTACCATGTAGGTTTATTTTTATTTATTTATTTATTTTTGAGATGGAGTCTCACTCTGTCACCCAGGCTGGAGTGTAGTGGCGTGATCTCGGCTCACTGCAACCTCCGCCTCCCGGGTTCAATCAGTTCTCCTGCCTCAGCCTCCCAAGTAGCTGGGATTACAGGCATGCACCATCACGACTGGCTAATTTTTTTGTATTTTTAGTAGAGACAGGGTTTCACCATATTGGCCGGGCTAGTCGCAAATTCCCAACCTTGTGATCCACCCGCCCCTACCTCCCAAAATGCTGGGATTACAGGTGTGAGCCACCTCTCCTGGACAGTTTATTTTTATTTATCTTGCTCAGCACTTTGACTTCTGTTTTGTTTTTTGTTGTTGTTGTTAGTTCTGGAAAATTCTCAGCCAATATATATACATATGTGTTTCTTGAGATAGGATCTCACGTTATTGCCCAGGCTGGAGCGCAGTCACGTGAATCTTGTAGAATTGTAGAATCTGCATTACTTAGGCTGACCAGACAGAATAGAGAATGAATAATTTAAAAGATATTAAGTATAACATAAAGAGATAAAAAACTATGAAGACAGGTAAGAGACATTAAAAAGCTACAATGTATAACTAATAGGAAACAGAGGAAAATGATATAGGGAATGGCAAAGAAGCAATATTTTAAAAAGAATTGGGGGGGTGCAGTGACTCACATCTATAATTCTAGCACTTTGGGAGGCTGAGGCAGGAGGATTGCTTGAGGACCAGCCTGAGCAACATAGCGAGCCCCCATCTCTACAAAAAAATTAAGTTTAGCCAGGCATGGTTGTGTGCACCTGTAGTCCCAGCTACTCAGGAAGCTGAGGTGGGAGGATCACTTGAACCCAGGAGTTCAAGCTCCAGTGAGCTGTGGTCGCGCTACTACACTCCAGCCTGGGCGACAAAGTGAGATCCTGTCTCAAAAAACATATATGTGGGCTGAGAATTTTCCTGAACTGACAAAAAACAGAAGTCAGTTTAAAGTACTGAGCAAGATAAATAAAAATAAACCTACATGGTAGATACGTTGTAGAATCTGCATTAATGATAAAGAAAATTGTTTATATGAATTATAAGAATGATTAACTCCGAAGGAATGGCAGGAGTTTGACAGCAGTTTGCTTGATATCAGTGACAGGTGTGAGGTGAAAACGGGGTGGTATCTTTAAAGTGCTGAGAGAAGATAAGTAACAACCAGAATTCTCCACTGAATTAAATTTCATTCCAGAAGGTAAAATATATTTTCAGGCAGATGAAAACTGAGAGCATTTACCACTCACGGGCTTTTGCTGAAAGAACTACAGGTTTATGTATATTAATAAATTTCACAATTCAAACAAAGCTTTGAAAACCTGAAGTTGTCCTTTGGTAAGTTTTCAGCAAACTCATTTGTGGGGCAAACTTGACCTGAACTAGTTCATGGGCTAATTTTGGTCTTTGTTTATCCCACTTAGTGTGAATACGTATATGTTTCACTATGGAGACTTTAATATGTTTGAATCCATGGGGTGCTATCCCAACCCTGCTGAAGGTATTATATCACATCTGGTTTGCGCAATGTATTACATTTATAAAATCTCAAAATTTGTCACTTCCAAACCAGAAAGTTCCCAGGATTTCAGATAAGTGATTATGGATCTTATTAAAGGATGTACTTTAGCAAGAAATAATTGAACCAAGAGTGAAGGAGCAGAATGTGGGAAACAGTTGTGAGCATGAAAATTGATTTGATAAATGTAGGTATACTTAGTTATCGATTTTTTTTAAGTAGTAATTTTTTTCTTTTTTTTCTTTTTTCTCTTTTTTTTCTTTTTGAGATGGAGTCTCACTCTGACACCCAGGCCGGAGTGCAGTGGTGCCATCTCGGCTCACTGCAACCTCCGCCCCCCGGGTTTAAGCAATTCTCCTGCCTCAGCCTCCCGAGTAGCTGGGATTACAGGCACCTGCCACCACACCTGGGTAATTTTTGTATTTTTAGTAGAGACGGGGTTTCACCATGTTGGCCAGGCTGGTCTTGTACTCCTGACTTCGTGATGCATCCACCTCAGCCTCCCAAAGTGCTGGGATTACAGGCATGAGCCACCACTCCTGGCCTAAAGTGGTAATTTTTACATTTAAAAAGGTATATTGTCCTGTAGGTATGGGGGTGAATTTTTTAAAAAAGGAAAAAAAAGGAAAAGGTAGATATCAAAAGAAATAAATGACATCCAAATTGGAAAGTAAAAGGTAAAACTATATTCACAGGATACATGGTCCTATGCATAAAAAGCATCCCAAAGAATCCACCAAAAGAAAAAAAAGAAAAAAAAAAAACTTCTAGAGCTTATAAATGAATTCAGCAAAGTTGCAGGGGACAAGAGCAACACATAAAAATCAGTTGTTTCTATATACCATCAATGAACAATCTAAAAAGGAAATTAAGAAAAGCAATTCTGTTTAAAAGAGCATCCAAAAGATTTAGTCTATTAGGAATAAGTCTAACTGAGGAGGTGAAAGACTTGCACACTGAAAACTATAAAACATTGCTGAATGAAATTAAAGAAGAGCTAAATAAATAGAAAGACACCCTGAGTACATGGATAGGATGATGTAACACTGTTAACATGTCAGTTCTACCCAAAGCAATCTACTGATTCAACACAATTTTCTTTTCTTTTCTTTTCTTTTTTCTTTTCTTTTCTTTTTTTTTGAGACAGAGTCTCACTCTGTCACCCAGGGTGGAGTGCAGTGGCGTGATCTTGGCTCACTGCAACCTCCACCTCCCAGGTTCAAGTGATTCTCCTGCTCAGAATCCTGAGTAGCTGGGATTACAGGCATCCACCACCATGCCCGGCTAATTTTTGTATTTTTAGTAGAAATGGGGTTTCACCATGCTGGTCAGGCTGGTTGATTGAACACAATTTCTTTTTCTTTTTTTTTTTTTGAGATGGAGTCTCACTCTGTCTCCCAGGCTGGAGTGCAGTGGCTCAATCTCAGCTCACTACAACCTCCACCTCCCGGGTTCAAGCGGTTCTCCTGCCTCAGCCTCCAGAATAGCTGGGATTACAGGTGCCCACCACCACACCTGGCTAATTTTTGTATTTTTAGTAGATACAGGGTTTCACCATGTTGGCCCGGCTGGTCTTGAACTCCTGACCTCAGGTGATCTGCCCGCCTCGACCTCCCAAAGTGCTAGGATTACAGACGTGAGCCGCCGCGCCTGGCGATTCAACACAATTTCTATCAAAATAAATAGGCTTTTTCACTGAGAGAAAAAGCTAATCCTCAAAATCATATGGAATAGCTAGGACAATCTTGAAAAAAGAATATAAAATTGGAAAATTCAAACTTCCCAACTATAAAACTAGCTATGAAGCCACAGTAATTCAAGTATTATGGCACTGGCATAAGGACAAACATGTAGACCACTGGAATAGATTAGGAAGCCCAGAAATAAATCTTTACACATATGGTCATTTGATTTCCTGCAAAGGTGCAATTCAATAGGGAAAGGACAGTCTTTTCAACAAATGGTGCTGGGAAAACTGCATATCCACGTGTGAAAGAATGAAATTGGACTATAAAACTCTTAGAAGAAAACAGGGGACAGTTTTCATGACATTAAATTTAGCAATTATTTCACGGATATAACACCAAAAACACAAGGAACAAAAAATATAAATAAATTGGACTTCATCAAAATTAAGAACTTTTGTGCATCAAAGGATACTATCATGAAAGTGAAAGGACAACCTACACAATAGAAGAAAATATTTGCAAATCATATATCCAATAAGGAATTAATATCTAGAATATGTAAAGAACTCCTGCAACTCAACAACAACACAACCCCATTTAAAAATGGGCAAAGGACTTGAATAGACGTTTCTCCAAAGAAGATACCCAAATGGCCAACACATGAAAAGATGCTCAGCATCATTAGTCATTGGTGAAATGCAAATCAAAACAACAATAAGATGCCACTTCACACCTTCTAGGTTGGCTATTTTTTAAAAAGGAAAATAGCATGTGTTGGTGAGGATGTGGACAAACTGGAGCCCTTGTGCATTGCTAAGGAGAATGTAAAATAGTACAGCTGCTCTGGAAAACAGTTCAGTTGTTTCTCAAAAGGTTAAACCTATAACTACCATATGACCCACCAATTGGACTTGTAGGTATACATCTAAAAGAATTAAAGAAAGAACTGAAACAGATACTTGTATACAAATCATAGCAGCATTATTCACAATAGCCAAAAGGTGGAAGTAACCCAAGGGTCCATCAACAGATGAATGGATAAACAATGTATGGTATATACATACAAAGGAATATTATTCTGCTTTAAAAAGAAAATAAATTTATGGCCCTGCAGTGGCTCACACCTGTAATCCCAACACTTTGGGAAGCTACAGTTGAAGGATCATTTGAGGCCAGGAGTTCAAGGCTCAAGACCAGCCTGGGCAACATAGGGAGACCCTGTCTCTATTATTTAAAAAATATGAAGGAAGGAAAGAAGGAAGGAGGGAAAGAAAGAAAGAAATTTTGATACATGCTACATGTACGGCCCTTGAAAACATTATTCTTAGTGAAATAGGCCAGAATGACAGATATTACATGATTCCACTTATATGAGGTACTTAGAATAGGCAAATATATAGAGAGAGAAAGTAGAATAGAGGTTATGAGGGTCTGGGGGGTGGGCAGAAGGGGGTGTTGTTGTTTAATTGATACAGAGTTTTTGTTGGGGATGACGAAAAAGTGTTGGGTATTGATAGTGTTCATGGTTGCACAGCATTGTGAATATATTTAATGACACTGAATTGTACAGTTGCAAATGGTTAAATGATAAATATTATGTATAGTTTACCACATTAAAAAAGTTTTCCAATTTAAAAAGAGGTAGATTCTAGTCACATTCTAAAAAAGAATAGCAGAAGACGAGAAGACTGCACATAAGTTATAGAAAGTGTGCTTTGGGCTTTGTCTTGTTTTATTTTTATTTTTATTTTGTTTGTTTATTTTGAGACAGGGTCTTGCTCTGTCACCCAGGCTGGAGTGCAGTGGTGTGATCACAGCTCACTGCTGCCTTGACCTGCTAGGCTCCAGCAGTCCTCCTGCCTCAGCCTCCCAAGTAGCTGGGACCAAAGTCATGCGCCACCATGCCCAGCTAATTTTTGTAATGTTTCATAGAATCAAGGTTTCACTATGTTGCCCAGGCTGGTCTCAAACTGCTGAGCTCAAGCAGCCCACCCACCTCAGCCTTCCAAAGTGCTGGGATTATAGGCATGAGCCACCATGCCTGGCCCATTGTCTTGTTTTGGGGAGTTATAAAGATAATGAGTATGTTCAGACATTTTCAAAAATATGTAGATAGGCCAGGTGCGGTGGCTCATGCCAGTAATCCCAACACTTTGGGAGGCTGAGATGGGTGGGTCACTTGAACTCAGGAGTTTGAGACCAGTCAGGGCAACATGGTGAGACCTCATCTCTACTAAAAATCCAAAAAAATAGCTGAGCGTGTGATGATGCATGCCTTTGGTCCCAGCTAATTGGGAGGCTGAGGTGGGAGGATCGATGCTTGAACCTGGAGGGCAGAGGTTGCAGTGAGCCAGGATGGGGCCGCTGCACTCCAGACTGGTTGACAGTGCGAGACAATGTCTGGGACAAAACAGTGTAGATAAATATTATGTTAATTTTTTAAGATGGGATCTCACCATATTGCCCAGGCTGGACTCAAACTGCTGGGCTCAAGCGATCCTCCATCCTCAGCCTCTGAGTAGAACTACAGGCATGCACCACCATGCCTGCCTGATTATGTTAAATTTTAATACTGAAAGATTATAGATTTTGTCTATAGCTTCCAAACTAGCAGGGAGGGTAGAAAAGAATTAAAACAAAACAAAACTTTACTAACACAATAGAAGGTGGGGAAAGGGAAAGAAGAATGGATAATGGGAAAGACAAAATAAAATATCAGGTCAGAAATTAATCAGATACACTGAAAAGCTACTCATTAACATATAGTGACTGTAAGGTTGGGTAGAGAAGCATAATCTAGCCATATGCTATTTACAAGAGATATACATAAACAAAATGACCTGGAAGGGTTATTAAAGGCACAGAAACAGATATACCAGGAAAATACCAATCAAAATAAAGCTGGTATGACCATATTATAATAAAAATATCAGACTCAAAGCCTGGAATTTAGAAAAATTAATAAGATATAGGCTTTCAATACTTCCTGTGTGGCTAGCTTCAAAGATACATTCTACCTGGCATCACTTACCTGTCTTTCTTATCTTTCTAAATCAATTTCCACAAATATTTATGAGTAACTATGAGTTAGGTAATGAGTTAGGTAATATAGTAGAGGCAAAGATGAGTACAACCTAAGTGGTTACTCCGTAGAACTGACAGTCTAATAGGAGAAAGTCCAGTAACTTTAAAACGAAGTAGCAAATTGTGAGCACTGTTAGAGAGTTTTAAGTGAGATACGATGGAAATTGGGCATGGGAGATAAAATCAGGAAAAGGCTTTACACAAAATTTGGCATTTGAGATGGTCTTTAAAAGCTATACCAAAGCTATAATTTCACTAGACTGTGACCTAGACATCAGCTTTTTCCCCCTTAGAATATGAAGCACGCTTTGGGACTACTTCTTTGCTGGATAGTTTCATAAATTTAGGCTACAGTATTATCATTTCAGACTTCATTTGCTGGAAATGTAGCCTACTGTATTTACCTATAACAGCTCGTTTGCTGTATTTTTTATTTTCCTTTGCTTAAGACAATAGCACTGCATGGTTAGGTTAACACTTTCATTGCTTTTGAAAGCCCCTCTTCTAACCTAATCTTTTGCCAGGTGATGTCCTCATACTTCCTCAGGGTGTCTTAGAAGTAGATTTCTATGCTAGCTCTCCATGAAAGGAGAAGTGCTGTTACTATTAACAGGAAGGAACTAACTTTATCCTAAATGAAAACACACTCTATATTAAAGACAAGTTAGATACTTTCCCATGAAGTTGGTCTAGGAGAAGGGAAACGGAATAGATGGCTCCTGAAATTTTTTCCTGTTCCATTCAGAGTCATATTTTCCCCCCCTTTATATGATCAACAAATGAAAACTGGCATTTGGAATTACCGTTGTTCCCCCCATTGCTTGCCATCTTCAAATTTAATGTCTGCTTCTCCACAGAGATTAACATGTTTTCCACTCCTGATTTACTTGTCAGGGAATTTAGAAGTTTTCTGGAACCTAAAGTTTGCTCTGGTAGGGATGATTACTGGATAATTGCCTATTCTTCGGTGGAATTTCCATTTTTAGATTACACCAGGCTCTACAGCCTTTATTTCTTTGGCAGGAAAACCCAAAGGCAGTGGAGTATATTTTTTTCCCTTCCCTGGCCCAGCTTAAACAATGACTCACTTGGGCCCTGGGGCTTTGCTTCATACTCTCATTTAGGGGCCACTTTATACCCTTGTTTCTATTTTCCTTTCTTGTTCTGTTTGGACCCTTTATATCCTTTGGCACATGGGATTTGTCCCTGGGGTTATTGTCAGAGAGATATGTAAAACCACCCCAAACTGGAATAGACACTCCAGTTATGTCCCCATAGCCATGTCATCCTTATGGCAGCTGGTATAGGCCAGGGAGAGTACAGAAAGAATATCTTTTTTCTTTCTTTCTTTTTTTTTTTTTTTTTTTTTTTTTTTGAGACTGAGTCTCACTCTGTTGATCAGGCTGGAGTGCAGTGACATGATCTTGGCTCACTGCAACCTCCACCTCCCAGGTTCAAGTGATTCTCCTGCCTCAGCCTCCCGAGTAGCTGGAATGACAGGCGCATGCCACCACGCCCAGCTAATTTTTGTATTTTTAGTAGAGACGGGGTTTCACCATGTTGGCCAGGCTGGTCTCCAACTCCTGACCTCAAGTGATCCACCTGCCTTGGCCTCCCAAAGTGCTGGGATTACAGGTGTGACCCACTGCGCCCAGCCCAGAAATAATATCTTTAAGGAAACCTAATTCCGAATGCAGTAGAGGGAAAAATATTCTCCAAAAAGAAAGATATGAGTGCTAGTGTCATCCAGTTAGAGGCTAAAAGGCTTTCCTCCATATGCGATGCTCTAATGACTGATTCAGATGTCCTCTGTGTGTACCTGTGGAAGGTGGGAAGCACTCAGAGGAACTGGCCTCCAAGAGTTTTCAGAGAGATATGGTTATATGAAGAGACTTCCCCATAGAAGGACTAGGTCTAATCTAGAGTTCAGAGTTTTGTTGGGGAGAAAAATTCCCCCTTTTTGGCAATGGTTCTCTCTGGTCTCAATTTTTTATTCTGATTCCAGCCTTCTGGATTCCATCTAACAATGATTTCTTGATTTTTCTCTTTGCAGTTTTAACAGTGTATGCCAGGGAACACACATTCTCTTTCGAGAATTCAACTTCGTCCAAGCCACCCCCCACAATAGGGTATCATTTTTACGGGCCTTCTGGAGATGCTTCCGAACTGTGGGCAAAAATGGCGGTAAGTCTTCCCAAATTCTTCCTTCCTTCCTTCCTTCCTTCCTTCCTTCCTTCCTTCCTTCCTTCTTTCCTTCCTCTCTCTCTCTTTCAAACTTTTTCTTTCGTTCCTGTAAATATTATTTGAACGCATGCTATTCAAGGCATTTAGAATACCTCACTTTTGAGGAGTTCTCTGGTTTATGTCAAAGATATTACTGTTACCACTACCATCACTAATGGTACCTATTAAGAGCCAAGTGTAGCTCTTTACATGTAGTAACTCATTTATCTTTACAGGGGCTCTCTGTGGTGGATACCAGAATCCCCATTTTGTACCTAATGAAACTGAGGATCAGAGAGGTTAAGTAACTTGGCAAGGTTACACAGTAAATTCTGGGCCCAGATTTACACCCAGGCAGTCTGACTTCACAGCCCTTGCTCTTGGCAGATATTAAAATGCCATGCAGTAAATACAAGGAATCATGTGAATATGAAGAAAGAAACTCCTGAATGGGGGTGGGATGGGGACACTGTTGTTAGAGAAGGGAGACAAAAGTGGAGTAGAGAAGGTCCTCCTTAGAACTAACTGTTTGATCTAAGCTGGGAAGGAAGAGTAGGAATCGTTCACATGGATAAAGGAGAGAAGGGCATCCTAGGTAGAACATATGCTGAAGCACAAAAGAACCTAGAATACTTACGTAACAGATCAGAATGTCTAGAGTTTGTGTGGAGTTTGTGAAGGAGGTTAGGGGAGATGAGACTGTAAAGGAATAATGGAGTTGCTGAAAGATCATTTTTTAGCCATAAAAAAGAAATTGGGCCAGGCATAGTGGCTCAGCCTGTAATCCCAGCACTTTGGGATGCCAAGGCGGGTGGATCACTTGAGGTCAGGAGTTTGAAACCGGCCTGGCCAACATGGTGAAACCCCGTCTCTACTAAAAATACAAAAATTAGCCAGGTGTGGTGGCGCACTCCTATAATCCCAGCTATTCAGGAAACTGAGGAATGAAAATTATTTGAACCCTGGGGAACAGAGGTTGCCGTGAGCTGAGATCATGCCACTGCACTCCAGCTTGGACGACAGAGCAAGGCACTGCCTCAAAAAAAAAAAGAAAAAAAAAAAAAAAAAGAAAAAAAATTGGGGCTGGATGTGGTGGCTCACACCTGTAATCCCAGCATTTTGAGAGACCAAGGTGGGAGGATCACTTGAGCCCAGGAGTTTGAGACCAACCTGGGCAACATACTGAGACTTCGTCTCTACAAAAAAAATAAACGAAATTAGCCAGGTGTGGTGGCACATACCTGTAGTCACAGCTACTTGGGAGGCTGAGGTGGGAGGATCACTTGAGCTGGGGAAGGTTGACGCTACAGTGAGCCTTGGTTATGCCGCTGACTCTAGCCTAGGTGACAGAGCGAGATCCTGCCTCAAAAAAACAAACAAACAAACCAAAGAGTTAAATTTTATTCTCTGGGTATTATTTGAAGGCTTTTTTTTTTTTTTTTAAAGACTGTGTTGCAGCCGGGCATGGTGACTCACGCCTGTAATCTCAGCACTTTGGGAGGCCGAGGCAGGCAGATCACAAGGTCAGGAGATCAAGACCATCCTGGTTAACATGGTGAAACCCCATCTCTACTAAAAAATACAAATAAATTAGCCGGATGTGGTGGCGGGCGCCTGTAGTCCCAGCTACCAGGGAGGCTGAGGCAGGAGAATGGCGTGAACCCGGGAGGTGGAGCTTGCAGTGATCCGAGATCGCACTACTGCACTCCAGCCTGGGCGACAGAGCAATACTCCGTCTCAAAAAAAAAGACCCTGTTGCCCAGGCTGGAGTGCAGTGGCGTGATCATAGTTCACTATAACCTTGAGCTTCTAGGCTCAAGTGATCTTCTTAACTCAGCCTCCCAACTAGCTAGGACTACAGGTACATGCCCACTGTACCTAGCTAATTTTAATGTTTTTTGTACAGACGGGGTTTTGCTATATGGCCCAGGCTGGTCTCAAACTCCTGGGCTCAAGGCCTCAGCCTCCTAAAGCACTGGGATTACAGACGTGAGCCACCATGCCCCATCTTATTTGAAGGCTTTTAGATAGGAGAGTGGTGTGGTGATATCTGAGCTCTAGAAAGATCATTCAAAAGGCAGTGTAGAAGATGGCCTAGACTGGAGGCAAGGAACACAGAAGTCTGGTAGTAGTTGAGTGAGAGATTAGAGCCAACACTAAGGCAGTATGGAGACGGAAGTGGTGCTTTCACAGATAGAATCCATGGGATTTGGTGATTGGATTTAGCATTAAGATGAGAGAGAAGACCAGTGGTAATTTCCAAGTTTTTGGCTTGGGCCACTGGGTAAGAATATTTTTTAAAAGCCTTCAAGTAATAGCCACAGAATAAATTTCAATTTTTTTTTATTTTTTTAATTTTTTTTTGAGACAGGGTTTTACTCTGTCACCCAGGCTGGAATACAGTGACACAATCTCAGCTCACTGCAGCCTCGACCTTCCAAGCTCAGGTGATCTCCCACCTCAAGTAGCTGGGAATATATTTGTGCACGATCATGTGTGGCTAATTTTTGTATTTTTTATAGAGTTGGGGTTTCGCCATGTTACCCAGGCTGGTCTCGAACTCCTGGGCTCAAGCCGCTCGTCCACCTCAACCTCCCAAAGTGCTGGGGTCATAGGCGTGAGCTACCATGCCTGGTCTCCTACTTTCTTTTTTTTTTTTTTTTTAGTTTTTTTTTATTTTATTATACTTTAGGTTTTAGGGTACATGTGCACAATGTGCAGGTTTGTTACATATGTATCCATGTGCCATGTTGATTTCCTGCACCCATTAACTCGTCATTTAGCATTAGGTATATCTCCTAATGCTGTCCCTCCCCCTTCCCCTAACCCCACAACAGACCCCGGAGTGCGATGTTCCCCTTCCTGTGTCCGTGAGTTCTCATTGTTCAATTCCCACCTATGAGTGAGAACATGTGGTGTTTGGTTTTTTGTCCTTGCGATAGTTTACTGAGAATGATGTTTTCCAGTTTCATCCATGTCCCTACAAAGGACATGAACTCATCATTTTTTATGGCTGCATAGTATTCCATGGTGCATATGTGCCACATTTTCTTAATCCAGTCTATCGTTGTTGGACATTTGGGTTGGTTCCAACTCTTTGCTATTGTGAATAGTGCCGCAATAAACATACGTGTGCATGTGTCTTTATAGCAGCATGATTTATAGTCCTTTGGGTATATACCCAGTAATGGGATGGCTGGGTCAAATGGTATTTCTAGTTC